>NW_028324300.1:20515185-21115185 GCF_058129835.1 Hydra viridissima | reverse complement strand
ATTTGATTAAAAACGATTTCCGTCAGGGGCATCGGAGGCCGATAGACTTTCTAGTAAAGGCTTATGCAACCAAATAATTTTCATTTTGGTCATCGTGGTTGTTGTTATCTACCACACTGAATAACAACAACCACTTTAACGCTATTAACAAGAACCACGCTGAATATTAATTCAAAATTTAGAAAATTATTGTAAAATGCAGACCAATTTAGTCTAACTGTGTGAAAAGTCTGAATCAAAAACAAAAAACTAGTCAGTGTTTTAAAACAAATTGCAACTAAAATTTTGACACTTTTAAAGCAAATTAAAAGCCAAATAAGATTTGATTGCTTTTGTTTAAGAATATAATAAAATGTACAATTATATAAACGAAATCAATCGCTGAAGCAAGAAAAAGGCAGCAATTAACCATATCGCTAAGTCCCATTTGAAACGTATTTTATAAACCCGTAGTATTATAGCCAAATAAATCTTCAAAAAATATCCCTTATTAGGTACAACTTAAAAAAAAAATGCTCCTTATAATAAAAAAACAGCTCCATAAATCGCTGGGGTGTGGGGGAGCCTAGCCACGACCCTGTTTGCAAATGCTAAAAAGTTTAGGAACTACATGAATAATATATTTAAAAAAAAACAAACAACTGATAATTAAAACAGACGCTATTATGTGTTAAAGTAATCGCACAATTTTTTTGGTTTGTCAAACCGCCTAACCCCGCATTGGTATTTTTAAAAGACATAATTCATAATAAAATGTATAAAATTTCTTTCACATCATCATAATATAAAAATATGAAATACAAACTACATAAGTGAAATATAAAAGTTATGAAAAATATAAAATACAAATTATATTAGCGAATTACTTCCATTCTGAGTTACATTAAATATCAAATTTTAAAGTAAGTTTAATCATATCTTCTCTTTAAGTAGCATTGAGTAACGTAAGTTTCTTGAGCTCATGTTACATCTTTCTTTTCGATGAATAAAGTTAGCAACAAACACTGAATGAGGATTCTGGCCCTACCAAACAAGCAGGCGAAGTACAAATTACTTTTGCTTAAGAGGCTAATATTGGAATATCTTTTTCATATGATATCAAAATTCATCAAATTTCCAATTTTTTTGGTTTTAAAGCGTAATTGAAAAAAGACAACTCTTATTTGATATTTCCCTTTGATTGTGTTTTTCTATGCATAAATTGACACGCATTATGTTGCAAGTTTAGCAAATCCATTTTTGTGATTTACAGACTGTTCAGGTGAATCTTGAAGTTCGAATGGAACATCTGAATCTGTCTCTTCTAAAAATGAAAATGAGTAATAATATTTGTCAATATGCAAATCTTTTTACAAAAGTACTTTAAAAAATTATTTACATAAGTTTAAATATATTTAAATTTAAAAACAAATAATATTTTATAACTAACCACTTCTCGGCTGATTTTGGTCATTTTGCAAACATGTGTTTACAAACGTTGACCTTCGAGGATATTGTCGGAGCACTGTATTCGAAAATGTTTTCAACAGTTTACTTTCTGCTTTGTGATATTCTTTTTCTGTAGGACACTCGTTACCCAACAACAAGTCGTCTTAAAGACAAATTGAAGATATCTTGAAATTGGTCTTAAAGATGTCTTAAACTTGTCTCAAATGAAACACAGTAAGTCGTCTTATCTAAGACATCTTAAAGTTGCCTTATTTAAGACATCTTAAAGTTGTCTTAAACTGGTCTCAAATGAAACACTGTAAGCCGTCTTAATTAAAACGTCTTAAAGTTGTCTTATATAACACGTATTAAAGACGGGTTAAACTGGTCTCAAATGAAACACAGTAAGTCGTCTTATTTAAAACGTCTTAAAGTTGCCTTATCTAAGACATCTTAAAGTTGTCTTAAACTGGTCTCAAATGAAACACATCAAGTCGTCTTCACTAGAACGTCTTAAAGTTGCCTTATTTCAGACGTCTTAAAGATGGCTTAAACTGGTCTCAAATGAAACACAGTAAGTCGTCTTATTTAAAACGTCTTCAAGTTTTCTTATTTAACACGTATTATATATATATATATATATATATATATATTACCTTCCAGTCTCTTTCCAGTGCAATATAAATATATATTTTTATATTGTGTTAGAAAGAGACTGGAAGGTGGTGACTGAATATAGGAAGGTATGAAAAATATGAACTATCAAAATGCAATAAATGAAAAAAAAAGACATGATTTATAATAGAAATATTTTACAGCATCCACAAAAAAGAGTACATGATTATATTTTTAATAAGATTTTCGTAATGCTGTAGCGTTTTTAATAAGTTCTGAATAAATTTATGGACAGTCTTCTCCAATTCTTTTGGATATGTCGCTCGAACAGTCGCTAAAAAGAGAAAATTAATAAAAAAAAATAATAGGTCAAGAAAATCATTGTATTTTTGGAAAGCAGCATTCGAAGACACTTACCAATTACACATTTGTAAAGGTGGGTTTCTTTAAAACTTCTCTTTCCGCCTCTCTGTAGATCCATGTTGAAATTAATCATTAATGAACAATCTAATTTCTAAATTCGATTAGTTTCTCACAAATCTGTGAAAAATTTTTTGAATTATTAGTTGGTCTTTTGCATATTGTCGAGGCAGAAATCCGGAAAAACACATTTAAAACCAGCATATTTCTGATGTTGCTTATACGACTGGCAGCTAAAATCGTAATCTGTCCGCTTGAAAAATTTTTGTTCTTCATTAAACACTACCCTTCCTTCCCAAGAACCTTTGATAATGCTTCTTTCACAAGAATAATATCCAGTATGAGCGCAACAGTCCATTTTAAAAATGATCTTCCTGGGGCATCACTAAAAAAAGCTTTAACTTTAACAGTGTGTACAACTGATTTCATTGTCAGATAAAATTGTCCGCATAACTTTAAACCATACAATTCTTGTCATTCTCTCGCAATTGGAATTAAAGACGTAATTAAAGACTCAAATAAGGAAGGAATTAAAGCATGGACGTATAAGAGATGGGCGTGCAACTTATTATTATAGTTTAAACTTTAATTATTAGTTTAAACTTTCACAGTATTTGTTTAATAAGACTGTTCAGAATAAAGTAACGACTTTATGTGTTGACAAGTTATTAAACAAATTACACCAAGGTAAAGGAAATTAGTAGTCGACACGAACAGTTTTTATCATTTTTTCAAGATAAACATTTGTAAACTTGGACACGTTTTTTCGTGTAAACAAAGTCTGTCAATGATAAAATAGACCTGTAAAAACAATTTTAAAATGACTAAAAAAAGTATAGCGAAACATAAAAAAGCTTAAATATAATTTTTTGTCAAGATCTGGTTCTTCGTTCACCAGCCTTAAATTTATGTATTTTTTAAAATTTATTCCTATATGCCGCCATTTTATGCGTCGACTACTCTATAAGCTCCCCAATATATATTCCACTGCGAGTTGTTTATTGGTAGGTGCATTTTCTAATGAGTATTTTTTAACTTAATTGATAATGCAAAATCTTTTAAAAAGTTAATCAAATTTATAATCATCTTGCAAAATTTTTCATATTTTATATATTATTTCATTTATTATAAAAAGCACATAATAACCCATTAGTTTTTGTCAAATAAAGTTTAGTTTATATATAGCTGGTAAATCATGTTATGTTAATGTTAAATGCTAAGTTGTTCTTGCGGTTTGCCATAAACTGGTTTTGCTATTTATCCTTAACTGTATATATTCCTGTTGTTAAACATATATATATATATATATATATATATATATATATATATATATATATATATGTATTTATATATATATATATATATATATATATATATATATATATATATATGTATATATATATATATATATATATAGAATGGATTCTAATATCGCATATATATATATATATATATATATATATATATATATATATATATATATATATATATATATATATATATATATATACGATATTAGAATCCATTGGACTTAAACTAAGGGCTATAATGTCTAAAGGAGCAAGCCCAAATAGAAAATTTATTAATATTCATAAACCAGAAGACTGCAGCGATATGGTAGATGGAGTAGTTCACTAAACATGGAGCCATTGTGCTCTAGGTAGCTACAAAACTTCTTCATAATTCGTATTAACTATTACCTCTCAAGTTATAAATGTATTCAAGTAAATGATCTCAGTTTCTTTTCATCATCCGCGTTATTTCTTAAAATATTATTGTTTATAACAATAGATTTTTAAGAATGCGCAACTAGCATGGTTTGCAAAAAACAAAAATTTTGCACGTCCATCTCTAATACTTCCACGATTAAAGACGTCTTAAGCTGCTTATTCCAAAATACGTCTTGTTAAGATGTCTTAAGGACATTTTAAACTGGTTGTTCCGACAGACGTTTTGTTAAGAAGGCTTGCGGACGTCATAAACTTGTTGTTTCGACAGACGTCTTATTAAGATGTCTCAAGGATGTCTTAAACTGGTTATTCTGAAAGACATCTTAAACTGGTTATTCCGAAAGAAGTCTTAAACTGGTTATTCCGAGAGACGTCTTATTAAGATGTCTTAAGGACGTCTTAAACTTGTTGTTGGAAGATGTCTTAATGAGATGTTGAAAAGCCGTCTTAAACACGTCTTTAACTAGTTGTAGACGTCTAGACGAGTTAAAGACAAGTTACATACGTCTTAAAGTCGTCTTATGTTGGGTGGGTCATTTCGAGCTAAATCATGTATCCCAAATACATAATACCACAACTGCCTAGAATAGAATACAGCATTTGTAACCATATTTGGCAAAGGCAAATTTTGCATGAAGTCAAATGATATGACAGTAATATCAGTAGAAGAGCTCGCTAGTAGTTTTAAACTTCGCTTTTTATTTGTAAACTCTTGCGCTCTTGCCAAATGAAGCTTGTGTTCTATCTCCAGTTTTTGTTTGTCTTCTTCAGGAAAATCAAAAACTTGAAGTTTTGTTTTAACTGAATCACAGTATGAACATGTATCGCTGCAAGGAGATCCAAAGGATAGATTGTATTTGGTTGTAAAAATTCTGTAGTATGTATCATATTTTAGTTGGATTTTGTAAAAATGTAATATGCTTAATGCCTTTGGAAGGTATCTTACATTTTTATTTTTGGTAAAAAAATAATGGCTTTGACGGCCTTTGAAGATTTGAATATGAGAATGAATGAGCTGTATTATTTGATCAGGTACAGCATGTGGACGATTTGTATGTTTACGTCTTATCTTTCGGGGCTAATCCTGTACTTCTGATATGATTTTGAATACGTCTCAGTCGAGGATGAGAAATACCATGAATTGATAAAAATGCTTTCATACAAATCTCATAGCTAAGACCATCAACTAAAGATTTTATCTGAAACAAATAAGAATAATTTTTATTAAGAATGATGAGGATTTGTATGTATTCTATGAGACGCATCAGGAATAATAATACTGACCTTATACTTGTAAGATGCTGAATGCATGTAAATATCATTGTTAATAGGAATTACATCTTTCAAGTTCCTTTTTATCCTTGAACGTCTTCTTTTTATATTTATCACTTCAATACAACCAGATAAATAAACATCTTGTTCATTTTTAGTCTCCATTTTGTAAAACATATCAAATACTTCCGTTCTGATATCTGCATTCACTCTTTCAAAACAGTGTAATTTCTTGCACGTAAATTAAGTATACACAGTTAAAAAGAAGCTTAATTTTTTATTTTGAATAAATTTCTCAAGTAAAACTTGTTCAACAAAAGTTATTAATCAACAAACTAATGGATGAAAAACATGGGATGCTTATTGATAATTGTTAATTGATGGTGGTGGTGGTGGTGGTGGTGATGATGATGATGATGATGATGATGATGATGATGATGATGATGATGATGATGATGATGATGATGATATATCATCAATAAAATTTTTATAAAAATTTTATTTATATAAAATGCATCACCATATATATATATATATATATATATATATATATATATATATATATATATATATATATACACTACCGTGCAAAAGTCTCCGCTCATTTGTAATATTTCAATAAAGTAACAAAAGTTTGCAAGAAAATTGCGTTTATTTTTAATTGTTTATTAAACAATGAATTAGACAGTAAATACAATACATTTTAGGATGATTTTAAATATATAAAATCAAGAAAATGTTAATATACAAAGTTGTAAATGTTAAATTTTATTTTCATCAAATGAGACCCCTTGGAGCGTATAACAGCAGCACATAATCTTGGCATTCGGGCTAATAATTTATTCATGGTTTCCGCTGTTATCTCATTCCAAGCTTTTTGCAAACGTTCCCATAGCATTTGCTGATTAATAAAAGATGTTTCACCTGCTTCTCTGATCTTCCGATCCAGTTCATCCCACAACTTTTCGATGGGTGATAGATCTGGTGATTGAGGAGGCCAAGTCATAATTTTGCAAACTCTTCCCCTTTCTTTTAGTTTCAAATAATTTTTGCATAATCCAGATGCATGTTTTGGATCGTTGTCCTGCTGCATGATAAATCCTTTCCTAATTATACGAATACCAGATGGAATCGCGTGCTTAACCAAAATATTATGGTACATGTGTTTATCCATGGTAGATGTGATTTTAACTAAATCTCCAGTTAACCCATTGCCAAAACATCCCCAAAGCATAATATTACCACCTCCATGTTTTACAGTACTTTGTATACATTGAGGAAGCACTCTTTCATTAGGTAAACGCCTAACATGCACGCGACGCCGGGTACCAAAAAGTTCGAACCTACTCTCGTCTGTCCATAGAACTTTCTTCCAATCTTCTAATCCCCAATTTTTATGCATTTTTGCCCATTCCAATCTTTTCTTCTTATTTACTGCCCTCAACAAAGGTTTACGTGCAGCAATGCGTCCAATTAAGTTGACTGATCTTAGTCTTCTTTTTACAGTTGATACTGGCTTTACCCTTGTTTTGTTGAGTTCTGCTGTTAAAATTGTGGCTGGAATTTTTCTATTTCTTTTGCTGGACACAACAATAAACGTATCTTCTTGCCGTGATGTAACTCTTGGTCTTCCAGAACGTGATCTGTCACTGTTGGAACCAATATCATGCAATCGTTGTAGAGCATATCTCACACCTGATTCGGATATTTTTAACCTGGAAGCAATTTTTCTATATGAATAACCTTCTTCACGTAAAATACATATTTTGCCACGAAGTTCTTCACAATATTCTTTCTTTACTTTCACCATTTCTCAAATTCTTTATTAAATTCAAGACATTAAATGCGCACACTAATGCCATTTTCAAGTATAAATATAAACATAAGTCTATTAAAAGCAACCAATTAAAATTACTGAAAACATCCTTACCATGCCGGAAAGTATCATGCTTCTGTCAAACCTAAGCTTAAAAAAATATTTTGGTTAAAACTTTTGTGCAGTTTTAAATTTAATAAAGAATACTGAAGAACTTTATATGTATTTTACGTGAAAAAGGTTATTCATATAGAAAAATTTCTGCCATGTTTTTAGCAGCAGAACTCAACAAAACAAAGGTAAACAAAATTATTTGAAAAAAAAGAAAAGGAAAAAGTATGCAAAATTATGATTTGGCCTCATCAACTTTTTATATTAACATTTTTTTCTTTTTATATATTTAAAATCATCCTAAAATGTATTGCATTTACTGTTCCTTGCAAATATTACACATGAGCGGAGACTTTTGCACGGTAGTGTATATTTAAGGTATATGGTATATTAGTTAATAATATTATAATTCAATGCTTTATTTTATACCTGCAATCTTTGCCAACAGTTTTAGCAGGAAGATACTTTCCAACATGATTAACATGACCAGCTCCCTTTACTTTTGCAATTTTAATTAAGTTCTGCTTGCTGTGTTTAATTTTACTTGGGGTTTTCAGACAATTGTATTATCGAACTTTCCATTATAAACCCTGCAAAAACTTATAAATAAACAGAAAACGATACAAGAAGCAATATACAAGTGATTTATACCGCCGTGCATTGGTAAAAATGCGGACATTTGCTGTTTTTAAACAAACCGGTTGTGACTATTGATGTTTTTTAAAAAAATACCTTTTTTTTTGAAAGTCAATTTCGAGGACATATAATTTTAAAATAAATATTTAAAAAGAATCATTACATGGACTCATATATAGGCAACCTAAAAATAACATAAACCCAATTTTCATAAAAGTGGACATTTGAGGTTTTCATTCCAAGGTCTTCAATTTCTTTATTGCGATTGCTACAAAATTAACCAATGGAATTCCAAATCATAGATTCAGCTCTCAAAAGTACCTGACCAATCCTAACAGCACCCCTATTTATATGCAACCAATGGCGAAAGAAGAATCCTTCGGCTATATTAATTCCACTATTATGATGAGTAAGGTTGTTGGAACGAATAAATTTCCAACAAAACTTCTTAAACTGATGTCAGGAATTCAATGATAACCACTAAGTATCAATTTAAACAACTCATTTTGCAAAGGATTGTTTCCTGGTATATTCAAATCGGCCCGAGTCATTCCAGTCTATAAAAAAGGATCCACGATTGACTTCACGAACTATCTTCCAATATCTCTTCTTTCTAATGTAAGTAAAATCTTTGAAAAAGTTATTCTTAACAAGTTATAAAAATTTTTTAACAAGTTATACAAATTTCTAAACCAATTTTTAAAAAAAGAAGTTGATGAGGCAGCGATTTAAAGCTATAAATAATAAACAAAAGTAAACTCGCATTTTTGTCATTTTATTTGCAACATGTTTTTAGCCATCAAAGAATTATAATGTTAAAGAATGAAAGGAATTGCTTCTAAAAAATTTTTTAAAATCGGACCTTCTTTATTTGGAGAATGGCAACGCAGGTTGAATGGACGAATCATAAAATGTTCCAGCTTGAAACTTCAGCTTGAAACTCCCCCCCCCCTCTCCCTTAAGTTCATAACTGAGTATAAATGTTAAGTAAATTCTAGCTGCTCTAGAAAGCTCCATTTTCATAAATGGGATTTCGTTTAAAAATTGAAACTGGGGAAAGTGTTGCTTTTGTACTGGTTTAAACGGAAAAATTTTTTTATTTCTTTTTTCTTTTTAACAGCTAAAAAGCTTTAAACTTCAACACTTTAAGGTTTAAAAAATGAATCTACCAGACGGTAACTACTAATAAAAAAGTTATATGAGAATTACTTCCTTAGATTTAACATGGTTTCTTTGGTATAAGAGGTAACGTGGTTTCTTTAGTATAAAAGCTTGAATGATGATTAAAATTAATTCTTTGGTTTTTTAATTGTTTTCTGCTTCCTTTTTTCTTCTTCCTTTCTAATGATTTTTCTTTTTTTTAAAGAGGGAATCAAAAAGTTATCACATCTTCTCTGACATCATCACAACTCTCTATGAATGCCAGTTTTTACGTTGCACTTAAAAACACTGAAATATTTTTATTGAATCACAACACCTGTGTAGCTATATGGTAAATATACTTCAAATTTAAGACTTGCATATTTTTTTAAAATACTTTTATTTCGATAATTTAGATATTATCAAAATTTTAAAGTTGCTTAGAAGGAAAAATATTTTAAAATTACAGAAATTCTTTTTTCTTCTCTTAATATCAAAAAACTATTTAAAAAAAAGTTGAAATTAAACTACTTTTCACGATTTTTTAAAAATATTGCAATTAAAGACTACTTTTTTGTTTCTCTTTCTAATTTAATTAATTTAGAAAAAGAACTGTTTTAGAGAACGAAACCCTGACATTAAACAACGATCATGCTACGTTTGAAAGTTCTTACTTCAAGCGTTTAAATGGCTGTTTTTGCGCAGGAGATGGTAAGCTAATGCTATACTTTAGTTTTTCTAGTAACCTTTAATAGGAACACTTAATAGACGAATTGATTTTTAAATTGAGTCTTTTACAAAATCTTAGGAAACATGTGGAAAAAGTGTCATTTGTTAAATAACTTTATGCGATTATTTTAAATGTTGAGTGATCTTGAAAGAAATAATATTTTTCATTTTCATTCAAAAAAAAAAAGATGTTGGAAATATTTCGCAAATTATTACAAATTTTTTATTGTCAATTTTCACAGTTTTTTGACCAGTTATTTCGAAGAGAGCTGCCTCGGTTCAAAAGTTAATTTCAAGAAATAGTCAACAATTATGCGTGTTAATTATCAGATGCTTGATTATTTGCACCCTTTTTGGCACTTAACTGTAAAATCATTAGAAAATGTAATTTTTATTTTATAATTTTAATTTTAGTTTTTAGGTTACAAGAATTAAAAGTAAAAAAAAAGTTTAACTGCACAATGACTTTTTAAGTGAAACGTGTTAATTAACCATACAATTAAAGTTATAAATTAAAAAAAAATAATTTTTTTAAACTATTCTTATGTATTAACTAATCCATGCTTTTAAAACTAAATAGATTTGTTAATACTATTAATTACAAAGTTGAGGAGGTAAAGTAAAAAATATCTCTACAATATTTAGTACAAAAGAACTCATCGCCGAGCGTATATTTATTTTTGCCATATTTAATGCCATACGTAAATAATGCTTTATATAAAGATAAATCTTCATATTTTTTGTGCGATTGCATCATTGATTGCATCATCGATTGCATCATCGATTGCATCATCGATTGCATCATTGAGTTGCTTGTCAGTTTAATTCGTTATTTTTTTGTTTCTCACTCTGTGCATCTTTCTTTATTGACGGAAATTTTTTTTCTTTTAAGTTATTAACTTACGTGACTTATATACTTAAACTAGCTGGAATACCCAGTGCAATGCGCCGGGAACTAATCCACACTGTGGTAAAGCAGCTTTTTCGCAACAAACACAAGCTAGCACGTGTTGCCAACTAGCCCCGCGATTATTGTGCCAACTAACCCCAAAAATCTTTTGCTCATTAAAATCCTATAAATCCCCAAAAACGTGAAATCTTTATCAGCTCGATAATCCACACTATTTAAGTAATTTTACTGTAACGAAATGAGATAAACAGAGATAACGAGAATGAGATAAAACAGATAAACAGAGAATTTATACAATTACGCTTTAAATATTTGCAAAAAAAATGATCGATAGGAGAGAATACTTAAATGCAAACATTTTGATACTTTAATGAAATATTTACAACAAGTAACATAACATAAAAATTTGATTATTTACTTTATATGAATAACAGTAAATTCCAGTAAAGCGCTGCTTTACTAGAATTTACTGTCATTTACATAAAGTAAACAAAACACCTGGTTTTAATTTTATCACTCATTTTTTTTTATATATTTTTAAAAAAGAGCATAACTGAGTGATTCCCATATTACGCTGCTCTTGATGCTAAAAAAGTTAAAAAAAAAAAATATTCAAAAGAGTCTCTTTTCAAAACACTGGAATTTTCACTGAAGAAAAAGTAAAAAATATTTGAAAAATAACTTTTTTTCAACAGAAAAAATATTTCTCTTCAACTGCCGCTGGATACTTTTTTATTCAGTTTTATCAAATGAACATAAAAAAACATAAAAAACGTAAAAAGCTTTCAGAAATGAAACAATAAAAAAGATTTTTTCTACAACTGCTAAAAAAATGGATAAATTTAAACGTGTAACAAGTCCCACTTAACTTGAGCTTTTAAACGTGTTTGCAGAATTGAGTGCAGAGGATTCAAGTGAAGTTGTAAAGAGTTTCTTAAATATTGCTGAGCGAGAGTTATTTCTTCAGAGACAACTGACCCATTAGCCAATTGAGTTTAACACAGTGTTTTCAAAGAGTGAATTTGGAACAGCTTGTTCGCTCAAAAAAATGCTCTTTGAGTGGACCAGTGTTATAAGATCTTATTCTTCATTTTGAATGTTGAAAGTTAAATGTTACTAAAATAACACGAGCTAAAAGTTTTCTAGAAATATGTTTTTAATATGCCGCCTTCAGTAAAGTTATTTTAAAGGCAGCGATTTATGTTGTATCGAATAATTTGATCAATTATCAAGTCAAATCGAGGGCCTTGTGCCATTCCATGAAATGATAGTGAGTGTATATTAATGGTCCATTGAAAGTCTTAAAAAATGCTCAAACATTAATTTTAGTTGATTTCTAGACGTGTTAATAACATAAGTAATAATATTTTTCCATCAAATTCTCTGGAATTTCAATTTATGAGATAAATAGTTAGAAGTACAAATTTACTCATCTTTTTGTTAAAGCTTTGTGAAATTCAAGTTTGCATTTTATCTTGTCTCCATCATGTTTGAAATTAGTGACGTTTGCAGTTTTGCCACTTTGTAAAAAATATTCAACGCGTTCGTAACGACTTATTACCCAGTTCCCACAAACTCCAACTCACACTTCTTCCTGTTTACTTTTAATACTTTCGGTTTTAGTAAAAGAAACAGATTTTCACTTATTAAGCTTCTTCAGCAGAGGATCCGTAACTATATTAACATACAACTTTAATTAACGAAAACAAATCATTTTTTCATCAGATTTTTTCATTCCCTTTTTCATTTTTTATTTTGCTTAAATTTATTATTGAACATTACATGACATTTAGCACTTTTTTCAGTTTAAAATTCAATTTTAGTTTCAGTTATAAATTTAAATTCATAGTTTCAGTTGTAAATTTCAAAATGGAACTTTTGAGAAACTATTACGGTGCATTCACTGTCGAGGGACGGAGTGAAAGGAAAGCATTGTGTTGACCCCAATGATTTTCAGCAACAAAGAAATTTCTTATTAATATTTGACAGAACACTTAACATAACTGATTTTTGAAGTAATTGAAGCCCCCAATTCCTAAACTTCATTTGATCTTTTGCTGTTTTGATTTTATATAAATATATATATATATATATATATATGTACACACACACACACACACACACACACACACACACACACACACACACACACACACACACACACACACACACACACACACACACACACACACACACACATGCAATCTTTAAAATTATGTGTTTTTTTTAAGTGTATGATTATTATATTTGCATACTGTATATTGCTAAGACCCTGACTTTGATGAGAAGTACATCCCCATATTCCAGTCGAGCCTCATTGTAACCTTGGTTTAATATAGCGAGATGAATACTACTCATGGTTTTATCTTTTAACATACACCTTTCCTTTGCGTTTTAGTTCCTCAAAACTAACTTCATCACTAAAAATTACCCGCGACCATTCTTCAACAGACCAGTTGATTCTTTCTCGGCACCATTTCAATTTTATTAAACGGTCTTTTACTGTCAAAAGGTTTTTTAATGGCGATATATGAGCCTATGTCTTTGTTGAGTAACAACTTTCTCAATGTTTCTTTGTCAATTGTACCATTCTTTAAAGAAGCATTGAATTCTCTGGTTAAACAACAAATACTTATATTAGGATCGAACGTTTATTCCCATGTAAAAAACAGGTCAATTATCAACAGAAAAGAGGGAAGTGTTGCACATGTACAAAAAAATGGCGCCAATAAATAGAGGAACTCTTACTCTAATTAAAAAAAAAAAAGATTTAAAAAAAGTTGTTTGCTTTGACAAATTTATTATTAAAAAACTCAATCGATATCATAAAAAACTTGCCCTCGTGTAAACTTTCTGGACACACTGTATTTAACACTCTGCATGTTTTATAATGGTTATCAGTTTTTGGTTTTAAACGATTATAAACGCATGCATTAAAAATTAAAACTTTAAGTTTTAATGGACGCATTTATGATCGTCTTTTTAACTCTTTGCATCTAATTGACATTATAAATTCAGTTGGAAAGGTTATAAAGGCAACTGTCCTACAGTGGGTTGCATAAATATAGATATAGATATATAAGATATATATCTTATATTAATTCAATTAGAACATACATGCATTTCTAATGTAGCAAAAATATAGTCAGTTAAAATTTAACAACTTAATTTGAAATATCTTAACGAAATGTTATCCGAATGGTATAAAATTTGGTAGTTGATTTCTTTCGAACTATATAAATGTTCTTGCGAAAATAAAATTAAGCTATCATTTTTATATCTTCAGTTATTTGCATTGGTAATTATTTGATAAAGTAAAAAGACAAAAATGGGCAGAAAAGCTGTTTCAGTCAACTTATGATGGCAAATTGTAGGTTTTTTAAAAGATAAAACAAAAAGCCAACGAAAAATAGCTCGAATTTGCAATGTTTCGCTTAAATGTGTACAAACAACGTTGAAATACCACGAGCTACATAATGATATCAAAGATTTACCAAGGCTTGGTAGGCTTTTAAAGCTAACTTCAAGAGACCAAAGTTATCTCTATCGAACGGTTAGAAAAGACCCTAAAATTTCTAACCGCAAACTTGCTGAAGGTTCACAAATATTCCTGGTAACTTTAGTGTTAGTAGATGAACTGTACGAAGATGCCTAAATAAGAAAGGCTTAGATTGCTATGTCGCTGCTCGAAAACTACTTTTGCGTGTCTCAGATCGCCTAAAAAGATTAAAGTGGTGTAGAGAAAGACTTCACTGGTCTGTAGAAGACTGGGCCAAACTCATTTTCAGCGACGAATCCAATTTTAAGGTAATAAATTGCAAGTCAAGATTAACCATCAAGAGGCTGGATGGTGTAAAGTTCAAAGAGCGTTTTTATGCACCAAGTATACTAGGCGGAGAAGGATCAGTTGAAATATGGAGATGCTTCTCTCATAAAAAAACAGGGTCATACAACATTTATAACAGCAGAATTAACCAGTACAACTACAAAGAGACCCTCGAAACTTTTGCTAACAGCTAGAGCTTTTTACGGAAGACGACAACAATGGATTTTTCAGCACAATGGCGCAACTGCTCACACAACAATCTCGATTAAATGCTTTTGCCAGCTCGTTCTCCAGATCTCAAATCCATCAGAACATTTGGGCTTGGATAGACAAGAGATTGTTTAAAGAGAGCATGACTAGTGTTGCACAATTACAGCAGGCCTTAAAAAAGCTTTGGAAAAAATTTCCAAGAGAATTATGCATTGGACTAGTTGAATCTATACCTAGACAGGTTCGTGCATGTGTGAAAGTTCTTGGTGCGGGTACATAATACTAAAATGCACCCTGACTCTACATTTTTGCTCCGTTTTATGTTTGTTTTTTTTACCAATTATTTATATTTCTCATAAAAAAATATCTCAATTTTTTTCTTTTGAAAAAATTTTTTTTCTTAATTTGTTTATAATACCACTGTAAACAAAATTTCAAACAATTTAAATTGTTAGCTTTTTTTTTTGCTTTAAATTTTACAAATCATAAAAAAAATCATTTTAAAAATCAAGTGACTCTATATTTATGCAACCCACTATAGTTGAAAAGCTGAATGCTTCCCCTGACCACATCAAATGGTTCAACATCAGAAGTTTCCCTCGCTGTGCAGCTTTAGTATTGGCATACATCTTACAGGACGTATATTCTTGCAGGACGCTTGCAGATGTAAGCTTAAGTTACTCGTTAAAAGATTACATTGGCATCTTGGCAAATCAAAGAATTGACAAGCTCATTTATGTCTTGCAAAAGTACTCTTCCATAGCCATACTTAAGACAAAATTAAAAACATTAAGCTGAATATTGTGAGGAGGGAAAATGAGAAAATTGTAAAAATGATCTGTAAGTTTTCACCGGACTCAAACATATAATATTTGAACTAAGAAAAGAGCGAGTCAACCAAAATACCAGGTGGATACACTTTTTCAATTACATGAAAAATGAGTGAGTCACATCATTAAAGTTTAAAACTGTTTTCGCAAACACGACTAGAAATACAATGATATTAATTTAATTAGTAAAGTTCCCGAAAGTTTTGTAGCCTTTTTGAGACAAAGACTCATATTAAAAAAACTTGTAAAACCTTTCATATAAATAAGAGATACTGTTATATAAAGTTAAACAAAATAAATAAATAAAAGAAGAAAAAGAGCAAAAACATGCATTTAAAAAAAAAAAAAGTTAACTAAAAGTAAAAGATAAGAACTTCTAACAGTCAATTCTTATTTTTAATTATCAGTTCTAGGTTGTTCCTAGCCGTCTGTTATCAATATAAGCAATTTTGTGAGGCTGTTTTATTAAATACCGTTGACAGTAGTACATACGAGATTTCCTAAACTCTGATTCTGAATTCCATGAATAAAAAACTTGAATTTATTCACTAACAAGGTTATTCCTAGCCGTTCTATTCTCAAATTAAACAATACATTTAAGCTGTTTGATTAAGTATCATTGATGGTAATGTCTATACGAAACTTCCGCACCTTTCATGCTTTTTCTTTAAATGAAAACTTGAATCTATTCACTAAATAGGTTGTTCCTAGCAGTCCGTTCTCACAATAGACAAATTTATCAAGCTGTTTGATTAAATACTGTTGATACGAGGATCGACGATGCGAGACTTCAAAACTCTGATTCTTAATTCCTTGAATGAAAAGTCGAACCTACCTACTACCAAGAGTTTTACTAGCCGCCCGTTCTCAATATAAGCAATATAGTGAAGGTGTTTGATTAACTTTTGTTGATTGTTGAACGGAATGTACAAAACTATCGAAATTATTGAAAATAAATAAAATTATATACGTCTGTTCTAAAACCAAGCATATAAGTGAAGTTGTTTGATTAAGCATCGTTGTTTGCGGATTTGCGCGTACATACTTGCCGAAACTGTGGTGCTTGGATCTTTGATTGGATAGAAGAGCTTATTAATCACCGAGGTGTTTTCCTAGCAGTTTGCTGTTATACTTTGCTCTTACAGTGTAGCTTTTTGATAAAGTATCATTGATGGTAGTGTCGTTCATACAAGTCTTCTGATGCTTAATTTCTTGAATGGAGAGATAAACTTATCAATTAGGTGACTTTTAAAACTGTGCTGTGATTAATTCCTTGAATGGAAAGATGAACTGTATCATTACCAAGCTTCTTTCTAACAGTCCGTTTACATATTAGGCAGTACAAGTAAGCTGTTTGTTTAGGTTTTATTAAGTTGGTGCATTTTCAAGGTTTATATTTCGACTGCGTAATCTTATCCAATAAAAAGAAGTTATTATCAAATGAAGTTCCTTTTTTTGAATGTGTACTTTAAGTGTTTATAAGCTTTTGTTGTTTCAAAAAAGCGCTTCATTAAGCATTCGATGTCGATACATGACTGATGGCCAGGTTCGGCTTTTCAAGTAAAACAAATGTCGCATCCAGCCATCGGGTGGCTTTTGACGCAAAACAGCTGTATACCCATCCATAGTCCAGTGACTTACTGTTGCAACGAGAAAGCTAGCTTTGTTTGTCGAGCAGATAGACTGCTTTGACGTAAAACGCGATAAAGTTGCTGAATGCTCGGTTTGCGCTGCGAAAGAGTCATTCTGTCTGTGTTACCAGCGTCTGTTGGCTAAATACAACTGAAGATTCCGCGCAACCTCTTTCACCGCAAAAGTTGTACGGAGCCAAACGAAGGCTATAATCAACTTTTTCATTTTTTGACGATACAGCGGACAGCGTCGTTGTACGGCAACTAAACAGACGCTTTACGCCACCAACACCTTTGCAGCCGTTTGGACTCTTTCGGTACATCGGAGATACTTGACATTATGACAACACTAAGCTAGCAAAGCTTGTCAAAGACACAAATGGCGGCTAGATGCGACGTTTTGTACCGGTTCAAACGCTAAAGACCCTAGAGGTTTGAATGTGACGTCTCGAAATTTGCAAGAATTTCTCAAAGAAAATACGGCGGCCATGTGTTACTTTTTGTACTTACTCTGCAAATCAAAGCTGGTCAAGCGTTCGAGTCGATTGTACAGACGTTTTCTTTCAACCCAAGAGACCGGCCAATCCTTTAGTTATGCTGCGGAAAGAAAGAAAACGGCAAACAACAGGGTTGTTAACCATTTTTTTGTGTCCAATGTTAATGGATGATTTATTCCAAAAGCATCAGTTTGTATTTTATCAAGTTGATCATAAGTTTCCAAATCTTCTTGAAGAGAACATTTTGGGCATAAGAAATTTTGGCCTTTGTCTCTCCAATGATGAAATAGTTTGCACCATTTTAACTTATTAATATGATACATGTCGTCCAACTGTAATCTTAAAATATTGGCGATGTTTTTGCAGCATGATTCTGTTACTTTTTTGCTTTTATGATAACATTTACACGCCAACTGTGTCATTTCGTGTATCGTTATTTTCAGTTGCAATGAAATAGCGTTAATAAAGTTTTTTGTAATTTGTCTACCAAAGCAATACGATAAATGATTTAAAATTTCTAGTGATCTTTCATTCGATATTTCTATTTTATTTAATACTAAGTTAATTGATGTTATTGCAGACTTTGTTTCCGCTTTGGTGGAGACACCTTCCTCGATTATGTCAATTGGATTTGACCGGAAAAGTTTTAAATATTCCCTTAACGAAACTCTGTTGTTGTTTACATAGAGAATAGCTAAATTAATGGCAAATGGATGACAGCTGAGCTCTTTGGTAACTTCTTTTATCTTTTCTTCTTCATCGTTTGTTTTAAGATTTTTTTTCATAAAAAGAAACGCATCTTGCTGAGTGAAAGGGTTAATTTGCACTTGATGAATATCTGCAGACCATGATTGCCATCGCGAGGTTACTAAAGTAAAAGCGTTCCTTTTACTTGACACGCATTTTTCAAAATTATTTAAGCTTTTTTCATCAACGTTGTCAAAAATGTATAATGTTTTTAGGCTTTCAAAATAGTTATGCAAGATTTCTGAAATTTTTTCAACATCATAATAATCTCCGTTCCTATTTTATATGCTTAGCCCTAATAGGCAGCAGAGGTTAATCATAGAAACTCGTATTTTTCTGATGCTGCATCCACCCACACAACACCATCAAAATGTTCGTTATAATTTGCTGCATACTTTCTAGCGAGCTAAGTTTTTCCTACTCCATATACTCCAGTTAAAACCGTGATTGATTTACCCCAATAATTTGTTCGGAAAACGTGTTTGTGAATTTTTTTAAGTTCATAATCCCTTGAAAAGAAGGCTTTTGACGGTGGTAGGATACCGAAATTTGAGCGTTGGGATAGGAATTCTAAAATACAGAAACATTGAACTTTTAACCTCGCGATAATTGTTGAGGATGGAGTGTAAATAATTATTAAGTGCTCGGCATTTTCATGTCTTCTGCTTTTATCTTTTAGAGTTAATAGCATATAACAGTAAAATTTCCTGCACCACACTAAGGCAACATAATCAGCATTCATTTTTTGTACTGAAATTATTCATATTGTAAATTAAAGAGCAAAGTGTAACAATGTCATAAATGTACCCTTTCTTTAACAAAGTGTGAATTGGTATCCGTAAAATTGCTCAATGTTAATGCCGATTAAATGACTTGAAAGTTCTCTTTGCGACATATTTCACTATTAGAAAAAATGTAATTGGCCTTTTTTTTAGAATTTTTTTTAAATGTAAATCATTTTAATATTTGGAAGTATTTGGAAAATTAACGGTATTTTTCCAAATGTTTATTTTTTGGTTCATGAATTTTGCAAGTGTCTTTTAAAAATTACTAGTGGCAGCCGAAATTTTCATAAAAAGAGCGGCAATAAGATTAGGGCTGAATATATAAAGCTCAAAAAGCTTACCTCGTTTCCGTTTAATGTATTCACTCGGTCGTATGTGACAACATCCTCCAGTTTTCATATTTCGCGTAGTATATAGTTTTATGTCATATAGTTTTCATATAGTTTTCGCGTAGTTTCTTTATTTCTTCGTACATTCTCTATGATCACTTTTTCTTTTAATGTCGTCCTTTTTAATGTCGTCCTTAAAACTAAATGCTTATGAAGAGTTTCACTAAAACGCTCTTAAAAACATCAGCTAAACATTTTTGCAGAAAATAAATGCTGCGTCAAAATATGTCAGCAGAGAGTTCGCAATCAGATATCCCATTTTATATATTTCAAGTAGATTCATTAAAAAAACCCCTTAAATCACTAACATAAACTATTTCTCGTAGTTTTAATGTCTTTAGCTTCAATTATAGTTTCTGCAAACTTTTGAACTTTCGAAGAATATTTGGTTTGTTCAGTAGTTCATCGGTGCATATTCGAACTGTTTTGTTGTTAAGTTTTCTTTTTAAAAATGGTAAAATCCTTGTTGCAAGCCAAGGATCTTAGTGTTTTTAAAAAAAAAAGTTTAAATTTTTGGTGAGTTTTCAGAAACTTTTTAGTCTATAATTAGGCTGATATCAATATTATTTTTGTTTTTTGCTCTACACTTATTGGAAAAAACATGACTTCTGGGATAAAGATGATCAAACAAGAATACTTCATTCTACTTTTTTGTTCCATTTCTTTCATGAAACGTAAAGAAAGAAGCCTTTTTGTTCTTAAGGCAATATATGCTAGAATCACTCACACTATGCTGTTGCTGTGAATAAAATTCTTTCTGAACAAATGCTTGTAGAAGTTGAAAGTTCTGCATGTAAACAATATGATCAATACAATGGTCTTATTAACTTTAATTTTGTTTCAAACTAAGTTTTCTTAAATAAAAAACTTTGTTGCTAAACTTAAATACGCTACCATTTCAGCTAAAGTAATAGGCTTAACAACGTCGTTCAAAGTTACATAATTTAATGTAATTGATGATTCTCACAACTACAGCATACCTAAAACTGAGGTTGTCCATCGGAAGGAGTAAATTCTCTTTAAAAGTGTTATTACTATTGCTATAGGAAACACTCACTTAGAGAAAATTGGAGCCTTGGCATTGCTGGAACAACCCTTGATTTATAAAACATTTGCAAACACATTGAAAATGAATAGTCGATAAAACCTAGAAAAATTGATGGAAGATTTTTAGAGAACTGATTGAAAGATTTTATAGAAAGGTTTTGTGCAAGAGTTTACAGAATTTATTTTTTCACAACTGTCATATGATCCACGAAAACAGGCGGTAAAGACTACAAAAAAAATGGCCATCTAAAAAAACCAAAATAGATTGTAAAACAATAGATAATGCAGAATAGTAGAAAAGTAACCTGAAACAAATATATAAAATAAAAAAAATTTCAAATTTCACTTATTTTTAAAAATCCTTAACCAAAACAAGTGACGTCATACTGTTTTTGATGATGATAATGAAATATGGTGGGTTAGCAATACATAAATCGTAAATGTGATCTAGAACTACAGTATAAGTAATGATGGTGAATTAGGTGAAAAAATAAAATGGTGCAAAGCTTGTGATGAACATGCAAAAAAACATGCACACACATTTTGACTTTTCAGTTCTTGAAGACTTAAGCAAAAAAGAAAAAAAATAAAATTTAAAGATTAAAAGGATCATGTTCCAAATTATTACATGTGTGAGAAGTAATAGCAGTCTTAAGAGTATGTTGTTCTTTTTGGCTAACTCGATAAGAGGAAAGCTATTATAAGAAGTATAGTTGTTAAATATGCATCCAAGATGATTTTTGTTCTCCAGATAAACTCATATCACGAGAAGCATAGACTCAATCAGAACTTCATTTTAACCACTGAATCTACAAACTCGTTTTCTTTTAAATCTCTTATGGAGGAGAAAAATACTCCACCTGTCATTTTTAGAACAACTACAAAAATAACCTCAAGTAAACAACAACTACAAAAATAACCTCGAGTAAAACAAATGCAAACCTTTGTAAAAAAATGTTTAAAAAAAAAAAAGGAACGAACCCATACACAGTCCTTGTAGAGATCTTGCAATGACAGCCCAGACATAGTTAATGCTAAACCCTAACATTAGGGTGGAGATTGCAAGACCCGTTCCAGAAAAAAGAAGAGATAGTTTCGTTCCAAATTTGTCACAGATGAATAAGTTCATTTATACTGAACCATAAAAATACTATAAACGCGAGCAGTTACTGTTGTTATTTAAAAAAAATAATAAATTCAAAAATTAATCTTACCTGCTAAATATTCTTGTCAGAAACATTGCTGATGCCACAAAACCTGCTTTTTTTGCTAAAAATATCAAGCACTGCTATATTATTTGATTTATTACATACAGCGATCATATATTTAATATGCTATATTATTCATGGCCTTTTAAACGGGAGCAACCTGCTATCTTCAGACCTCTATTCTCACCTCTTTTCCCAATTGCATAGAGATTTTTTGTCCAATCAAGTTATTAAAAAGCTGTAAAATTAGTATAACTTTACAAAATGTAAGTCTCTGACTTACATATTTGTCTTACTCACTTGCATCCATGATACCAATTATATATGTATCTTATCGTTGCATTTCGTTTTTGGTGTATCGCTGCGTTTTGTTTCAAGGAATATGGTAGGTTATAGATGCTATACTGGTTTCATTTATTCTCTTTTTTTTTATCAAAAAGTTGCATAAAAGGATTGTAAAAGATTGAATACAATTTAATTGCTATTCAGATTATCATCAACTTATCGGTTTAAAGTTCGTTTTTTATATACTAGAACGCATTTCTATTTTTAAACTGTTTCTCGGTTTTTTGATTTATATATGGAAGCAATGATTGCCGTAGGTATCAAATAAATGTATTTCTAGTAGTTTAGTTTTTATTTTCTATAATATCACCCATCACTAGTTAATATAAATGTGACCTTCATTTTAAAATTGGTTTCAACAGCCCTGTTGATCGTAAAACACGCGTCTGTAAATAAAATCGCGTGCGCTGAAAATAATCATTCTGACCCGAACTGTTTTGCCACACCCAAAAACTTTTTTTCCTTCAAGTTATTAGGATATGCAAGATTAAAATTTCTTTTAGATAATATTTGCCAGGCTATTATAGTATAGTTTTCTTTCATGCAAGTACATGAGACGAATTGAGTTAATACATGTTCCAGGTACAGAAGATACAAAAGATTAAAAATCAATTTTTTTATATTTATTTGCTAATTTCGAGAAACAAAAAGCTTAAATTAAATGAAACTGAGAAAATATAATTTATAAAAAATTGAAAAATAATCAATCAAATCAAATTAATCAATCAATAAACATCATCATCATCATCATCGTTATCATCATCATCATCATCATCATCATCATCATCATCATCATCATCATCATCATCATCATCATCATCATCATCATCATCATCATCATCATCATCATCATCATCATCATCTTCATCATCATCATCATCATCATCATCATCATCATCGTCATCATCGATTTCCACCGTCTCAGGTGGAGTTCCAGGTACAGAAGATGGAACACTGTGTGGAAGACTGGGTGGCACACTGTGTGGGGCACTGGGTGGGGCACTGGGTGAGACACTGGCAGTGTTTGGGTCATAGACATTATCCATAGGCACATCGGATTTTTCTGGGTCTGCAATCTCATCTTTTAAGCAAAGCCAAATTTTGCCCATTGTGACTTTTTCAATGTTTGTTTGAACATAGATGAGTTTTTCCACTTGTTCTGGTTGCAGTTTGGTCCTTTTGTGAGTGACAATAGCACCTCCAACACTAAAGACTCTTTCAGAAGGTGCAGATGATGCTGGTACACAGAGCCACTTCCTGGCAGCTTGGGCCAAGAGAGGAAACTTGGCCTTGTTCTCAGACCAGAATTGGAGTACTGGGATATCACATCCAGCCATAGCAGAATACATTTCGAATTCAGTCTGGATTTTGGATTTTGTTGGAACTGTGGCTGGCAATTGGGCAGGATCATCAACCTCTACTGCCACTTCAAAAAGAGGATCATCAACTTGTGGAGCGGCGGAAGCAGTAGTTCTGGATTCTTCAAAAGACTTCAACCACTTTTTGTGGCAATCATGATCTGTGATCAGTGCTTTGTAAGCAGCATCGTAGCCTTCAGCTGCAATTTTTTCAGTCCTTTTCCTTTATAAAGGGGGTTCACCATGTTGCCAACAAGGTAAAAAATGTTTGTAGCACCACAGGCAGGAAATCGATCCAGCAGGTTCTTAATGAAGTTTTGAAAGAACAATTCAGCAGCAGGAGAGACACCACTTTGCAAGGCTCTTTCAACCCTAACATGTAGAGCATAGATATGATTAATAACCCTGTGGATTGTGGGCACTTTTTCAGCTGAGATTGACTCTGACACATCAGCAACTCGTCCAAAGAATGGCTAAACCTCGTCAAAGAGATTAAATTGATCTTCTGATGGAATTACCTCAACCAGATTAGATGGGTCACTTCCTGGATTATTCTTGATTGACAAGAGGACTCGACGCATTCTGACAATGCTTTCCAGCATGAAAAAACAAGAATTCCACCGGGTCTTGACTGGAGTGATGAATTTGAGGTATTTCATGGCATCCTTGTCTTCAACTTAATCATCCTCAAGCATGAATTTGATTTCTTTTTTGATTCTTTGCTCAGACAAAGGAGATTTGTGGCAACTTTTGAGCACTGCAAAATTGAGTCTAACAACTTTTTTGCATGCTTCAACAGTTTCCGTAGTAACCAAATTGAGAAGGTGGTCAGTACATTTCAAGGAGTGATCGACATGCTTGCTCTTTGGAATTGACGCAATCATGTTCTGAGCCGAGTCATGTGTGCAAGTGACTTCTACATCTTTGGCAGTGTCTTCACGAAGTTCACCAACATACCTAAAAATAAAAGACAATAATTAACATATCGTTATTTATTGTTATTTCCTTATTGACAATTGATATTTAGAGAGATTTTGATAAATTTCAATAAATATCAATTGTCAATTAGGCAATTATCAAACATAGAATTTTTTTAATAACTTACTCATCCAGTTTAGTAGCAATTGCTTCGGACGTGTGACGACCACTGAAAGGAAGAACTCCAACAACAAAATTCCTGAGGTCAAAAGCTGGATTGATGTAGTGGATAGTGATGGCCATATATGGATCATTATTTCTAGAAGACAAGAGATCAGAAGAACAGAGATCAGAAGACAAGCTGATTTGAGAAGATTTGGCCAACTCTTGAGACAACACTGTTTTGACAGCCCTCTTCACGTTGCGGTACAACAATGGCAACCTGAAAACAATCATAAAATATGACAAAAAAAGATTTTTTTTTAGTTTCAAAAAAAAATTTGAGCGGTAGGTGGTAGAAAAATGAATATCTTTTCTTTTTTAAGGGAATTTAGGGTCAATATAAGACCACTGGAAAGGGGTAATCAAAATTTTATCCCAATTAAAACAAATACACCCCATAATCATTTATTTTAACGATATAACAATATAACAAGTTTCATATTTGGTCCGGGAATACGTAGAAGCTGCTTTGACAGTGTATTTTGGGCAGACTTGCTTCATGAAATCCTTGAAGGGCTTAGTTTCAACCAGATTGAAGGGCAAACTAGCTCTGGCTAAAAATTTAGTGATCTCCAAGTCCATCCGAAGCTGCTCGGGTTGTTGTGGCCGGTACTCCTTGTACTTGTCCAAGGTAGTTTGATAGCCTGCCTTTGATGGTGAAGCCAACTTTCTCTTCTTAATTCTTTGGCCAAGCACTACAGGATCTCTGCCACCTCTTTCTTCCTCTCTTTGCTTTTCATAGTTGGCATCCTGAGTGTAGACTCTTTCCACTTCATCATATTGTGTGTCAGCCAGAAGCTTTTTTTCCAAATTGGTTTTTTCCAATTCACAAAACTTTTTAATATGATACCAGCCCAAATGAGACCCTAATCCAGATGTGTTCATTTGCTTGATTTGTAGGTATGAGCCACACTCCTTGCATTTTGCTCTTGTAACCCTTTGCCCATTCACAACAGACACCTCTTCTTCAAGTATTTCCAAATAGCAGATCTTGGCCTTGGCATGGTGATGGTTAAAGATGGCTAGGATGCTTCAGGTAATAGTAAATAATCCAATTTTCACTAGATAATAAAAGAAAAAAAAGTTTTAGTAACTCAAAAATAAATTTTTCTCAGGAGCTTAATTAGGCACGTCACGTAGGTTTTAAGACGTTCCAAGTACTTGTCTTTTCCCAAAAAATGGTTGCTTTTAGCCTAAGTTCGTTAAAATACGTTACAATTTGTTAAAAGAATTCTACTGTTACTTTTAAAATGCTATTTTTTAACAAAAAGTCACCTTTAAAAGTTTGCTTAAAGCCTAAGCTAAAGGTATGTTCTTTAAAATACGTGACAATTCCTTAAAAAGAGTAAAAACTATGTTAAAATCAATATTTTATTCTACTGTTACATTTAAAATGCTATTTTTAACAAAAAAAAACCTTTAAAAGTCTTCTTTAGTTGATTTTTCTTTAAATTTCTTGAATTCTATTTGATATTTAAAAAATTGTGAAATTTGTTGTGGTTTTTTAATTTTCAAAACAATAACAAACTAACGAGTTAATCTGAAATTAGAGATGCTCATTTTTTGCTTATATTGAAGTGATTGAGCCATATAAAAATAGGAAAAATTTGTTAAAAAATCAAAAAATCTCGATATCTCTCGAAATCTGTCGATACCTCTCGAAATTTCTTGATACAGTTGAATCCCGTTAACTTGGACCCTGGATAAGTCGGACTTTTATTAACTCGGACAGAATTTAAATTCCCCTTGAACATTCTCTATCAACTTCCTGTAAAATCATCCGCTTAAGTCGTACCCTGGTTAAGTCGGACCATTCGCTAACTCGTACTGTTTTTTGGGGTCCCTTCGGCAAAAAACTTCGCTTAACTAGGACTTTTATTTTGAATTTGCATACAAGTGCGTAAAATAACAAAACTTCCAATACTTCAATCAAAGTTCTAAACTCTAAACGCTCGAAAATAAAATACTTTTGAGTCAAATATAATTAAACGTAGCTAAACATTTTCACGGAGAGCTTTCGATTTAGTTAAGCTTCGATTAAATTCTATTTGTTAATAACTATTACATTAAAAATTTAAAAATATCAATTAAAATTCAAAACTTAGAACGTTCGAAAATTAATTTCTTTTGCGTCGTTTCAAATAGCATTGAATGCTTCAAAGCTGTTTGAAAAATAATTGTGCGAGTCACTGAAACAAACATCAATTTTGGACTTTTTTCGTTTATAGTATATATTATATATACAAAAATATATATTTCACATAAGATTATATTGTTTAATATATATGTACGTAATATTTATATATTCGATATCGAGATTCTCGATATATTTCGAGAATAATGCAACTCATTCTCGAAACTTGTTTCGATATCGATACCATTATCAACCTTATTCTCGAAAATCTTATTTCGATATCATTATCGATTCAATCAAGATTCTCGATTAGTTTTAAGAAAGAGTTTCGAGAACGCTAGAGCTTATAACAGACTCTAAACTTTGTAATAAAAAAAGAATTAACTAAATACAGCCATTTAAGAAAAAGTTAATTAATTTCTAAAATGTAAAGTGACTTATGGGCCACCTTGTATAAGTACACATTCTGGTTTGAGGAACCCAATTTTTTTTATTTAAAGTAATCTTTGTGCGCGCGTAAAAGACTCTAACAAGCATTTGCGCGCGTAGTACGCGCCTTAGATACACGTAAAATTTATTTAAAAAATACGTGGTATAGACTTTATACGTGGTATTATACAATATTTGGGATAAAGGAATCCAAATTTTTTATTTTAATTAATTGCGTGCATAAGTGGCTCAGAGACGCAGCGCGCGCGTAACACGCGTCTTGGGTACGCGTAAAAATTATTCCTAATAAACAAATTTAAATTTTCTGACCCAAAAATACTAGAATGGATGTATCACATGTTCATATTTGATGGTTATATCATTTCGCCGTTTTTTCACCTTTCTGACTCACTGTGCGCCTTATGAGAGGTCAAATGAAGCAGATCAAAAATCAATTAAGTCTTGAAAATGCTTCTACAATTATCGAAATTAAATAAAAAACAAAAATATTTCGTTAAGGCATTACAACATGCAAAGATTTAAATTAAAAAATGGTATTAAAAAACACTAAGCAACACGAAAATGAAAGAAAAAAAAAAAAAAAAAAGATGAATATTTATCAAGTTAGTGAGAATAATTACAAAAAATGAATCGAGAAACAAAATAAAAAGCATGTAAACATTTCATAATAAAATAACGTTCGTATAAATTCGTTTTAAAAAATTAAAAAAAACTTTCGTTGATGCTTAATTCGTTTAGTTTCCCTTTTTTTGACGTAGGAGAAATCTCTTACATTTATTTTCAAATTCAATCATGTCATCAAGTTGTTCCTTTTTATTTATGGTCTAATCATCTAAAAAAAAAAAAAGAAAGAGTTATATATTTTTAAAATATTGAGTTATCATCAGAGAACATTTCTCATTCAATTGAAAAATATCTTAAAAACTGTTACACTCAATGAAACAATCATGTTTATAATAGCGAATGATAAAGATTATGTGATGATTAATGATGATGATGATGATGATGATGTAATGATGATGTGATGATTATGATAATCATGATCATGATCATGATGATCATGATCATGATCATGATGATCATGATCATGATCATGATGATCATGATCATGATCATGATGATCATGATCATGATCATGATGATCATGATCATGATCATGATGATCATGATCATGATCATGATGATCATGATCATGATGATCATGATCATGATCATGATGATCATGATCATGATCATGATGATCATGATCATGATCATGATGATCATGATCATGATCATGATGATCATGATGATCATGATCATGATCATGATCATCATGATCATTATGATCATGATCATGATCATGATGATCATGATCATGATCATGATGATCATGATCATGATCATGATCAACATGATCATGATGATCATGATCAACATGATCATGATGATCATGATCAACATGATCATGATGATCATGATGATTATGATCATGATTATCATGATCATGATGACAACAACAACAATGATCATAATGATCAACAACAACAATGATCATGATAATCAACAATCATGATCATGATGATCATGATTATGATCATGATCATCATGATCATGATGATCATGATGACAACAACAACAATGATACTTCTCTCTAAAGCAATAATAACATCAGTCACAACAATAAAAAACAAAATGTTATGTACTTAAACGCATCTTTTGTGGCTGTGATGGTATATATAATCTTTCAAATAAACGATGGTTTATATAATCTTTCAAATAAACTATTAACATGAAGATATAGCACAAAAGAGGAATCAGCGGTGGTTGATTAGCATATTCCATGATCAATTTGTAGCGTTCGAATTTCCAGATTTGCTCAGAATTAGATTTATACTTTTGGAAGATATTGCTAAATGATTCAAAAAGGTCTGTAAATTTAAAACTAGAACATCAGGTGATGCTAGAAAAGTTAAAACATGACATTATTGCAAAATATAAATGTGTTCAGATTTCACATGAACTATTGAATAACTTCTTTTAAAATTAAATTAAATTTTTACAATCTATGTAGAAACTAGTATGATTAGTTTAAAGTTAAACAACATTAAAAATATCATTAAAAATAATTTTTTTGAAGATATCAACCAAAAGATTGAAGTTACCCTAAGATATCAACCAAAAGATTGAAGAGCAAAAGACTTGCAATCAAAAGATATGATCCCAGAAGTATCCAGAATAACTGAGGTTCAGAATAACTGCTTTTTTCTGGTGTTCCAAAACGTGTAGTATTATCTAAAAAAAAAAAAAATTAAAGAAATATGTAAACACCTGAAAATGCAAAAAACTACTTAAGCTTTAAATCTAATCAAATAATTACTTAAGCTTTAAAACTAATCGTTTGAAGGATCTTGATCAATAAATTTACCAAATAGATTAAAAATTTGATGAAATTTTGCATCTTTTTTAACTTTGAGCCCACCCTCTTTTGAAATAGCAGAAATACCATATGCCACAAGAAGCGCAAATAGTATCCGAAAGAAGTTTACCATATCTAAACACTAAAGTGATTACATGACAAAAAAAAAAATGTAATTCTGATGGCTTTAAAACATTTAGAAACCAAGTTTCTTCTGATACAATAAATTAATGTAAAAAATAGATACTATTTTGAATATCATAACCACATAATGAATCAGTGTTCGATCCACATAAAAAGCATTTAATGATCTTATCACCCACATCCCCAAATTTATGGCATGAAAAACATGTGCAAGATCTAAAGTTGTTTGATTGAATTGAAGAGCATGTCCAACATAAAAGACTAATAGTGCTGCCCCATCTAATATGTTCCAATTACTAGACCACCAAGTAGAAACCTTTTTATTGAATGTTAATGCTTCATCTTGTTTAACCTTTTATGATATAGTAAGAATTAGATTTAATTAGGAAAAAATGTGAGCATTTTACATAAAACTCGATGCATCATAAGCTTACTTGAAGCATTTCTTCAATAGTCAAGGTAACTATGTATGAAACCAAAATCCATTCTGCAATTGATTGTGTTGCGGTGTCTTTTTTAACCATCAAAACATATGCAAAAAAGGCCAAAAAAATCAAGTAACTAAACTAAAATACAGAAAAAAGTTTACTAGTAAAAGTTTAAACAACTTCCTAATAAAAAAATTTACACTTTTTTATATGTTAAATTAATTTCAAAATTAAATTTACAAATTAAAATCTCAAAGATACTTTCTTTTATAAAAGGAGAGAGAAAAGAAAAAGAAAGAAAAATTGAGTATAACAAAAAGAAAATATTAATGCAAAACATATTTTTTTAAATATCTTACTAAATAAAACATGAACTTTACAACTGGAGTGCAAAAATAGAAATTCTTCATTTTAGCAAAAGGTGACAAAATTGAATTGAAAGATAGTCGGATGCTCCTTAGGAATTGAGTAGAACTACTAGTATTATAAAAAATATAATGTTTTTAGACATTTTATGAAATAACATAAGTTGCTTATAACATTCTACAAACAAAAAACATGTGCAAAATTTGTAACTCCATTCTACATATTCAACAACAAGTAATAATAACAACAAAAGTGTAATTCTTAAAAAACCTTCGTGTGAATAAAAACATAAAGAAGGAAGTGTTTCTTTGTTTTCATTTTTTGTAAAGTGTTTGTATTCTTAAAAAAAGTTTAATTCTTAAATTAATAAAGATAATCAATAAGAGTTCAAAGTTACATATGAAGTTTAATGCTTTCATTTTTTTAGTAATAACAATTTCTTGAATGTATCTAGATTGCATATTTGATGCTGTAAAAACAAAATCTTTAAACTCTTGAAACAAAGACATGAAATTATTGTAGTATAACTTAAAATTGTGATAAAAAACAGCAGAAATATTTCTGATAGATGTCGCTTCTGGATTCTGAAGTGATATTTGTCTTACATTTAACAAATAAGATCAGTCAATCTTTCCCAGTTTTTTTTTTCTAACAATTGGATTTCGAAAACTTTTTCTAAAATGTGGCAAACAATTCTAGCTGCATAGCAGTAAATTCAAATGCCAAATAAGTTTATTTGACTTTAATCTATAACTCACTATCTAATCTGTTATACAGACATGTTTTAATAACTGCTGTAAATTACCTTTTGGTTAAAAATCATTATTGAGTTTGTGGAACTTTGAATTAGCTTTTGAAAATAGTTCCTTATATTTTTAGGCTTGACATAAACATACTGTTTATTTAATGACAGAGTTTAACAAAATTCAAAACTAAAAAAAAAATATCTCATGAATATTTATGTAATATGATAATTTTGCAATGCTCAACATTCCCTTCAACCCAGGAACTATGTTATATCTTTCATTTTGTAAGCTTTATTAAATTTCTCAGCTTGCTTAGCAACACTAAATCTTTCAAATTGTTAACTATGTTAAATCTTTTATCTTGTTATTCCAATCCTCATTTCAATGTGATATGTTAAATCTTTAAAATGTTTTTTATGTTTTAGATTGCATGCATTTTGGTATTAAAAATAACGCACACCATTACGAAATGGTATTTCTGTTCAGTTTAAATGGTTATGGTATGTTTTTTATGATGAGAACTTTTTCTGACTTTCTTAAGGCAGAGATTGTATTTGATGGTGTTTTGTTGTTGCTTGTTGCAACTTTCTTGGGAATTTCTAATATCATTCTCTTAATACCCAACTTTTATATAATTAGATAAATGTTACAAAAATTCATCTATGTAAAATCAAAAACATTTATTTTCATTATCATCATTGTTGCTTCCACAATTTAAAATTTAACATGGCAATTGTGATAACAATGATTGAACATTTAACTTGAAAGAATATAAGAAAACTTGTTTAAAAAAAAAATCTTTGTGAAATTTTAATGAGATAAAACTGTAACATCAAAAATAACATCAAATTTTTGTAAAACTCACAGTTTCATAAGAGCTTTCAAAAAAATATTTTAATAGCTTACTTCTCAACTGAGTTGGTGTTAGCTTCTGTTTGTTCATGAAAAGTGTCCTTGAGAAACCCATTTTTGCAAATATAAGGAGGAAAAAAGAAAGCTATTGCCAATTGCATACGAGATGTATCAGGATCTTTTATATATCCATTCCAAACTTTATTTGAGATGTTCTGGACAGCATTGTGGGAAATAAATTCTTTATGATCTGTTAACACAGCTAAACGCAAACAATTATGATAATTGAGCTCTGAAGAGCTGCTGGCAATAAGTTGCTCAGTTTTCTCTCTATCTTCTCTGAAGCATTGATCTAACAAGTTTGTACAAAGCCTTTGAAATTTTCTAAACACATTATTTTTTTTTATGTAACTTGAGATATAGCACATTTTTCACAAGGCTTGTTATAGGTAATATTTAAATTATTTGAAGCTTAAACTAAGCTTTCGCGACAAGTTGAGTATTTTTAAAAAAGAATCACATTTGCCAGGATTATTTCATAAAATTTATAACTAGAAGAAAATTTTGATTTTTTTTTTAGATTTAGAGCACCTTTATCATACATGACATAACTTAAAATCTTACAACTTATTTCTTTCAACTTGATTTGTAATATCATCAGGAAGGTAATTTTTTCTTGCCGTCTCTGCCAAATAGTTATTGATTACAATGCCAAAAAACGCTTTATATAAACTTCTCTCTTGAAAACTCCATAAGTAACCAGCCATTTTAGGCATATTGCACAGCAATGCAAAGAAGAATAGCTCATTATATGGATCTTTAAATTTATCTTCATTCTGAATGACCTAAATTTTACATACAATTTCTTTTAAAAAGAAAAAACTCAAAGAAAAATAAGTTTTTTGCTTTTAAAAACATTTGAAAGAATTTATTTTTTAAATTGTTTATTCATTTTAATGCTTTTATTATGTTCATCTCTCTGACCTTTAACAAACCAATTACCTTATGCATTGGAAAAATTAAGGAACAGTAAGATATGTAACATATTTAACAAGAGGAGAGATTTAGCACAGTTAACAGGACGAAAGTATTAACATAGTTAACAAGTTGAAAGATTTAATGTAGTTAACAAAATAAGAGATTTACCATTAAAAGATAAAAGATTGACATAGTTAACAATTTAAAAGATTTAATGTGGTTAACATTTAACATTAAATTTCAGCTGATAAAAGCATTGAACAAAGTTGATCATACCCCTCACACATCACAAAAAACTACTACCTCTACCTTGAGTTAGATAATCTACGCCTGCATAGGCGTAGATTATCTAACTCAATTTTAAGTGGATTTTTTAATGTAGGTATATATCCATTTAATCCAAATAATTGAAAAGATAAAAATTTTTACTTGAGTCAGGTAGGTTAAATAATATTATTTTGCTTTTAACATGTTTACCAACAAATTTTATGTGATAAAAATTTGTTCCTCTGATGTGAGTTGTAATTCTGTTTCTAGCATAGTACCACAGCCATCACAAGCGTCCAACAATCAACATGCTCTATTATCCCTGAACCCTCAACTAGGCTGGTTATTTTAGCACAGAAACAAGTACTGAAAAAAAGCTATAATCACTTTTGATGGAAGTTTTAAACTTTCCTAATGTATTTGCTCACTTTGATAAGTTAAATTTGTGAGCATGATGCAAGCACAAAATTTATGATATAATATTAAACTACCTTCTAGATTTCTTTCATTTCAAAGAAAAATAGTGCAGAAACAATTTGGTTTTTTCTGAAAAGATCTCTTCATATTTTGAAATATAATAGTTAAAAACTTCATACTTGAAAAGTAAAATATATTTATAAGAAGAGCTGCTGTTCAAGAGTTTGCAACTACAACTTTTATTAATACTCTTACAATAAAAAAATTTTTAATTAATTACCTCCATGAACTTATCAGCCCTCATTATATCAGAACATGCATCCTTTATCACATCTATAATTTTTTCTAACGGTATTGAAATCTTATAATCATATTTCTCAATTCTACATAGTAGCTTCATAACCTTTTCATAATCTCCTGAGGCTTCTAAACGATCAGCATTTTTTATTTTGTATTTAAGTATTGAGTGAGCACCTTTAGAGCAATAACCATAGAGAAACTCAAGTACTTGTGGTGTCAGAAGAGTTTGTATACTGATTCCATAATTCTGAAACAATTCCACAAAATCAACTTGATTCATTGCTAAAGCCATGATCATTGCAGAATTAAGATCTTCCTTCTAAAATTCAGTTTTTAAGTCAGATTCTTCTTTTGCAACTTTCAAGTGAGAACATAAAGATAAATGAAAGAAATACTTTGAAACATAAGAGAGCATTTAAAAAGTGACATTTTTAAAGCGTCAGATGAACTCTTTAAAATATTTGGAATTAAATAAAAAAAACCTTTATATCAGTTCGACAACACTGTAAAATACAATCTTTCGCAAGATCAGCACGATCCCACAACAAAGTTAATTCTAGCTGTTTATTTATATCTGCATCCGCTAAAAAAAACTTTAAAAGTTAACAATTTTTCCTAAAACACTATTTTGTAAAATGGTTAGAACAATTTTTGTAAATGCCCAAAACAATTTAAGTTTTGTGATTTCAACAAAAAAAACTCCAAGTTATTCACATCACAAGTACTTTTATAAGTAGATTACAAAAAAATATTTATGATTGGGTGATTGAAGCAGTCAGAAAAAGTCTAGCAAAAAATCAAGTTATCTGATCCAATCCACCAAATAATCCATGATATGAATTGATAGATAAAATGTGTGGGGTTTCTAAATTTTAAGTTGCTACACAAGGAAATCATTTTGCTTTTTGAACTGTTTTTAATGTTGAAGAAGAAAGTAGAAAACTTAACAAGTTTCACCAAATCGCTTATATTTAATGCTGGTTTCAAGCAGAATGGTTACTGTTGTTTGTACAAATGATGCAAAGTTAATTTAAAGATTAAGAGACTAAGATGATGAAGTATTGAACATGATTGTCCTGTGGCACCATCAAAACCTGATAATTGCACTAAGCAAGTTTGCAAGTGTCTGGCCAATTATTTGATGATTGAGCTTCACAGAGATAAATAAAAGTATGGTTGAGTAAATTTTGAAAAATGGTATTTCAGCTTTATGCTGTAAAAAATTTTAGGATAACACTAATTATGTTTCTCTCAATAATCTATATGAAGGATAAAGTTCAACAGACTTTTCAAGAGATTTATTTTTAATAATTGTGCTTTAGCAAGGTTTGCATTTAATAAGGATAATAATGCTTCTACTGGAATAAACTTACAAAGTTTATTTTGGGATGGTTTTTTTCTATACTATTTTGGGATATATTTTATTATTTGGGATTTTTTTTTTTTGAGCAAATATAATTCTTTGTTAGTATAAAATATTTTCCTCTAATTCTTTCCATTGAATATATACTTAGGAGTATACTAAGGTAATGGTGAATTTGCTCTTAAAGTGTTGCAACATGTAGAGCATTTAATAATGTGCAAAATAAGCATATCACACTTTACTTTAAATTTTGACTGGATACGTAGTAAGCAGTGTTTTTTTTTTTTTTTTCTTTTTTATCCATTTAAAGATAAATAAATAAATAAAAAAAAGAAAGAACATGGATGTAGAATGCAATCAAATGTGGTCCATTTTTTGGATTGAATATTAAGGCACTAAAAGTATTGTCCAATGTCTGAAAACAAAAATATTATTATTAAACAGAAAAGAAAATAAAAATATGAAAAGCAAAAAAAATAAAGTTTCACTCACAATATTCCATTTTTTAAATTCCTAACAATAACCCACAAACTTTATTACATGCTTACATTAAAGTATTACTTTTAAGCCAATTAACTACAATTAAGGCTTTCATGGGTATTAAACGCTGGATGTAACTGAGACAAGTTAGCCACAAGCAACTAAATTCATCATGAATGGGTGTCAGAAAATCCCCAAGAACAGCTACCCATTGAGTTCAAGTTGAGCATAAATGGTTGTTTACCATCATTAAATTAACAGGATATTTTGATCTACTGTCTGGGTAAGAGAAAAACCACTCAGAAACTACTAAAAACTACCCAGACATACATCAAAGATTGCCTCAAGCCAGTTTGGCTTTTATTAGTCACTAAAATTATGAAACTTTTACATGATAAGCAAAATCTCATAACACAAAAGTCATCAGAGAATGTTGCACTCTTCTTCTGTGAAGAGTAGCTGTTGAGATTAGAGAAATATCTTAAGAAAATGCAATTATGCATAGAAAATGCAACAATGCATTGAATATCTAATTTAATAAAAGTTAATAATGTCTTACTGTTTTATTCATTTAATTTGTTGTAACATTACTTCTTAATACCCCTAACATTAAGGAAGACAAAACAATTCAAAGAACATTTTCAAAAATTTTTAAACTTTAGAATAATGATTTTTTGGATTTTCTAGTGGAAAATTGAGATGGACAGATTCCAACCATTGATATGGATAGACTCCATAAGATTGTCTAAATGAAATTTGGTCAGCAGCATTTATTTATCATATAGCACCTTTTTGAAAAATGCTCTTTGTCACCATTAAATAAAAAATACCCTTAAAAAGAATAGTTTTCTTTCATTATAAATTAAAACAAACAGCCATACTTAAGCAAAGCAAAAAAGACTTTTTAAACACCTTTCAAAATTGCTTTTAGAATAGCATCATCTAAACCAACTTTTTCTGACATTTTAAACAATGTGATCTAGTTTAAAAAAAAACAATATACAAATAGATTTTTAAATAACAGTTAAAAATAACAGTGACAGTTGTTAGATAGAGAAAAGTAAAATTACAAAATGTTACAAATTGCATACATTATAAGTGTTAGGAAAACATTTAAAAAGTAAAATATAAAGCAAAAAAATATTACAACTTTTAAAACATTTTCAAAAATATTAAATACATGACAAATAATTTAGATATTTTAAAACATTTTATTAAAAATATGTAAAATTTAATTACTAACATATTTTTTTTTTTCATGCAGTTTAAAACATCGTGGTAACACTTTTGTCTTTGCTCTTCATTTTTTAGTTCAGGAAGAAGTTTTTTTACCTCAGCAAACAATTCATTATTACCATTATTATAAGCATAATCAAGTAGATCTGCAACACGACCACTACCAACAATAACCAAAACAGATAAAGGTTGGTCTTTCTGAAGTGTTTTAAGCACAGTATCAAGTGTACCTTCTCCACCCCCAACAACCATTAAAATAGCAGCTTCACAAGCTGTAATTCAACAATTTTACTAAATTATAACTAATTTCTCACAAAATAAAAAAAAAACAAAAAACCTTATTGATGATGTTCTTCACGCTAAAAATCAAAAAGCAAAAATAAAGTTAACTTTGGCTTTCAGACCTGCGTTTCATACTTATTTAACTCCAGATTGTATAATACTTACAGGTTGTTAGCTACTATACTTATTTCTTGGCAGTTTTTAGTTATCTTAAAAAAATTAATTAACTAAAATAGTAAGGGATATACCTTTTTTCATAATATGCTCTTCAATATCTGATCTTAGAAGAATTTCTTTACGATAATTATCATCAGTACCATCGTCAACCAATAGATGATGAGTGTGATTGTGATCTAAATAGGCACCTTTCTCTGGCAAACAACATGAAACCTGGTAATCAAAAGTCCCACCAAACTCACCATTTTCATCAGTCAATTCATTTTTATTTATAATTATTCCCCATGTTGAAATACCGATGCATGCTTTTGTTACTCTTAGTATTGCTTTACCAACAAGCTTCATGACACCAGTATTTGTTCCACCAGTTATGAACCATGCTCCAGGTGTCTGTGCAACCTATGAATAATAGAATTGGTGTATATATAAAAGTATAGCTTTTACTTATCAGTGAAAATAATTTTATAATGTTCATTTTTTTTATCTCATTTTTATTAAACATTAATTAAATAAAACTAAAAAGATAGAAATAGTTAAAAACCAATAATAAACAATCATAAAACATAGTTTGTAAAATTGGTAAACTTAATAAATTATGTTTTATGATTTTCAAATATTTATAGGCTCTTAAATTTCTTTACCACTGAAATTTATCACAATGCAAAGCCTTCTTTCTGAAATGCTTCTGTTTATAATTATGGAAATTAATTGATTATTTGACTCCATTGGTTCTAGAATATTCTAATTGTTTTAAAATGTTCTAAATTGTTCCAGAATGACTTTAGAGCATTCTGGAACAATTTAGAACATTCTGGAACAATTTAGAATATTCTAGAACAAATTAGACTGTATATATATAGCTGCTTATCTAACTTTATAGTTATTACAGAAGCAACACATGGCGACGTACAAGCCTAGCGATAGTAGCATTCAGAAGAACAGGGATGTATGGACCAATAACCTGGTAAAATTTGAAGACTCTTATAAAAGAAGAAGAATGGTCCCTTTGGAGGAATATTCACTGGAAGAAAAGTGTAGAATGCCTCTCCAAAAGCAAGTTATCGGACGCAACCATTTCCTTTGAACCGAAAATCAAAACCAAGCAGAAAACATCATAAAAGCAAAATTGCTGTCAAAATGGTGACCTACACAGGAGTATCAACAAACAAAGCTGCTAACATATGCAAGCAATCGGCTCGTGAAGGCATTGACATCCCAACTCCATGTCAATCAGCTATTCACAAGTCAACAATCAAAGAGGCAATCAAGCTGAAAAAAGAATTGATTGAAAAGTTGCATACGGAAAGTTGGTCCTTACACTTTGATAGCAAGCACATCGATGGAATTAATTATCAAGTGGTCGTCCTTAAAAATGAAAGAAGAGAAATCAATTTGGATGTCTGGGCTTGGTAGATAGCAGGGGAAAAACTATTGCTCAAGGAATTTCCGAAGTCCTCGATAAATTTTACCTATGGAATTCAATACAAATGATTGTTGCAGATACCACCAGCGTTAACACTTGAAAAAGTAATGGTTTTGTTGTAATATTGCAACGAATGTTCACAGAGAAACGCATCAACAAACCTCAATTTATCAGTTGTCAACACCATGTATTAGACAGAATCCTCCGTTTGGTGATGGATGAAGAACCTGGAAGTTAAACACAATCGCCGAACATCGAATATCCATTTGTAACTCAACTGTTGAAGGAGTATATACAACTGAAAACACAGTTTGACAACGGAAGATAAGTAACTCTCGAAACATCATTCATTTAAATTCCTTCAACAAGGACAGTTCTGCAGAAAGCATGTCAATGACTTTTTGTTTTGTTTCGAATCGAATTTTTTTTAGTTTCGAACAATTCGAATTTTCGAAGTATAGTAACTTTGTTTCGAAGCGAACCCAAAGTTAATCAAATTTTATCGTTTAAAAGTGACAGAAAAAAGTTATACAGTTCCACAATGGCGGATAGCAACGATGGTAATTATCGAAGTATTGTCTGGGAATTTTTTAGTAGACAAAAAACGAATGGCAATAGAATTATAGGCATTTGCAAAATAGGAACATGCAAGTTACCTGTTCAGTGTCCAACTGGAGCAACAACAGGTCTTTATGCTCACTTACGTGCTGCTCATCCGAAAGCGCGTAAAGAGTGTAGCGAGAAATGAAGAAAATCGTCAAAGAAAACTTGCAGAACAAGAACTGAAAAATGAAAATAAGAAGCAAAGTAAAGTTGATGACCTTTTTAATAAGAAAGCTCATTGGTCGTCAAGTCATCCAAATGCCATCGCCATAACGAATTCGGTTGGTCGCATGCTTGCTCTAGACATGTTGCCATACGACTTTGTAGAAGGCAGAGGATTCAAAGAACTGATGAAATTAATGGAACCACAATATCTGGTGCCAAGCAGAACTACGTTTTCAAGATCAGTTGTACCTGAGTTATATTGTAGAGTAAAACAGAAAACCTCTAATGAAATATATCGAGATTTTGAAGATATTCCTTCATATTCATTCACAACTGACCTGTGGACTTCGAGGGCGCAAGATCCATTTATTTCTTTCTGTCTGTCATATGTAAGCCCTGAATTTGAGCTAAAGACATTTGCATTAGAACACAAGCCGTTTCCAGGAGAACATACCGGCGAAAGCATTCTTGAATCTTTAGACAAGACTATTGATAATTAGGAGCTTCCTCGGACTGTTCCAATTTATGCGTTGCGTGATAATAGCAGTAATATGAAAAGCGCCATGAATCTTTCACAATCATTTTATGATCTTTCTTGTTTTGATTACACTTTACAATTAACCATCAATGATGCCGTGAGTGAAATTGATGGAATGCAGACTGTCCTTTCCAAAAGCCGTCGTATTGTGTCACATTATCACCATAGCTGCCAGGCTACACAGAATTTGCACAAAGAGCAGAAGCGATTAGGAAAGGTAGAACGAGAACTGATAATCAATGTTGCTACTAGGTGGAACTCAGATTACTTTATGCTGAAGAGATTATGCGAAGAAAAAGAGGCTATACCTGCAGAGCTAGCAATAAGTGAAAAAATTGATAATTTGACTAATGCAGACTGGAAGCTTGCTGAAGGCAAGGACAGTTCTGCAGAGAGCATGTCGATGTATATCGTATGGCTGGGCAGAATAACGGTTTACACACCAACTGTATAACAAAAACGACTTAGCTGAAGTACTGAATCCATATAAAAAGGCTTAAAACTCTTTGAAAAATTACTGGAAGCAAGAGCCATTCATAAAAGAGATCCCCAGAAGTAATCAAGGCGTAGTGCGCGCAATTAAAGTTATGGAGGAAATGTATTCATCATGCAAAATTAAGACAAATTGCACCTTCTATTCCTTCAATGCAACATGCAAGAGCTAGGTCAACGGTCTGAATCATTGTTGGATTGAAAATTTATTGTATTACAAAACTATGAAATTCTATATACATTTGAATACATGATAGTACTTATGTCAAAATCAGTTATTCAAGATATGCAAATAATTGTTCATTTCGTGCTTTTTAGGTATAAGTTCATCAAACTACAGTGTAGGAGCATTGGTGTGTGTGTGTGTATATATATATATATATATATATATATATATATATATATATATATATATATATATATATATATATATATATAATAGTTCAGCATAATATGTATTATAGTTATCTTCAGAAATTTCAATGTAAAATCTCCGCTAAATTTATTCAAAATTGTAATACTTTATCATAATTTTATTTGTTGTAATAATTCATTGTATAATTCGTTGTATAACTCATTGTGTAATTCATTGTACAATTTATTGTATAATTCATTGTATAATTCATTGTATAATTTATTGTATAATTCATTGTATAATTCATTGTATAATTCATTGTATAATTCATTGTATAATTCATTGTTAAATTCATTGTATAATTCATTGTATAATTCATTGTGTAATTCATTGTATAATTCATTGTATAATTCATTGCATTTACGTCGCGACGATTGCGTAAGTTATTACGCCACAAAGAATTTGTAAAACTTTTATAAATCGTAAGAAGCAGAGAAAGAACAGAGAAATATATAACTGTAACAGAAATATAGTCGTCTTGATTTTACAAGCTTTTTTCGAAAGTATGACACCAATGGCAAAAATTATTGAAAAATTTGATGGGTCTGGCGATGTGGTGGTATGGCTGAAGTAAGTGAAATTGGTCGGTGAACTACAAAAGATGAGGGATATGTCTTTGATAATTCCGTTATTTCTCGAAGGAAGTGCATTCGCGTTATATGAACAACTTAGCGATAGTAAGAAAATCTCCGCCGCGGATAATAAAAAAGCTTTATTGGATGCAATTGCAGTAGATAATTTTGAATTCAGAAGACATCAAAAACGATAAAATAACAGGACGAAGACTTTTTTCAATATGTGGGCACTTATTAAGGCACTATCCCGTTTGAAATGGCTTAGAATGGCATACAGCATTGTAAAACGTCATAGCCATGGAGAAGTTTTGAATGATTTAATTGGGCATCAAGCACAGCCATGGTTGGTCGAAATACTGCGTCTATTGGAGTTAAACGATCCTGTATAAGGGATATGGGATGCTGAAGGGATTCACAATGGAGCAATATTGTGGTGTAATGCAAGTAGCATAGCGATGGGAGTTGTTCTAGAATATGATGGTGCAATAATAGAGGATGCAGCCTGGCTACGAAGCATCGATGATATCATGCATATTAATATTGCTGAATTAGAAGCTGTGGTACGTGGGATAAACCTAGCCGTCAAGTGGGATATAAAGAACCTATTAGTGTTCACTGACTCAGTAACCGTACATGAATGGCTAAAAAGTGTGCTGACCGAAAGTCATAGAGTTCGATCTAATGGGCTATCAGAAATGCTTATTAAAAGAAGGCTTTTAATATTACGAGATTTAGTAAAGGAATATAAAACGAAAATTGTGTTAAAGTGGGTTCCGTCCTCTAAAAACAAAGCTGATGCACTGACAAGAGTTCCAAAGACCTGGTTAAACGAACTTTTACGTAAAGATGTTATTGAACTCTATGGGTATGGTATGGTGTAGAAGAAATTCGTAAATGTCATTCAAAGCATCATTTCGGCGTTGATCGGACAATTTTTACAGTTCAGAGAATAATTCCGCAAGAAATGAGGAAAGATCCAGCACCATTAATCTATCCAGCACCATTAAAATGGGAACACGGAGTACTAGTTGTTCCCGATACCATGTATCGGGAACATCTAGTACTTCGTGTTCCCATTTTATTGTCCGTGTTCACTGATTTTTTTCTCCGTGTTCACTGATTTTATTGTCAGATAAAATGGTCCGCATTAATTTAAACCACACAATTCTTGTTATTCTTCCGCAATTGGAACTAAAGACGTAATTAAAGACGTAATTAAAGACGCAATTAACGAAGGAATTAAAGCATGGACGTATAAGAGTGGAAGTGCAACTTGTTATTATAGTTTAAACTTTTTGTATTAGTTTAAACTTTTGTAGCATTTGTTTAATAAGACTGTTCAGGATAAAGTAACGACTTTATGTGTTGACAAATTACTAAACAAATTACACCAAGATAAAGGAAATTAGTAGTCGGCACGAACAGATTTTATCATTTTTTCAAGATAAACATTTGTAAATTTGAGAACTTTTTTTGTGTATACAAAGTCTGTCAATGATAAAATAGACCTTTAAGGATAATTTTAAAATGACTAAAAAAAGTATAGCAAATTATAAAAAACCTTAAAATTTTTCGCCAAGATCTGTTTCCATTAAATTCTTTGGTCCGTCATTCACCAAACTTCATTTGATAATGCAAAACCATTTAAAAAGTTATTCAAATTTATAATTATCTTGCAAAATGCGGCTAGATATTTCATGTTTTTGCTTTTCATATTTCATATATTATTTCATTTAACATAAAAAGCACATAATAACCCATAAGTTTTTGTCAAATAAAGTTTAGTTTATATATAGCTGGTAAATCGTATTTTGTTAATATTAAATACTTAGTAATGCTTGTGGTTTGCCATAAATTGGCTTTAAGAAATTCTTTAAAGCTGTGACATTATTTTTTCTTTCTTGTATTTTTATTCATTTTATGTATAAGTTATTTATCCTTAACTGTATATATCTCTGCTGTTGAACACACACAAACATGCACACACACACAAACATGCACACACACACAAACATGCACACACACACACACACACACACACATTTAAGACGTTTTTAATTAGACGACTTACAGTGTTTCATTTGAGACCAATTTAAGACATCTTTAATACCAATTTCAAGTCATCTTAATTTTGTCTTTAAGACGACTTGTTGATGGGTGGGAAACGTCCATGATTAAAGACATCTTAAACTGGTTATTCTGAAAGACGTCTGAAACTTGTTGTTCCGACAGACGTCTTGTTAAGATGTCTTAAGGATGTCTTAAACTGGTTGTCAAAAGACGTCTTAATATGATGTGGAATGGCCATCTTAAACACGTCTTTAACTAGTTGCAGACGTCTAGACGAGTTAAAGATAAGCTACATACGTCTTAAAGTCGACTTATGTTGGGTGGGTAACGACTGCAATGCAGTCTTTTTGTTTAGAGCAAAAATATTTTTTAAAATGTAAAAGTTTTTTAAAAAAATTACATTTTCAAGACCAGAAACGAACTGTTTATGAAGCTCTGGATTTAAATCGAATTCTTTTGCACCGCCAGTGACTGATATCAACAAACGTGGCAGTTCTAACTCCCAAACAGTTGTCAAAAGTTCAAAAATAACCGTGGCTTCGGTATTCACACCAACTCTGGCAAACTAAACAAAATATCTATAGCATCATACTTAATTACAAAAAATTTTTTTCAAATTGATTCAAAGGAAATATTTTCTATTACCTGATTTTAACAGGGTGGTAGTAAATATTTAATTTATTAAATAATATTTACAAATCAACTAATTTTTCTAAGCAATAAAGAGCAAAGTTAAATAAATTCAGTAATATTTACGAATCAACTTATTGCTTCTAAGCAATAAGTTGATTTGTAAATATTATCTCGTAATAGTAAAAGTTTTACCGGCGCTACTGCACTTTCGAACCCCCCCTCCTCCTTTATATATATATATATATATATATATATATATATATATATATATATATATATATATATAAATGATTATAATAGGGAATTTTATGCTGATTCGTAAATACAGAAACATAGACCTGAAAATCAACGTACAATTCTCTAGATCAAAGTCAAAGCTTTAAAAAATCCCACTAAAAACCCAAATATTCGCCGTCTTTTAAAAACATTATAACACCACAGAACATAACGTAAATTTGTTACCGTTACACAGTGTCACTAAATGACTTTTAATTCGAACCTCTTGTCCCGAGAAAACCCTTTGGAGGTTTGAGAGTACACATGTGTAGAATAACACTAGAGTTGGTTTTGAAATCTTTCATCATCGTCCGAGAAAGAAAAATCAGTTTAAAGTTTTAATTTTATTGCTCAGAATAAAAATTTTACAAAAAAATAATTTCTTTAAAAAAATCTTGTTCTCTATTATAACATATAAATTTCTTCAACATATAATGTGTTTGCAACTCTGAACAAAGCAAAACCAAAAAAAATACATACAAACTATTCTTGAAAGACAAACAGTTTTCTACTTTCAGCTTTGAAATTCAAGCTGCGAAAAACATTAATGATTCTAGATACTTATACAAAATTATTCTACTCAATTGATTAAGAAGCAAGCCTTTATTAAACTCTTACATAGCATATGTAATTAATAACTGTAAATGTCTCTTCCACAAATAGAAATCAAAATAAATGTTTACTGTTATACTCGATCAAACAGTTTCGAAGATTCCTGGGATAATCCCGATGGATGGCTGGCCTCTTGAAACGTTGCCAAAGAAGACTGAAGTTGTGGTGAAGTGACTCTCTGGCTTAATCGGAAAAGATGCCCAGAGAGTGGTTGTGGCGATCAATAAACTGCGTCACATGGAAGAAAACAGCATGTGCTTTGGGGGTAACACTTGTGTTTGGAAGGTTGAGATAGGAAGCTTTAAACTCTTCAATAAGCTCACAGTAGTTCTGTTGGAGTGTATTCCCAAAGCAGGCATGAACAACAGCATCAAATTTTCTGAGGGTTTCAATAAATGGAAATGCCAAAAAGCAAGCATGCTTCTCTGCAAGTTGTTGAAGTGAGTCAACATTTCTCAAAAGCTTTCTACGCTCATTGTCAGCAAATTGTCCTCCATGAAAAGGTTGTTGCTGAATGTTGATCATCTTTGGCCACTCATCTGCATTTTGCCAAACCTGACAGAGGTTCTTAAAGAGGTGGTTCACAACACCAATAAGAAGGTGAAGTTCCATAGGAGGAATAAAATCTAGGACAAGAGTATCATCAGAAAGTCTTATTATTGGCTGGTGAACAACATTTTAAAAGTCCCTTGCCTTTTTTGTTTGGGCACCGGCTGCTTGGAAGCCTTCAAAATCAGAACGAATGGAGCCAAATTTTCGAAGCTCACCACTGTGATGAAGATTCTTTGACTCAATGTCACACCAGGTGCAAGGGTGTGCACTAGAGTGAGATTGCAAGCCACAAATTATGTTAGCAAGCTTCATGTCGCATGACAACACAAAAGACATTCTCTCTAAACACAGTTTATCCAGGATTTGTTTGACATTGTCATAGTTTTCAGAGACATTTTCTGCAATGGCCACCAAAAGTTGACGCTTCACTCCTGAGTCTTTGAAATTTTTAAAGAGAGGTTTCTTTCATGGAGGAGAAGTATCTGGTGTTTCTAAGCTCATAATACCAAAAGAAACTTTCACGAACCCGCCTCCACCATCAATCCCCACCTTAATAAGCTGGTCTGACTGAGGGCCTCTGACTTCAGCAACAGTGTTTCTTAATGACTCCATTTCATTGCAGTACACCAATAAATGTTTAGACTCTTAGCTAGTGCTTTTGGATGTATCAGTAATTTCTGAGGTGACAAAGAGGTCAGAAAGTTGCTTTCCAAGAGATTCAAACTTTTCTCTGAAATTTTTCTCCACAACACGCTGTGGAACTACTTTGTTAAGAGTTGAAGCAAGCATATTCATTCCTCTATTTGAAAGACCAATCTGGTTTTGAACTTGTACTAGATGTTGTGCAGTCAAGGTGGGTGTAGATGAAGGAAATAATTCTCTTTGTCGCGATGGACCTGCAAAAAATCACAGAAAGCTACCATTGTATCATTTCCGAAATTCATAGTGTATATTTTATTGCTATGCCCTTTGACAAAAGTTTTTTTTGTTTAAAAAGTACAGTTTTTACCTGGAGTTACTGGAAAGGGTCTTCCTACTCCTTGATTGAGACGGACAGTGCCATGGGGGGAAGGAACTTTGTTGGCAATTACAGAAACAGCCACTCTTTTTGCTGCTTTTTTGTCCTTTTCTGCAACTTCGAGTAAGTTCTGTCGTAACATTGCTTTAGTACAGACATGAGGGATGCCTCTTCCTATCAATGAAAAGCATGCTGAACATCTTTTCTAAACAATTGGTTGTTCTATAGGCTGACTGGCAGCGTTTGTTGCTCCACTTATCTGAGGGCTTCTGAATTTTGCTTTTCCCACACTACAAATCAAGCAATCACATGCTGATTCTCTTGTTGCAGGACGGATCTTTATGTTTTGATAGTCTGGCAAGGAAGGAAGTTGGACATCTCTCCCTTCACCTTTTCTTCTGAGACTTACTCAACAGTTTTCACAGATTCCAATTGGTACTCTTTGGTCTTCAAAGTTGATTCTTTGGCCCAAAATTTCTTGACTGCGTTTAATCATAAAATCAGTCAGCTGCCTGTTAGGTTTGTTCATACAGAGAAAACAGACAGTTTTCCTGTTGTCTTCATGAGTTTTTGCTTGGTTAGGCATTTTGAAAAATGACGCACACCTTGTTCTTTTAAAACGGTTTCTAAACTGTTTGCAGGTTTTTCCCGGAATTCTTTAGTTAATTATTTTTTTGCTAAAATATTTTGTATGTACTATTTGTAAAACAAATAACCAAAATAGACAGTTTTTTTGAGAAAGAAAAAAAAACTCTTAGTTTATTGACCTTATTAAATAAGCATAAAATTAGAAACTTTAAACTAATTTTTCTTTCTCGGACAATGATGAAAGATTTCAAAACCAACTCTAGTGTAATTCTACACATGTGTACTCTCAAACCTCCAAAGAGTTTTCTCGGGACAAGAGGTTCGAATTAATAGTCATTTCGCGACACAGTGCAGGGTCATCATCACAATTTTTCACCTAGTACTTAATATTTGCTCTGACCTGTGAATAATTCTCTTTAATAAAAACAAACATTTCGAGTGTTTCTGGTTTAATACACTCCCATTTGGCACCTATAATATTGCCACCTGTAGAAAACATGCTTTCTGATGAAGCTGATGTCACTGGTATCCACAGATCATGCTGCTTCCACTATTGTAGTGAATTCACATTATAACTTTGCACTGGTATGTCCATGTATTTAACTATTTCAGTTTCCAGCTTTGATTGTGATTCCAGATTGATTTGATTTTCCAGCTTTGATTGTGAAGATTTCAACATTTCTTGCCCCTAAGAAAAAATCCCCCTGGAAAAAACTCTAAATAGTTTTTTTATATACTTTGAAATGCTTTAGTATAGTATCATTTTATTATTGTATCAGCTTTTTTCCTGCTACCGTTTTTACTGTTTAATTTTTAAAATTTTATTTTATTGCTTTTTTATTTTTGTTTTATTGACTGATTATATTTAGTAAGATCACTTTCAAAAAATATTTACTTTTACATATAAAAAGTAAATTACATTTCGATGTAAAGTATTTGTGTAAGTAAAATCTAAATTACTTTTTAAAGTAAATTACTTTCACATTATTTACTTTTAAATTGATTAACATAGACAAAGAAAAAGTAAATAAAAATTTTATAATAATTACTTTTACTAGTAATAATAAATTACTTTAACAAGTAAAAGTTAAACATTTTTAAAATTAACTTCTATGTAAGTAATTTTTACATGTAATATATTATTTTACTGTGCTACTTTTTAAAAAATGAATTACTTTTAAATGTAAATATATTTGATAATTTAATCTATGTTATGTAAAGTAATATTTGTTTAAAAGTAACTTTTTTACATCAAAGTAAGTATAAGTGCTATCCCTAGTAGGTTTGTAGGACCTAAATATAAAAACTTTATTCAAGTTACAGGTTTTACAGCTTTACTAGTTTTCTCTCCTTAGGAATTTATTTTTCAATGGAGTGTTTAATTGCGGAGTGAATTTGCGAAAATCTAATTCGGTTTTTACAGTTAATTCACTCTTTTTACATATTACCATCGAAATTTAATCAAATACTTCGTATTATTAGAAATACTTCTTTTTTACAGTGAAATCTCGTGATAAATCATCGAATTACATCGTACCTCTGTTATAAATTATAACTAATTATCAATTTACAACTCTCTTGACAAATATTGTAATCGTCGCATTATAACTACCATTTATTTTTTTTATTGTATTAATCTACGTTATTTGATATATAAAACCTTTGGAGTTCAGAGGTTATTATTTCAGTTTATCTATCAAAAATAAAAAAAAGTTAAAAAAAATAAAAAAATTAATTTTCATGGAAAAATATCTGTGTCCAGAAAGATTTGACGCGAATCAAAATTCTTCAATATCAGGTAAAGAATGGACTCACTGGTTTAAAACTCTCGAAAATTTCTTATCTTCAGAATCTACATCTGACGAAAAATTAAGAATATTAATAAACTTCATATCACCAACTGTTTATGAACACATTTCCAATTCACTATCTTTTGAAAATGCGATCGACGTTCTCAAATCGTTGTACGCTGAACCAAAAAACGAAATATTTACTCGGCATCAATAAGCAACACGTAAGCAACAAGCTGGCAAAACACTAGACAAATTTATACAAGCTCTCCGAACTCTTGCAAAAGAATTCAACTTTAAAGTAGTAACAGCCGATGTTTATTGTGATGAGTCTATTAAAGATGCGTTTATCACTAGCTTAAACTCAAGTATAATACGTCAAAGGCAGTAGCCTTAATACTACTGGCTTAATACTCTAATACTCTTAATAATATAAGGTTGCCAATATTGTACCCCCTAAGACAAAATTAAGTAATGTAGGCAATCTACTGAGTAAAAACCTGGATTTTCAATTGGATTTCATAATTTAGGGATTGTTTGTGGTAAAGATGTTTAAAAAGCTCAAAATTTAAAAAGCGTTAAGTCTCGAAGAATCAAATTAAAAAAATAGCGCTAAGAGTATAATTAAGGAAACTATATCCTTAATTGTACCATTGTAATCCGATATTGTACCACTTTCTTGATTTCAATTACTTTACAGCTTTTGCAAATATTTTATGATTTTAGATTTAAGGGATTTAAAGAACTGATTAAAAGGAATGGTTTTTATAGAATCAGCAATTGGAAATATTCTGATATAACATAACATAACATCTAACTGCCCATAATATAATGAAATGAAGTTTTTTATTTAACAAACTCTATGCAACTTGAATTTTTTTTACTTCTGGAAAATGCCAAAAACAGGTAGGGGAGAGTGGAGTATTGGCGAACAGCTAAGCGGGAATGCGAATTAAAGACAACTATAACTATATATTGATGATATTTATTGCTTATCATTTAGTCTAACTATTCAGTTAAAAACACTCAAAAGCAATTTTCATACATCTTATAAAAAAATAGAAAATTCGATCAAAAACAAAACCATTGGTGTTCGGAATTACCCTACGTACGTGGGGTAATTCCGAACATACCGTGGGGTAATAACAAACACTTTTGGAGTGGATAAAATGATGATTAAAGCAAATCAAACTTAATTGAAGCGCTAAAATATTATTGAATAAAATTTTAAACAAATCAAATGTTAAGAAAGAAATATCAACAAATTTTATTCAAACAAAATAAAATGTTACATCAATGAAATGTCAAATATCTATCAATGTTATTCTAACATATTGTTACTTCCATTTATTAAGTGCAAAAATCACAGAGAAAACCTCTAGATGTGCTTGCACAACTTGTGCACTTCTCGTGGGACCACGACTTACATTTGTAACACATAATCCAGTCTTCCGTTGGTGGATCATGATACTTTTCTTCACAAATTAAACAATAACAATCATTTTCTTTATCATCTCTGGTTATTATTTTCTTCTTTGGTTCATTATTAGCCTCAAACTTATTAAAGTTGCTTCCTACCTTCTTTTTTTTAACAGAAATCTTTTTTACTTCTTGTTCCTTCATACTTTTCTTTTGCTCCTTGTCCTTTAAAAAATCTCTCATTGGAGAACTAGTGATAATAGTCGAATGTTTCTTTCTTAGACTTTCTCTGGTTTTCCTTTTTGGCAAATTAGGTACAGAGACAATATTCAAAAGAGGTATTGACTGATTTGATCTATTTGGTAGCAGTTCAGGGGAGACATTCACATCAGGTGACAGACTTACACTAGAAGGATTCAATGACAGATTAACTAACACTTCAGATGATTTGGCTTGAGTATCTGATTGATTCATTGCATTTACCTGGGATTCTGAACTCATAATGTTATCAAGTAATGACGTTTCAGGTGTAACGATACTTCTTGGAAATAAATCATTGAATTTTGTGGGATCTAACGGATAAATACCAGCTCCTCGAAATCCATTGACTGCTTTTTCAATATTGCTGAGACGATTAAAAGCTTTTGTAAATAGTTCAACAATTTCATATTGAGTAATTCTTCGGCCTACGTTTGCTGCCATAAAAATTTCACATTCCCTGTTATATGCAGATTTAAGTGGACCAAAGTATGTTAAATCTAATGGTTGCATTTTATGGGAAGTGTGTGGTGGAAGGGATAACAATACAATTCCATTTCCACGACAAAGTAGAAAGCAATCAAGACTAATATGGCTCTCATGGTTATCTAGAATTAATAACACAGGTTCGTCTTTGGTTGGTTTAGCAAATGACATAAAGTGATTAAGCCAGTCCACAAATAAATTTTCATTGATCCAACCTGAGTCACTGACCGTGGCAAGCATATCGACATTGCCTCCCCGCAACAACTGATCATTCATGCGTTTTCTTTTAAATACAAAAAATGGAGGAATATACTTTCCTGAAGCACTGAATGCACAAACAACTGTAGTTGTTGAACCCCTTTCCCCACTGGTTGCCATCCCAACTTGTTTCTGGCCCTTAGGGGCTAATATTTTGGAGTTTCGTTGAATATTAGAAATACCGGTCTCGTCAACATTATATATATGATTAGTGTCGAAGTTATAAGTTCTTTGTAAAGTTTCCAGATTTTCAAAAAACATTTTTACTTCTGTTGCATTAAATCCATTTATTCTGTTTAACGAAGTGGGCTCAGGTTTTCTCAATGAAATATTTGAATTTCTTTTTATGAAAGAATAATACCAGTCTTTACCTGCCAATTGGGTTGTCCTATTAAATTTATGGTTCAGGTTATTTTGTTCAGCAAATTTGAAAGCAATTTGTCGCACCATTTTAATTGTTAACCCATAAAAAACCTGGCTACATTTGACAATATATTCCTTTAACTCTTTTTCTTGTGCATCTGAGAATATACATTTTCTTCCACCTCTTGGTTGTGTTATGAATTCTCTCTTGCAGTGGTCAAATAAAGTGGTTTTAGGCACCGAATAAGCTAAAGAGGCTTGACTTAATGACAAAGTTTTATTGTTCACATCTTTTATGGCCCTTTTTAAATCCTCTAGTCTATATTTTATTTCAGTTTTTCTATTATAATTTCGTGGCATCTAAAATGAAAAAGAAATTTAAATAACATATAAATACATATATATATATATATATATATATATATATATATATATATATATATATATATATATGTATATATATATATATATATATATATATATATATATATATATATATATATATATATATATATATATATATATATGTATATATGTATATATATATGTATATTGTAAATGTTTAACTTGCTTCAAAATGTAATTTTAACTTTGAATAATAATAAACTAAATAAATAATTTATAATAACTTTATTTAAGAAACGTCCGTGTGTACACTAGAATACTTCGATGTTTTCTCAAAGTATTTGAAAAGAATATAGCGTATCCAATGAGATATATTAAGTTAATATATATCATTGAGCATTTCTGATATCACACGGACGTAGGCGGTGACATAAGCGTTCGTTATTACCCGACTAAGATCGTTCGTTATTTCCCAGCGACCCAACCAAATGAAATTAAATGAATATATTGAGGTTGTATTAATATACCCTAAATATAATACGTGTTAAAAAACTCCATGATTATGATACTTTGCAACTACATAAAAAAAAGTTTAGGTTTTATATACTTAGTATAGCCAATACATAAATGTTTCGCAAGTAAAAATTACATGAAACAAAGAGAAAAACTTAGAATAGATCTATCGTGAACAACATGCGCATCTATACTACACTACTGTACGTCTGGAACTGATCATGGAACACACTCTCGCCAGGGGGAAAAAAATTTGTCAAGTTTCCTAATCGAACATGCCGTAATGACCTTGTTCGGATTTACCCCGCGTTCGCCAATACCCCACTCTCCCCTATCACCACATATGGTACAATTTTTATTTAAATTTTATGTTTACCAATGGGTTAGCTAAGATTAGAATAGAGGAGGAAGTTAGGTATTAAAGATAGTTATACTAAATAATGTAAAACAATATATACTATATCCGTTTTAAAAACAACCACACTAAATATTGTAAAATAAAATACATAAAAACATTATTTTTGGCAAAAGTTTCAGATATATTGTATCTGTTTTTGATTAACACCTGCACAGTCAACATGACACCAGCCTTGACATATTGGTAAAACTGAACTAGAGAGTGCATCTTTTTAAGGACTGCTTGTCAATACAAGAGTATTACTGAAATTTTTCTTTTTTTGTTTAAGTGGTGAAGTTCGTTTTGTAAGTATGGATATTTCTCTAATTGGAATCTCAAAAGGAATTTGTTAACTTTACACGCATTTTTTAGCGGTCAGAATGGTTGCGTCGGTACAATTAAGGATATGCCTTGAGGTACAATTTACGCAACTAATTTGACATTCAGTTAAGTAAAAAATTTGACAACTAAAAATAAGATATTTTTAATTCTAGGTATTTATTTTAAATTTAGATAAATTATGCTTTAACATAACTACACTGAACAAATCATATCTTCTACTTTCTTTAGTGAAATACGCTTAGCCATAAAAACCTAAAATAAGAAATCTCCAATAACAAAACAACAAGAGCTTACTCCGGTCTTAATGCAGTTAGATGACAAAAAAAAACAGTTGACTACATAATTTCATTCAGCAAAGATAAAAAATAAGTTAAAAAATTTCTTGTGGGTTGTAAAAGTAACGAGTTATGTTAAAAGTACAATATAGGCATCGGTACAATATTAGCAACCTTACCCTAGTATAATTTTATTAAAGATATTAGGTTTGTGTTTTGTTTCGAAAAACTTTCGGTTGTTTTAAATCAAGCTTTTTTCAACCCCCATCAATTCAACCACAATCATTTATGTTGACTGATATTATTTTTTATGTAACTTGGATCAATTTATACTTGCTGTTTCCATAGCAACCAAAATTATAAAAAAAAACTTTGAAAAAAAGTTTTCGTTAAGATATCTGTCTAAGAGGCGTGGGCATAATCTAAAACTTGCTAATCCTTTTAAGTTTCCTACTAAAACTTGCTAATCCTACTTAGTTCCTAGTAAGTACTCGTCAGGAACTTACTAAGTTTTAGTAGGAAACTTATTAAGTACTTAACGGGATTAGCCGGTTTTTTTTTCTCGGGCAGTCAGTCAATAATTATATTAAACAAAATATTGAGAAAATTAAAATAACAAAAAAAAAAAAAAAAAAAAAGATTTTAGAAGACGTAGTTCTTGGAAAAGGGCAGTTAGGGGTCAGGACGGGATTAGGTTAGCTCTGACTACCGTAACTTTTTGCAAATCATCCTCATTCAGCATCATTCTCAACATCCTAAAATTAGATTGTGCACACGCCACTTTGACAGCTATCTTAACAAAAAAATTTTTTCAAAGTTTTTTCTCAAGGTCATTTTAATTGCTATGGAAACGGTAAGTATTAAATTGATGCAAGTTACATGAAAAATGAACTCAGCCAATATAAATGATTGTGGTTGAAAAAAATTTGATTTGAAACAACCGAAAGTTTTTCGAAACAAAACACAAATTTAATATCTTTAATAAAATTATACTACTTTATTTACAAAAAAAAATTTTTAAACCGCCTTCCTCCTTCGACAAAAAAAAATGTCCACCGTTCGAAGCTTTTAAAAAATTCGCTGAATTTTTTTTTTTTTATCAACATCAAAAAAAACTTTCCGTTCTAAAAATTTATCGAATCTCATCTTAAAAACTCGAATATTTTTTTCATAACTGTTACCATTGACAACGACAAAAAAACAGTGTAAATATTTTATATTTCCGTTATTATTACATTAAATTATTCTCATTTTATTATATTTCCGTGATTTTTTGCAGTATTTAAAAAACTTACTTAAGCTTTAACAAACAACAAATATTCGCAACAAAAACTCCAAATAAAAATGAAAATCTTTCCATTTTTTTCCGCGTTTCAAGTTTTAAAAGAAAGTTGTTTTTTTTCCTTTTAAAATTACTTAACATTTCATTTCATAAATAATTTTTGAATTATTTATACATTTTACATTTTTATTTAACATATTAAACATTTTTCGTGTTTCTTACTTTAAACTCTTCGATGTCAATAAAATCTTTTCCACGGTACTCAACCGCTTGAAGTACGGTATGAGATCCGCATTTTCTTTAAGTTCGAACTACGAAGCCATTCACAAATGTCATCGATGAAGTTAGTTTCGTCGTGAAGGCGAAGATCTAATTCTTCAGCAAGTCGAATCCACGGCAAGAAGCCTTCGAACTCGTTCTTTGATAAGAAAGTATCACTGATGTTTATCCGCAACCATTCAATCTCCCAGTGGGCATGCGTCGTCCGCGCGACGTCCATAAGACGTCCGTTAGACGTCCAGACGTCCTTAGCACGTCCGTGGGACGTCGTGCGGACGACGCATGCCCACTGGGCTTATGCTTCAGTATCCATCCATTGATCTTCACTGGATGATATAAATAGACACAACGAACGTTGGTCGAACATAAAATGATAAGTTTTTTCTCATCCTCAGATAAAATCTTTTTACGAACATGTAATTCATTCAACTTGCATCTTGCGTCTAAAAATTTCTCCATGAAATATTTCTCATGTGAAACTTCATGAGCAGTTTTTCCATCGTATATCCAAATCTCCCATTCTCGTCCATCGATTGATCTTTTCATGTCCTCGGTAATCGACGCCTGCGCTTCAAAGAAGCATTCCGTGAACATCTTGTATTTATCATCTGAAGAATAATAACATATTAATATTATTATTAATATTTATTTATTTGCAACAACAATTACTCAAGAAAATCAACTTTCAAAAATTTGAAAACACAATATCGTGTTAAATAAATATAAAACGGATATTATTTTCTTTATAAAAAAGATCAAAACAGTTCAAATGATCACAAGTCAATTCAAAAAATACTTTTTATTTATCAAATATTTATTAAGCAAATAAATAATTTGCGAAATGTAAAATTCAAATATTTATTGAAACTTGTCGTACGCCGTTTTCAAACTTTGGTTGCGCTTCAACCAATAGAAATACGAATAACAAATAAGCCAATCAGAAGCTTTACCAAAAGCATTAAAATAGCGCTCAACTTTATTTAAAAGTCGCGTGAGATTTTTCATACAAAAATAATTTATTTTCAAACTGAAATAAAAACATTTTCGCTTTCTATTTCTTTGCTGTAGCAACGAAAGATATTAAAAACTAAATGAAAAGTTTGTCAATTTAAAGCGGTATCTGTCGAATAAAAATTGTCAAAACGGTTGGAAATTATATTTTAAAAGTTTCACACGAAAAGTACCATATAGGGTGAGGTTGCCAATATTGTACCCCCTAAGACAAAACTAAAAAATGTAGGTAAGCTACTGAGTAAAAACATGGATTTTCAATAGGATTTCATAATTTAGGGATTGTTTGTTGTAAAGATGTTAAAAAAGCTCAAAATTTAAAAAGCGTTAAGTCTCGAAGAATCAAATTAAAAAAATAGCGCTAAGAGTACAATAAAGGAAACTATGTGACTAGATCCTTAATTGTACCATTGTAATGAAATATTGTACCACTTTCTTGATTTCAATTACTTTACAGCTTTGCAAATATTTTATGATTTTAGATTTAAGGGATTTAAAGAACTGATTAAAAGGAATGGTTTTTATAGAATCAGCAATTGGAAATATTCTGATATAACATAACATAACATCTAACTGCCCATAATATAATGAAATGAAGTTTTTTATTTAACAAACTCTATGCAACTTGAATTTTTTTTACTTCTGGAAAATGCCGAAAACAGGTATCACCACATATGATACAATTTTTATTTAAATTGTATGTTTACCAATGGGTTAGCTAAGATTAGAATAGAGGAGGAAGGTAGGTATTAAAGAAAGTTATACTAAATAATGTAAAACAATATATACTATATCTGTTTTAAAAACAACCTCACTAAATATTGTAAAAAAAATTGTATTGTAATTGTAAGTATGAATATTTCTCTAATTGAAATCTCAAAAACTTTACACGCGTTTTTTTAGCGGTCAGAATGGTTGCGTCGGTACAATTTAGGACATGCCTTGAGGTACAATTTATGCAACTAATCTGACATTCAGTAAATTAAAAAATTTGACAACTAAAAATAAAATCTTTTAAATTCTAAGTATTTATTTTAAATTTAGATAAATTATGCTTTAACATAACTACACTGAACAAATCATATCTTCTGCTTCTTTTAGTGAAAAACGCTTAGCCATAAAAACCTAAAATAAGAAATCTTCAATAACAAACCAACAAGAGCTTATTCTGGGCCTAATTAAGTTGGATGACAAAAAAAAACAGTTGACTACTTAATTTCATTCAGCAAAGATAAAAAATAAGTTAAAAAATTTTTTGTGGGTTGTAAAAATAACGAGTTATGTTAAAAGTACAATATAGGCATCGGTACAATATTAGCAACCTTACCCTAAGGAGCAATTTCTTTTAGAGACATCTTTTTTTAAACTTTAAAACATTTTGAAGAGAAAAAAACATTTCAATGTCACCAAAAAAACTAAAACTTTTTAAATCTATAACTAAAATCATTCTATTAATTGAACTTGTTGTCACTTTTTCCCTAAAAACCTAAGTAATAGAAATATATTCTGCTCAAAACTGATTTTAACAACTACATAACAACAAAATCTTAAACACTTACTTCTTTTGCACCGTTCGTTCAGAAATTACTATAACAAGAGAATGAACATAAAAGTTTGCGATTTTCATCAATGAAATAACTCAACTCCTGCGGCAATGCCTCGGCGATGTTCTCACTTAAAAAACGTCCGCCCGCTCACAGGGTTGCTTGAAAACTCAACCAGAGTGAGGGTTTAGTTGTAATAGAAAACTCGAGCGTCGAATGCGGAACAAGAGTTTGCAATTGAAGGGCTGCCTGCAAAAAGTTCATAAGTCACCTTCTTTTCATTCTGAGATATAAGCATTTTAAAGTTTTCATTTAATCCTGAAATTAGACTATACATTTTAGGCTTAAAAGCTTCTATCAGTTTATGTATTATGTAATTGTACACATATTAATGCAATAAAAAGTTTTAAAATATTAATATTCTGCTTTTAATTAAAAAACTAAACTTCATGTAATTAGGTACTTTTTGAACTTTCCCTGCAAAAAGTGCTTAAGTCCAAGTAGATCATTTTTAAAAAAATGTAAAAAAAATAACAAATATAAAAAACAAATATTTTTTATTGTTTAGGAACATAGAACAGATTTTTTATTACATAATTTCCATAAATTCAATATCATATCAATTAAAATTAAACATAAAATGCAAAATTTATGTAAACCCATGTTAAGAAAAAATTAAATACACATCTGTGATATAGTTAGTTATATAACAGTGATAATCATAAGTGTTCTTAAATGTTGGATAATTATTATATAAAAAACAGTATTTTAATATATTAAAATCAAACATACAATGCAAAATACATGTCAACCCATGTTAAAATAAAATAATATTAAAAGCACGTGTCATAGATAGTTATAACGGGTCCGCCATCTAACTTTTTTTTTTTCAACTAGTGCTTATTTCGTGAATGGTAACACTTAGCTCATGTCTGATTTGACAGATAATTAGTTTTATCCTTCCGCTGAACGAATATGGTTGTGTATACGCTTGAACAACGCTGGGAAATATTGCGACATTACTTTGAAAATCATGGTAATGTTGCAGAGTGTGTGCGAAAATTGCGTACGGATTTTGGAAGAAGAGAAGCACCGTCAGCTCCGTATGTTCGTTATCTTGTGAAAAAAGTGAAAGAAACTGGCATCCTCATCGATAAACCAAAGCGAGAAAAGCCAAAAACAGTGCGTATACCCGAGAATATTGCTGCTGTGGCAGAAAGTGTGCGTGAAGCGCCATCAACATCAATTCACCGTCGTTCTCAACAATTGAACATTTCGGAGACATCATTGAGACGAATTTTGCATAAAGACCTTGGTATGACGCCATACAAAGTCCAATTGGTTCAGGAGTTGAAGCCAACTGACCATCCAATGCGTTTTCGCTTCGCTAAGTGGGCCTGCGATCGACTTACAGAAAATGCAGATTTTGCCAAAAAAATCATCTTTTCAGATGAAGCTCATTTTGATCTTGGCGGGTATGTAAACAAGCAATATTATCGCATTTGGGGCACAGAAAACCCGCACGCATGCATTGAAAAGCCGATGCACCCAAAACGAGTCACTGTTTTGGTCCAGAGGCATAATTGGGCCATTTTTCTTCGAAAATGAGCAAGGAGTGGCCGTTACAGTCAATGGCGATCGTTATCGGGCCATGTTGACGGAATTTTTGTTCACAAAAATTGAAGAGGAGGATATTGGCAACATTTAGTTTCAACAGGACGGTGCTACTTGCCACACAGCCGAAGCTACACTCGATGTTTTGCGCCCTGTTTTTGAAGATCGCATTATCAGCCGCAGAGCTGATGTCGTTTGGCCACCTCGAAGCTGCGATTTGACACCGTTGGACTATTATTTGTGGGGTGCCCTCAAAGATAAGTGTTACGCCGACAAGCCAGAGACAATTGACGCTTTAAAGGACAACATTCGTGAAGCCATTGGTGAAATACAGCTGCACACAATCGATAATGTGCTTAAAAATTGGACCGATCGTGTAGACTACTGCATGGCCAGCCGAGGCAGCCATTTGAATGAAATTATTAACCATTATTAACCGGAAGGATTGTACTTTCAAATAAAAAAGACATTTGAGAAAATATTCAATAGTTTTTTTTTATAGCACTTTCAAAAAAAAAAAAGTTATTTGGCGGACCCGATATAATAGTGATAATCATAAGACAGTGTTCTTAAATGTGAGATTTTTATTATATAAAAAACAGTAGTTTATGATATCATTCAACTTCATCAGAAATGTCCTCTACCTCAGTAATATCTTCTACAATGCTGTTTCCTTAAATGCTACAATAGAAAGGACTACCTGCTATCTGAGAATCTACAAACTGTAAAAGATCTTTTATGTCATTTATTTTAGCAGATTTTATTGGTAGAAATTTACCATCATATGCAATATTTGGTTGAATCAAAGCTCTCCTACAAAACCCTCTTTTCCCTAATGCAATGCTGTCAAAAGTCCCAGTCATAGTGTCTCGTGTTTCTATTAGACTGCTGTTGGTGCTAAATCTTACAGTATGTACCTTGGCTATTGGGACAGATGATTTTATTCTTGGTTCTATTGCAGTTTTCCAGTCCATAACTTTTACTATTCTGTCTTCACCCTCAAATGACTTTGAATGGATTTTTCTTATTACAGGATTTCATGATGTCTACCCATTCATCTGGCTTGATCAACGTTTTCAACTTTTTTCTTTTTTTCAATCTTTGCAAATGATCTATCAATGGGCATCATAGAATGTCCTGGAATGGGGTAATTTATAACCACTTCTTTAAAAATTCCTCTAGCACAAAGATTGTCTAAATAATAAAATAGGTATCTATTTTTGTTCTGACTATAACAGTTATCAGCAAACAGAATCAATTTTTCATTTTTTGATTGTTTGTTTTCTTTGATATAATCATCTAAAAAAGTAATAATCTTGTTTGGGCCTTTTTCTGCAGCATTCTCTGCATAACAAAAAAGAGTTGTCTTCTCAGAAATGATGTCAAAGATCCCAAAGTTATGTATCCATAGCTGTCTTCTGTAATATTCACCACTAATGTTAGTTATAGTAAGGGGTAAACTTTTTTTAAAATCCATGCATAACACTAGACTATCCTCTGGTTTTTCAAAGTGATATCTTTTTAGTTCATCATAGAACACCTGTGCTTTTCTTAAGTGTGTTTCATACTGGACTTCAAAACTTTTAGCTGAAACTTTGTCTCCTTTTCTAACAGCTGCATCTTTCTGTACTTTCATCTTTTCACATGTTTTGCAAATGTCAGATCTTGGTGTCCCAAAATGAAAATTGAATTCGTAATTAAAAATATGACAAAATGTGTGTTCTGAAATGCTTTCATTTAATGTTGTTTTACAGAATTGCTCGTATAGCTTTTTGATGGTGAGATTGGAATCAAGAATTTTTTTAATTTTATTTTCATTTCTTGAATAATGTGATTGGTGATGTGGATATTTTTTTAAAAAGTCTCTTACACCATTTAGTTGTTCTTCTGGTGTTCTTTTTCTGTTGTCATGATGACCTCTGGCATCTATAACTGATTTTTTTCTCCCTTTTTTTGATGTAACTTTACGTCTAAGCCTTCCTTCAGAAATATTAGGAATAGCCATAAATGCTTTTTTACATAATTGTATAGTTTTATTTGGTACAACTACTGAGTACTTAAACACTTGTCTAGAGTACTTTGCTGGTAATTTTCTAGGACGATGTCTTTTTGTCTCAGTTGGGAGAGTATAACTTCTTAGATATGAAACTTATAGAGAAGGAGATGACAGTGAGTGAAATGATCTGTTTAAATAACATATTTCATCATCCCTAAGTTTCAGTCTACATTCACATCTGCAATTAGGTAATACTTGATGTCTAGCATTGATGTTTTCTATAGAATAAAAACAGTTGATTAAGGCATAAAAATCTGAATTATATACATTGTAATTTAATATACTAATTTGCAAATCAAAGTCAACACAACAGCAAACACCATTACAATAAAATAAGTGCTTATAAATATACAATGCCTTGCTGAGTAATAACATAGAGGAAATATTAAAAAATGTTTACATTTTTATTTGTTAATTAGTTATGAAATTTGATTTAATATATTAGTATTAGTAATTTTTTATAGTAATGTTACTACTCTTACTACTCATATTAATGAACTATTTTTGGTAGATTTATTTATAATCCTGCTTGTTTAATTCATTTTATATCAAAAAAATATAATAAAACAGAGTTACTGTTTTACTACAAGTTACCAATATTAGTACAAAAACTATTGCAATAAAATAAATATCTAAAAATTTTCAGAAAACAAAGAGTAAGAGACTTTCACTACAGTACTTTCAGTTTCAGAAAATAACAATTTTTACATTTTATTTTCCTATTAAATTAGGAAATTCGATTTTTAATCATATTGTTAGTGATATTAAAAGAAAAGCTATTAATTATTAAACTACTCAGCAGTTTTACTTACCATCTTATTTTTCTTCTTTTCATTTCGTTTCCGACTTTCTTCATCAATTTTTCGCTTCCTACTTGACACCATGATGGCTTGTATTCACTGTTAAATTTACGCTATCACGTGACAGGTAATTCCCTGCTCATTGGCTGCAAATACTTCTGCACTTTTTCAGCTTAGAAACCCAGATCTTTGCAATGATATATTATATATACTAGATGTCTAACTTCGATCAGAGAAGTGAAGCCGTGGAAGCCATTTTTAATTCAGGCAAAAACATGCATTGTTAACTTTTATTTCGCACGTCGGATATAGCTATTGCCCTTATTACAAATGGCGGATTTAATTTGTAAACAAAAAAAGCGGCTTCACTTTTCGTCTAATAAAATCCCGCAAGTTAGACATCTAGTACATATAATATATCATTGGATCTTTGATACTGAAAGTATCATTTTAATGGGACTTACGATCTTCTTCTCATGAAGATAATAGTTGGATATGATAGATTATAAGTCCCTTTACAAAATAATAGCTGGATATGATAGAATATAATATACATGAAAATATTAGTTGGATACAATAGATTATAAGTACCTTTACAAACTGAAAGAGTTATCTCATTTTTTCCAAAAATGGACTTGTGAAATTTTTGCAGGCAGTCTTTCAATTGTTTTCTTAGCTCTATTTGTCATGGTGCGCTTTAAATATTCTCAGTTCTCCTGAGAATCTCTATATTCTTAATATTCTCAGTTCTCCTGAGAATATTTAGAGCATCTCTTAACAATTCTTGAAAGTAAGAACGTGATTGAAGCTTTTATACTTTTTTTAACAGTGGAAAATCCAAAACAATGCGTAGAAATGAGGGATTAAAAATATTCTCTGAGACATAAAAAACAGGGATTTTCATGCTGCTGCTGCTACAAAAGATCAAGAAATATCAAAAGATACTTTTAGCTCTTTACAGCCACACTCCTAATATTTCTTCTGAAAGACCCAACATAATTAAGGGCTGAGTCCACGGGGGCAACAGGGACAGTGGCTTCCCTTGGAATATTACGCACGGGGGCGAGAGAATTAATTCGCCCCCGTGATAATCCGTGATAATAAATTGTTAGTTTAATGCTGTAGCTGGGAGAAGCATCAGCAAGTGTGAGTTTCACACTTTGATAGGCTTTTCAAGTATCAGAAGTTTTCATAAAATCTGTCGCATGTTTTTGAATTCCTTCAAAAATTTTGTGTTGACGGCTTCTTCTGGCAAAGAACTTTTTTGTTTTGTTTATACCATAAATTTAGCTTTGCGTAATTTTTGGACGACCCTAATGCCAAAACCCTTGAATGGCAGAATATTCTTTACTACCTTTTAGTGCATTATATTAATATAAGATGTATGTTTTAAAAGATTTGTTTTTTGTCTTTTTTTTATTGTTATAAAATACAACAGGGATATGTCTTTTGATCTGTTATATGAATTCCTGACTTCCAGTCATTCATTTTAGTATGCACTGCTTTCAAAATCCTACTCTCTTCATTTTTTGTTGCTCTGTTTCCAACTTTTGTGCTCATTCAAGAAGATAATTGGAAAGAATCTAGATTATAATTCTGCAGAACGATTTTTTATAACTAAATCGGTATTTTCCCTTTTAAATTATTTACAGCTTTATTTTTTTAGGTTTATCAAAAGATCAAAAATCTTTAATGCACCTGCCAAGCAGGCCACTAGAAAATCAACCCGTAAAATTTGTGGCTTGACACGTACAAATGGTTTAGTTATGTTTTGACTCAGATTCTTTTATATATATATATGTATTATTATTTTATATTCACACAGTAAACTTTTTTTCTGAACATTCTTGTTTGTGTCTATTTATGATTTTTATCAGATATGAACTTATTCGTCATGTAAAGGACAATAGACGATCGAATTGCGGCTCGCTGTCAGGACTATGGATTAATAGAGCCACACATTTTCACTGCAAAAGAATGTTACAATCAAAAGTTATTGATTTTGTTCTAGACGGCCTACCATCAAGGTTTACCTCTGACTCCTAACTGTTGTTATTGAATGCAGAGTCTTTTCTAGTTTATTAAAAAGTCTCTCCAAGAACATTTTGTGACTTTTAAAAAGATGATTGAAATATAGATCGACTTAACTTGCATAGGGACATGTTTCAGGAAATAATTAAAGCCAAACATTTAAAAGTAGCATCTTTCATGGACGTTTTTAATGTTTTGAAATGTCATGAAAATAGCATCTAACAGAGCTAAAATAATTTTTGCACTTATTTATGACAGTTCCAATCAACATGTACTATAGAGCGATCATATTGAAGAATGAAGACATTTTTATCACATTGTCACAATGAAGAACAGGATATTCTAGATATGGGGAAGATTGGTAATGAATTTGTAAAAAAAGACAACCATTCAAAGCAATACTTTTGCTATAAAAATTGTTAGTTCATAAGTTAATAAAAAATACCATATTTTTAATTATTCATGTAGGAACGTGTTTTTTTAATCACTTATATTTTTAAATAAATATGTGTAACTTAAATATGTGAAAATTGAATTTCATTCAAAAAGAATATTTGGCAAAAAGCTGCCGAATATTCTTTTTGAATGAAATTCAATTTTCCCTTACACCCTTCTATATTTAATATAAAAAAAGATTTCTCAAAGTAACATTAAAACTTTCATTTTATATGATTTTATCCATTTCTCTTTTCTTAGGATAAAAAAACACATTTTCGTCAGGTTTTGAAGGCTTAAAAGTTTTATGAGAAGGATTGTATTGACGATAGAGTAGAAACCAATTAAGTACATATAGAATTGAGTTTCTTGATATACAAATAAGGTGTAATCGAAAGAGTAATTTATCATAGGGTTCAAACTGTTTTAGTCCGTTAAATTTATTGCGCTTTTACCAGGTTGCTTTGTTACCTGATCTTTCATTTCCTTCCGACTTTTTAGAAGTTTTGTTATAAAGAACTCACAAAAATGTTGAAAACCATGCTGTCAATAATTCCAAAAAACAGCTCCTAGAAACCGACAGTGCAAGAATAGCAGCGATGATCTTTCTTTAAGCAGTAAAGTTTTTTTATCGAAAGAAATTGCTTACAAGAGAATAAACAACAAGAGACAAGACTTAGAAGAGAAGGAGTTAATACCTTATCTTATCTTTCTATTTTAGCCTAATATCCTTTTTCAAAATGGTGCTTTCAGTTTGCAAAGTTCACAATCAAACATTTTTCGTAGCTAATACGAGCTGAATGGAGCGATTAAATGTCAACAACTGATGTTTAAATTAAAGCTTTGTTACGGTTGTTATAGCTCTTAATGCTTGTTTAAAGCTGCGATTTTACTAACATAATTTGTTTTTATAACTTTATAAAGTCAATGTCAGCAGGTCAACATCAGCCAAACATCTTCTCACAGCAAAAATTCATACTTAGCATGTTTTCGTTCAACAAAGCAAGATGAACTCAAAAGTGCTGAGGATGATCAGAGTCTTGAAGTGCTGCAGTCATTTTTGTGATACTCATGAATAAGTTTGTAACTTCATATATTCGCTTTGTTTCAATTTAAAAAATGCTTACAAGAGTTGTTTGAAAACTCATCCAGAGTGAAGTTAGTCCCTAAATAAATGGAAGGATTTATTCTTAAAGAATAGATATTTCTAAGTTTATTTTCTTCTAATTTTTTTCCCTCTTTAATATTCTAAAAAGACACATCTCCGTAAAGCTTTAAAGGTGAGAAGGGGGTGGGTGGGGGAGGGGCGTTTTAGAGAGAGTGAGAATTGTTTAGACAAAAGAGCTTACATAAAACATGAATAAGAGGTTATTTGGGTGTATCACCTAGAGTTGATCTGCTGATGTAGCCGAACGAAGTCAATTTTCGAAGGCTAGTAAAAACACAAGTGCAAATGATTTATTTTTCAAAATTCTGCTGATGGGCTTTTATCACATTGAAAGCTAATTTTCACAGAGAATTTCAACGGATCAGTGAAAGCATAAAATCAACTCTTTGTAAGTCAAACCACATGAGCAATTATTCAATTGATGTTTAATGTTTCAAATTTACAAGGAAAATGAATGTTTTTCAATATAAACTTTTACAATTGTCTTATCCACATTGCTAACCTCTTGATACCTAACAAATTTATAACTAATAACTATTTTCTAGAAATTTAATAAAGCAATAAAACTGACACTGAAAGCAATAACTCACAAAATAGAAAATATGTTAAAACTAAAATTAACATAAAACGAGGCTAACAAATAAAACAGATAAAACAACCCATCTAACTAGATAACAAACGCAATTGATAATAACATCATTTACACTACAATTAGTAAAATAATTAATCTTTACAGTATACTGAAAATAATGAGTCATCTTAGCAAAACAGACTGAAAAAACTCATGTCATAAAAATCTTCACTTTTTCCTTTCAGCTCTTGAAACATTCTTCAAAAGTATTTCTTCCCGTGTTTTTATAGAAAATAGATCATTTTTAGCTAGAAATGCCCAATGGTATTTTGTAAATGAGAGAAGAAAAGTAGTCAAATTCATCAATTATTTAAAATTTGAGGCACGCGAACAAACCAAAGAAATGTTATTGAAAAAAAAGCAATCGCATATTTAAAGCAGTGATCACGTAAAAGTTTCCCTAAACAAATTAAGATAATAACTCTTAACACTTAATGCACTCCACCAACTAATACTTAAAAAATTAAAACTGTTTGATATCAAATCTAAAAACAAAAAAAACACGTATGAAATTTTATTTTAGAAAAAACTTATTTAATTAGATATGAAATCAAAAAAGGAAGGGGAAATAAATTTAAATCGTTTATCCTGTGGCACAGCAAAAGTTCAAAAAGTGAAATTTCTAAAACAATATTATTTGGCATAAGCAATCAATATTCCCTTGTGATAAGTAATCAACATTTTTTCCCCATGTTTTAATTACAGCTGCGGACAAAACTACGTGAACGATTGCAAATAGTTTTTTTTAATGAAATTTTCAATGTCTTAAAATAAGTTTATAGTTTAATATTATATATGGTTGGATAGAGCGTTTTTTGCTCTATAAGACTGTGTAAAGTGTATTCTCTAATAATTTGTTTAAAATTAAACATATCTAAATGTTCAAAAAGCATCAAATATTTTGCGCGACAAAACCACGTGAACGATTTATAAAAGTGTCATTTTTGATGCAAATTATATTATATTCACATCGAAATCAGTGCTTTTAAAAATTGTTCATGTGGTTTTGGTATTCTAAGAACTTACAATCATTTAAATTTCTCAAGATTATTCTGTTTAACATCAAAAAATTAAAAAAAATTAAACTATAATGGTTCGTCAAACTGATTCAAAAATTGAAAGCTTGGTTTTGCGTTTGCGCAAAGAAGAAAAATGGTCCATTAGGCAAATTGCAGCTCATGTGAAGATGTCAAAAGGTGGAATACATAAAATTATACACCGAGAAAAGAGCAAAAAGATCGTTAAGAAAGGTGGTCGTCCACGTATTATGGATAAGCGGTAATATTCCTTTAATTTTATTTTTTTTGATATTTAATCTTAATAATATTAATGTTAATGTTAATTTTAATGTTTAACATTTTATTTTTTAGTACTGATCGAAAAATTGTGCGAAAATCTCTTGAGAATCCACATTTGACAGCCCCTGAAATTCGTCTGCAAACTCTTTAAATGAGATGAAAATAAAATTAATTTCTTCCAACACCCAAAACAATTGTTTCCCACATTCAGCAGATTTAGTCGTTTTACTTGAAGTCGATGTGATAAAATTGTTTATAACATTGTATATAATATATACAATATTATAAACAATTATAAAAATGTTGGTCAGTTGTAATATATTTTTAGTATTCTTTTAAATGAGTTTCCAATTTATTTTTTACTTCAACAATATGTCTTGTGCTTAACAATCATAAACACTAAAATAATTACATGTTTTTTTTTTTATAAGCATATGAAATTTTTGAAACAGGCTCGGGTATGCTTAAGCAAAAAGTTAAAAGAGGCTCAAAAATATGCTTAAGCTTAAGCATATTTCTAATAAAATATGCTTATTTCAATACTTTTTAAAAGTGTGCGCGTTACTAAAGGTTAATGGGTATAAGAAAAATAAAAAATTGACTTAAGCTCTGTATTTGCCTTGGTTTTAATGTAGCTGAATTAATGTTATAGTATAATAATAAAAAATAAAACATATATACTATATACAAATGTTATCAATGAAATCAAAGATAGAACTTAGAAATGAAATAAACATTTTAAATATGGCTTTAAATAAACTACACATTAAAAGCGAGAGAGAAAAAAAAAAAAGAGAGAAATAAAACACTTCAGAGCGACTCTTAAACTTAATGTTTTTATGTTTAAGTATTGAGGTTTAGGTTTTGCAACACAATGACTTCATTACTTCATAAAGTCGTTGCATTGCAAAACATAAACTTCGATTTTTGTTGTTTTTGTTGGTTTAAATTTAGAAATATATTTATTTAAAGTTTTTAATTAAATAAAATTTAAATTTTTAAAATAGTTCATCGAGGCTCAGGAATATGCTTACATATGCTTTTTTTTTTTTCAAATCTGAGCCTCTATATGCTTATAAGCGTTATGCTTATAAAAAAAAAAACATGTATGTGCCTATTACATAGGCTATGTTATTAACAAATATGTTATGCATGCAGTAATTGTTTTAATAAATAAATTTTTTTATCATAAACATTAGCAACATTGTGTATTCATTTATCAACATAAAACAAAATTGTTTACTTCTTTGTGTATTATAAAAATACATGACATATATGTAGCATGTATTTTTATAATATAAAAACACTTTTTAATTTATAATATTGTATATAAAGTGTAATATAATGTGTATTATGTGTAAATTCAAATATCATAAGAAATATAATTGATGTACTTTTGACTATTAACTAAATATAACTAATTATGTAGAACAGCATACTTATTAACAAATTAATTAATGTTACTTAAGTTATTTATTAATCAGTTAATTAAAAGTTGTTTAGCTTTGAGTAGTTTAGGTTAGTAATAGTTACTAATATGAAATTTAAAAACTTAGTTTTCATCAATGGTTTAGCTTTAGTTAACACGTTCGCTGCCAACTACGAGTATACTCGTAGTAAGATGGCGTCATTTATTTGCCAACTACGAGTATACTCGTAGTAAGTTGGCGTCATTTATTTGCCAACTACGAGAATACTCGTAGTACGCTGGCGTCATGAGCTTGCCAACTACGAGAATACTCGTAGTTATACTAACTTATTTCAAATATCATTTGTGCATAACTGGCTTTGTCTGTTCTTTTTTTTTTTTTTCTTAGCTTCATATTTGATTTCGGAAAATATTACATTCAAGTTTTTATTTTAAAAATCCAGGGAACCTAACAAAAAATGCGGATAAAGACAGAAATAGCTTAAAACAGATAAAAATAAAACATTGATATTGATTTAATTTTATTTCATGAAAATTCAAGTGTAAACCTATTCTGTTGAATGATACATTCTGAAACATTCGCCAATACATAACGGAGGTCTATTTTCACAAGCAGCACATTCATATCGTGTTTCTTTACGCTTTAATTTAGAGCAGACTCGACCTGGTTTGGTTAGGAATTTTTCTTTTCATTCGGTGGTATTGAAGACAAGTAGTGGAAGCTATTATTGGTGATTCGAGGCACAATTTCATTCAAACGTTTACCCAATAAATCTCTAAACTTAAGCAAGGAAATTGTGTTATCTACTCCATATTTGCTGTTTAGACAGTAAACATTAAACAAAACCAAAAAGATGAAGTGCTACTTTTTTATAATATCTAATTGTCTTTCTTAGGCAATCATAGTGTGATACCATTTGTTCCGCCCTATCTACTCCTGACATACGTTGATTGTAATCTTTAATAATGTTGGGTTTCATTTTCTTCTCTCCTCTCCTGTTTGTCACTTCAATCATTTGCAACGAATGCAAGTTGCTAATCATTAGCACGTCTCTTTTGTTGTTCTATTTAGCAACCACTACACCCACTCTGCTTCTGCTTATAACGTCTCCCTGTTTCAGTTTTGCTTTTGTACACTCTTTTGGATTTGACTTTCGGTCAGTTCTTAAAGTACCACAAATGTATGTTCATTGATTTATCTTCAAACCAGGATCGGCAGTAAATTGAATTTGTTTTAAAATATCCGGCTCATCTTTCCATTGGTTTGAATTTCTAGATGGACGACCCGTTGTTTTAGCTCTTTTCGGCGCCATTAATAAAATCTTCTGCAGTGGCTGCTAGATGAACGTCTGTTAACTGATTGTCATCTCTTTCTTAAGTGTTATTATCTTCAGAAACTGATTCTGATGCAGTCAAGCTCGAAGAGGTAGTAGTATAAGCGAAAAATGAATCCGAATCTTCAATATCATCATCTTCACTATCCTCACAGTCTTCCATAATCATATGTGCTGATCCAATTGTGGAATATCTGTGTTGAGCTAATAGGAGATAGATAAATTTATAATTATCAGTTTATAAAAAAGAAATTACTCATCTATAAAACACATTAATTAGTATACTGTGTAAAAAATTCGAAGTGCACACTAAAATGTTTTTTAATGTATTAAAAAACATCTTATTGTGCACTTCAAATTTTTTTTCACATTTTCAATAACATACAGTATAATGTAGTTATCAAACATATTTTAGCTTCTAGTCTAAAAAACACAACAATTTAGAATTAAGAAAACAAAATATAAATTACCTTTTTTACTCATGATATCTGCCAATGTGCATGTGCAAAAAAATTGAAACACTATTTATAATAATAATGCATAAAATAAGCTACATTACTACACCTTTTCAAGATGTAAGTGAGAACTTGAAAGTTGTAATTAAGAAACGTAAGATGTAATTGAGAAATACAAAATGTAATTTAAAAGTCGCAATATGTAATTTAGAACATGGAAGTTGTAATTAAGAAACGTAAGATGTAATTGAGAAGATGAAAGTTGTAATTAAGAAATGTAAGATGTAATTGAGAAGATGAAAGTTGTAATTGAGAAAAGCTTATAATATATGTTTCAAATTACATATTGCGATTACTTATTTACATGTTGGGTTTCTCAGTTACATTTTAAAATTTCTTAATTACATGTTGTGTTTCTTGATTACATTTTGCGACTTCTAAATTACCTGTTGTATTTCTCAATTACATCTTACGTTTCTTAATTACAACTTTCAAGTTCTCAATTATATCTTGAAAAGATGTAGTCACCACAATGAGTTATACTCATTACGGTGTTACGAGTACTTTGGCACTGGAGAAAAAAATTCCTTCGCCATTGCCAAACTACGAGTATACTCGTAGTGCTTTTTTTTTGTCAGTTATATTCAGAATAAAAAATACTATAAAATTTTTTCAGATTAAAAACATTTTTTTTATTGGAATGTTGATATCTAGCTTTGGCAATGAGAATGAAACCACTCAAAACAGCCTCGGCAAAAATTAATCATTGTAGACATTATGGCTCGGCAAAGAAATAACGCATAGTTTAAAATAGCTCGGCAGCGAACGTGTTAAGCATTTTATTTCTGAAAAATTGTTTATAGAAATTAGTTTATTTAATAAAATGGCATCTCGGTTAAGTAAATGGAGAAGTTTTAAACAATTAGTTAACGAGGTATTAGAAGAAGAAAGTGAGAATGATTCTTATTCTGTTGATAAAAATGTTGCTGTTGACAATTATGTTTATGGTGGAATAGTTTTAAAGATGAAATAATAACCTCTTAACTCCAAAGGTTTTATCTATCAAATAAAGTAGATCAATACAATAAAAAATTAAATGGTAGTTATAACGCGACGATTATAATATTCTCAAGAGAGTAGTAAATTGATAATTAGTTATAATTTATAACATTCTTCCAATCAATAAATTAATTGTCCTCAAATCCAAACCTTTGGGGCGCTTTCCGATTTCGTTGAGAACGTCTGGGAAAAGGTTGTACTTCTGATAGAGTTTCCATTTCAGATACCCTATCAAACAAGTTTTCTCGGTCTGTACTTAATGGTTTATTTAATTGTGGGGTATGCTCAGAGTGAACGGAATCCTCTTTGTCGGCATTTTCAGGATTAGGATTAGGGAGTTTTTTATCTCCTTCTAATGGTGCTAAATCTTTAATTGATACAATAGATTCTCGTCCGTTTGGGTATTTGATGTGGGCGTACTGTGGTTCTGCTTCTATTAATTGCACCTCTTCTACCAGGGGATCGTATTTACTAGATTGAAAGTGCTTCTTTACAAGTACTTTCCCTTGTTCTAATAACCAGGTTGGCATAGATTGTCCGTTCGTAGATCTCCGTGGAAAATTGCAGAACCTTTCGTGTGGTGTTGCATTTATTGCAGTACAGAGTAGAGAACGTATCGAATGTAAGGCATCTTGTAACACGATTTCCCAGTTTTCGACTGGTAGATTTTTCGATTTGAGGGCTAATGTTATTGATTTCCATATTATTCCGTTAAAGCGCTCTACTTGTCCGTTTCCTCTAGGGTTATAAGGTGTCGTTCTGCTCGTTGCAACGCCTCGAGTATGAAGGAAAGTACGTAGTTCCTCTGATGTTAGGGAGCTTCCTCTGTCAGAATGAACATAAGCAGGCATGCCAAATAACGAGAAAAGATTCTTAAAACACTTTATTACCGATGAGGAAGAAGTATCAGGGCAAGCAAAAGCAAATGGGAATCGTGAGTATTCATCAATAATTGTAAAGATGTAACGATTTTTAGTTGATGTTGGAAGTGGGCCTTTAAAATCTATGTTAAGGCGTTCGAATGGTTGGGTTGCTTTTATAAGATGAGTACTGGGTGGTTTGTAGAATCGAGGTTTCAGTTCGCAGCAGGTAATGCACTGGTTTACGACACTTTTAATCTCTTCTATAGAGTATGGTAAGTTTCGACAGCGGACAAAATGGTTCATTCTTGTGATGCCTGGGTGGCAGAGAGCATTATGAAGCTCCTCTAATTTTACTTTATTGTTACTAATATACGAACAAAGTGAGCCTTCATTGTTTGATAATTTTTGAGTCAGTAAAGCGGAGCACGAGGAACGTGTTAAACAATCAGCTGCTTGGTTATACTTTCCTGGTCGATACTGTATGTCGTAGCTGTAGCAACCAAGTTCAGTACGCCATCGCATAATTTTATCGTTTTTAATTTTGCCTCGATGGTTCTGATTGAACATATACGAAACAGCTTGTTGGTCGGTTACTAAGGTAAAATGGCGTCCGGTCAAATAATGTTTCCACTTCCGAAGAGCTTCTACAATCGCGTATGCTTCTTTTTCAATAGCCGGTTGGTGCGTTTCATGTTGGTTTAGAGATTTCGAGAAGAAGGCCACTGGCTGACCATTTTGGTTTAATGTTGCAGCCAACGAAAAGTCAGAGGCGTCCGTTTCGACAACAAATGGGATTGTTTCATCAATTGTTTTTACAACAGCATTTGCAATATCGTTCTTTAGTAGTTTAAAAGCGTCTGTAGCTTGTTGATTGAGTGGGAATGTTAGACACTGTAATAATGGACGAATTTTTTCAGAATAATTACGGATAAACTTTGAGTAATAGGAGAAGAGTCCTACAGTTCTTTGTAAAGCTTTACTATTTAGTGGTAAAGGTAAATTAAGTAGGGGTTGTAATCTTTCTGGGTCTGCCTTTATGCTGTTATGAGATACAACATAGCCAAGTAGATTTATTGAACTAACTGAAATTACACTTTTGGTGCTGTTAAAAGTAAGTTTGTTTTCCTTCGCTGCTTCGTATAACTTCTTTAAATTAGAATCGTGTTCAGCTTGAGTCATCCCTGCTACCGTAATATTATCTAGATACGCAAAGGTGTTTTTTAAAGAGTTCTCATTTATAAATTCGTCAATTTTCCGTTGGAAAACAGCAACGGCATTTGTTAGACCGAATGGCAAGCGAGTAAATTGATATAGTTTGCCATCAGCTTCAAATGCTGTATATGGCTTGTCTTCTGTTAGAAGTGGTATCTGATGATAGGCGCTAGTAAGATCAAGAGTACTGAAATAGTGGTATTTAGACAATTCGTTAATTTGGTCTTCTATTCTGGGTAGGGGATAGGCATCGAGGTAAGTGAACTTGTTTATAGTTTGGGAATAATCAACACACATTCGTTTTTTGTGTCGTTCATTTGTAGTGATTACAATTTGTGCCCTCCAAGGTGAGTTACTTGGTTCTATAATTTCGTCCTTTAATAATTTCTTAATTTCTTAATTTGTGTCGTTCATTTGTAGTGATTACAATTTGTGCCCTCCAAGGTGAGTTACTTGGTTCTATAATTTCGTCCTTTAATAATTTCTTAATTTCGGATTGAATAAACAGCTTATCAACGTAACTGAATCTTCGGGATTTAGTTGCAATCGGTCGACAGTCTTTGGAAAGATTTGCAAATAATGTTGCAGGTGATATTTGCGATTTCTTTAAGCTACAAACTGACAAAGGGGGTAATATTCCCCCAAAAGGGATTGTTATATTGCTATGCTGTTTCATAAAAGCTTGACCAAGGATAATATCAGCGCATAAGTTAGGTAAGATTGACAAGGTGATATTAGCATACTTTTGGTTTTGGAAAATCATATTTACCCTACAGTAGCCTTGAATTTTTGTACTGAGTGATGATAATGCCATCGATACACTGCCGCTACTTTTCGTATATGGGATTTGGTAATTATCTACTATGTATTTGTTGATAAAATTGTCCGAGCTTCCCGTATCTATTAAAGCAGAAAAGTTCCACCCATTTATTTCCACCTTCCGAATTGCGTACGAAAGGCAATTAGTTGTCCCAGCACTAATCATCGCTACTATATCATCGGATTCGGTAACAGCTAATGATTTGTTTGATTTACACACTTTTGCAAAGTGTCCTCGCTTTTGACATTTGTGACATGTGGTTTCTTGAGTAGGACAAGCACTGCGTGGATGGCGATTGTTTCCACAAAAGTAGCACAGTTTTGTGGACGGAGGTGAAGTTAACTGATTATTAGTGTATTTTCCTGCATTATGCATTGCATTGATTTGGGGTACGCTAGATTGGTACTGTTCCGAGTGCTTTTGAGCAAGTTCTAATGAGCGTGCTTGGTCGAATGCCGATGTTAGTGTGAGTGTCGTGTTTTCCAGTAGCCTTTGACGTATTATGCTTGAGTTTAAGCCAGTGATAAACGCATCTCTAATAGACTCATCACAATAAACATCGGCTGTTACTGCTTTGAAGTTGCAATCTTTTGCAAGAGTTCGGAGAGCTTGTATAAATTCGTCTAGTGTTTCCCCAGCTTGTTGCTTACGTGTTGCTAATTGATGCCGAGTAAATATTTCGTTTTTTGGTTTAATGTACAACGATTTGAGAACGTCGATCGCATTTTCAAAAGATAGTGAATCGGATATATATTCATAAACAGTTGGTGATACAAAGTTTATTAATATTCTTAGCTTTTCGTCAGATGTAGATTCTGAAGATAAGAAAAAATTTTCGAGAGTTTTAAACCAGTGAGTCCATTCTTTACCTGATGTTGAAGAATTTGGATTCGCGTCAAATCTTTCAGGACGTAGATATTTCTCCATGAAAATTACTTTTTTTTTTATTTTTTTTTTTTTTTTTTTTTATTTTTTTTGATAGATAAATTGAAATAATAACCTCTTAACTCCAAAGGTTTTATCTATCAAATAAAGTAGATCAATACAATAAAAAATTAAATGGTAGTTATAACGCGACGATTATAATATTCTCAAGAGAGTAGTAAATTGATAATTAGTTATAATTTATAACAAAAGAGTTATGACCAAATAGTTAGAAATAGTGTTACATTAACCTCTTGTACTTATGATGATTTTGATATCTCATGTAATTCATCTTATGATACAACTTCATCTAGTACAAATAATGATTTTGAAACATTGAACTCATCTGATTAGCAATATAATGAATTGGAAACAACATCACTATTGCAAGATCTGGCATCTTGGGCATCCCGAAATAGATTGACACAGATAGCAATAAATGAAGTATTAGGTATCCTAGTTAAATGTGGTCATTCCAATGAACTACCAAATGATTCAAGAACCTTACTAAAAACACCAAGGTCTGTAGAAACTGAATGTATGTGGAGGGAGTTATGAGTACATTGAAATTGCTTTAGGAATCATAAGAACCTTGAATGAAAATAATGGTTACACAGAAAAAAAAAAAAGAATTGGCTGTTAACATTGATGGTTTGCTTTTGTTTAAGTCTTCTTCTACACAGTTATGGCCTATTCTTTGTAAGTTTAGCACTTTAAACCCATTTATTGTTGCACTATATTGTGGTGAGAAAAAGCCAAATAACGTTGATGACTTCATGAAAGATTTCTTAACAGAGTATGATAATTTAAAAACCAATCACTTAATTTACCATGATCGATTCTACTTAGTTTCAATAAAGTATTTTACAAGGTGAATGGAAAGGAAGAATGGTTTTTTATGAACTTGATCGTTCAAAAAGAACTGACTATAAGTTCAGTTTACTAAAATATCCTGTACACCAGCTTCAACTGAGTCCTCTAATAAGTTATGGCATTAGTTGTGTGAATCAATTTGTTATAGATTATATGCATTTGATATGTCTAAGTGTGGTAAAACAACTTATAAGTTTTTTAAAATTTGGTCTGCTGGTATGTCGTCTCTCCCAACTTCATATTAGTAGAATTTCAGAAAGTCTTGTTCAATTAAATGGATGTATGCCAAGTGAGTTTGCAAGGCAGCCTAGATCATTAGAAGACTTCAAAAGATGAAAAGCAACAGAGTTTCGTCAATTTTTACTCTATACTGGACCTGCTGTTTTAAAAAAACCTTATCAAAAGATTTCTATACCCATTTTGTCACACTTAGTGTAGCTATTACAATTATGTCATATATGAGTGTATCAAAAGGTCAGAAGCAATGTTAGATTATGCAAATGAACTTTTGCTGTGGTTTTTGTCCAAGGCAAAAGTTTTGTATGGACAAACATTTACATCTTATAATGTGCACACTTTAATCCACCTACATGAGGACATAGTAAATCATAAAACAAATCTTCATGAATTATCTACTTTTTCATTCGAGAGTTATATGTACATATTAAAAAGGTTTATTAAGAAATCCCAAAATCCACTTGCACAAGTTGTGAAGCAGTTGTCTGAGTTAGAAAAATCAGGATCATCATTTTCTTTAAAAGCTGTTTTCACCACTCTGTCAAAAGAAGAAAAAGATCATTGGTTTTTACTTGAGTCAAACAATTTTGCTCTTGTCAAAGATATATTATTTAACAATTTTTTTTTTTTGTGATATACTTAAATCTTATCAAATAAAAAGTTTGTATACAAATCCATGTGATTCAAAAAAGATTAATATTGGTTATGTTCAAAGCAATGTTTAAATGAAGCAGAAAGTTTTGCATAGATCTGCATTTAAGTGCAAAGTGGCAAGTTTACCCAATTTACCAAATGATAATAGTTTTGCACTTGTGCCTCTATTGGATGAAGTTCATTGGTCATAGACTAAAATTTTTCTTCTTTTTACATGTGTGGTATTTAATAATTATATATCTTTATATGCGTGATTATAATAATAATGAATAAAGTTAACCAAAATATGTTTTGTTATACATTTAACACTGAATGTACTTTTTTTTATAACAGTTTAAGTGTTATGTGAGTATGTACATATATTTGGTTCGGAAAATATTGTTGTTCTTATAACTGTTAGTAAAATGTATTAACTTCTATTGCATTACTCTACTTTTGTTGCAATCCATGAAGAACTTCCCTATTTGAAAAGTAATCTTCAACAAAATTAAGCTTAAGTAAATCTTATTTTGAAATAAATAATTTATTTATGTTGTAATATATTGCATAATTGACATGTAACTTAGCCTTTCTAATTAAATCAAATTCTATATATATGCTGTACTATATATATAATATATATATATATATATATATATATATATATATATATATATATATATATATATATATATATATATATATATATATATATATATATATATTTATATATATAACTTAATGGTTTTAATTTTTTAAAATCAAATTAGGATTTCAATACAAGGTGATTCAGCTGCTTAGTGAGATAAAATCAGTTGCAAATAGCCATCATTTTCAATGTACATGTAAAGTTGCTCAAGATGACAATCTATTACTTCTTTTAAACACTGTAGAAGAATTTGATGACTTTGAGAACAAAATATCTTCAAATGAAGATCTGTTTAATTTACTTGTAAGTATTTTATTTATAATTATTTTATAAACAACCAAGCAAAGTTTATAAAATGTGTACTTGAAACTTGCAAAATCTTAGGTCAACCAAATCAGTCGAGTTGGTTGAGCAAATTACAAAACAAGTATAAAAAGCATCATGCAACGGTAAGTTCATTTTGTTACTATAGGGAAGGTGTAAACTCCCAAGTGCTTCTCAAGTGTTTTTCATTTTTACTTTTCTTAAAATACTTTTATAATGGTAATGTTTTACATAAATGTTTTCAAAAATGATGGTAATATAAATATAATATCTAATGATATTATATTTATATTACCACCATTTTGTAGTTAGAAACGGTTTTGAAATTCAGACATAATATTTTGATATGTAATAATAATGACAAATATAGACAATATATACATATATTAATGTATTTATTAAATATAGAAAATATATTCATTACAATTTAAACTGTTGGATATTTTTATTTTTATTTAAAGATTAATAAAAAGTTTAATTCCAGATAACAAGACTCTTAATTTGTGCATATGAGATTTTTGTTTCTTTTCTGCAATTTTTAGGGTAATGTCAAATAGTCTTCAAGCTAAATTTAGTATGGCAGGTAAGAGAGGACAAAAGAAAGCTTTCGAAAAGACAAAATTTTATCATGGTGTATCTGGTAATAGCTTAAATTTTATATGACCAACAGCCCTTAAATTTCTTAGTCTTGTTGATATGAAACTAGCTGTAGGCGATCTGCAGATCGATTTCCAATTAAAATTTGTCAGATAAAATTTTAAATAATTAACTCTTGTTCTATTTTTAGATTCGGTTTTGGCGACTTATGCAGAGAGTACGAGATCCACAATTCGAGATTTTTTGAAAGATTATCTAAAATATGGTCCTGATAGGCTAAACGGAGGTGGGCGCAAGAGCTCGCCACGCACTCCGGAGTAACGAAAGTTATTTGTAAGCGTTGATACAACCAATATTTACAAAAAGTTTAATTGCAGATAACGAACAAATCTCTAAATTTGTGCTGTATCTGTTTTGAAATAAGAATTATATACCGTATAAATCTCTTTATTTGTGATGTATTTGTTTTGAAATAAGAATTATATACCTATTATTATTTGTTGTATTATTTCAAGAGATGTTTTGTATATGCCTAATATTTATTTTGGTCGTTTTAAATCGGTAAAAACGACCAACGTAGGTTGAAATAACGTTTATATAACGTAAAATCAACGTGTTTCTTACGTCTGTCCGCAACGTTGGTTAAACGTTGACAAAAACAACGTCATAATTTGTTTCCATTTCAACTAATTTTCAACGTCAGTTCAACGAGTACCGCGACGTTATAACAACGTTGTATCAACGTTTTTGTGCTTGCTGGGGGAGTTGCCGCTAGAGGGCTGAGTTTTTAAGAAAAAACACTGCTTAACGAGTTTCTGGCAAACAAGCTCTGCAGTCCATAATGTACAATTAAAGTTATGTGGAAAATATTTTTGAAAAATGTTTAAAGTTTAGCTGTAATAAAGTTCAACTACCTGATCCATTTGGATCTGTCTCAAACTGTCTTTTTGTGTTGAATAAAGGCATTTTTTGCAATGCAAGTCTTGCACGAATGAAGCCGTCTCTTTTAGCCAAACCGCAAACTTGATCTGAAGCTTCGGTTACAAGTTTGATGCATCTCTCTACTCCTTGAGTATGGCATGGAAAATGCTGCACATCTGGAAGATAAACATTTATTAACAATTCAATTAGATTTTCATCTGAAATGTGAGTGGTAATCGGAGGTTCATTTAGTTCACTTTTTTCGAATCAATTAGATCTACATAGTCTTTTGCTTTAAAATTGATTTCTGGTATAGAGAACTTTCGGACTTTGTTTGTTTTCATCGATCTTGCTTTCATTATCAGTTGTAATGCCAATTTTCTCACATTTGGGCGAGTATCCGATATCATAGCAAGAAGCATGTTTTCTGGATGCGCAAAAAAACCATTTCTTTGTATAACTGGATCGATGATACTTTTTATTTCACTACTGGCATACCATATATTTGGCAGTAAACTTTAATATCAAACTCAACTATTTCTCTCAGCCTGTGTGACGGTTCGCTACATCCAACATAATACCTCAATATTCTGTTTGTAGTGGTCACCCACCTGGCATGGTTAAGTTTTCCAGGATTTCGGTTAGCCAAAGCGTTTGGACAATAACCTGTAGATATTGCTTTGCAAATATCAAGTAAGTATTTTTGGTCAGAACTAAGAGATTTTTTGTCTATTTTTGGAATGTAATTGACTATTGACAAGGTATTACACAATTTAATTTCTCTTCCGATTGGTCCAGACCATCCGTTAGGTCCTGATGTAGGTCCGTCTAGTTTTTGAATTAGATGCCGTAGAGGCAGTTCATTAGCATGTATTTGACAGATAAACCAGTGGACAGGTCTTTTTAGTTCTAATTCGAACAAAGCAACAACACCATTAAGAAATCCGGTATTGACAGCTGTCCCGTCATAACTCATGGCAACTAACTTAGATGTATGTTGTTTTGAGTTAAAAATGCTTTTATACTTTTCTTAATGCTGTATCCATGCCCTGATGCAGTCTCTACATGCCCTAGATACTTTGAACCTGGTTCCTGTACTAAAACTACATGTTCTTCTTTTATAGTTTTTCGTATATTTTTCTCCTTGTTTGTATCAATTACTAATGTTGTATCTTTTCTTCCATCAAAATACAAACCTTCTAACATTTGAATACTTTCATGGTGCAAATGTTGCATTTTCAGTCTGTTTTTCTTTCGTTCTCTTTGAATCTTGTTTTTATCAATTACTTTAGTTTTGTCTCCTTTTGAAATTATGTTCATATCTTCCAGCACAGCACACGCTATAAATGCAGCACCTCTGCTTGAAACACCTACTCTATCGCAGGCTTGTGCTAAGGATAGTAACGGTGATCTCATTTGTTCAGTTTTATATTTTCCGTTCCAATTTCGCTTGCGGCTTTCAGGTGTGTCTAAATAATCAGCTTCTGATTCTGAGTCAGTATTCCAAATCACAATGTCATCAGAGTCAGAATCTTGAGATATAGAATAAAAACTTGAATTCTGAATGCGGCTTGATGATATTTCTTGAGCTTCAATACCTGTAATAGCTAAAGACTGTGTTGATGGGTTAGACAGTAAGGGGCTGTTTACTCTGTTTTTTCTTGCTTCTTTTCGCCGTAATCTTAAAGTACTTTGAATATCGAGTCTTTCCATATACATAATTCTCATAAATCTCTGATCGCTGAGAAAATCATGTTCTTTCTCTGGTACCTTCTTTACTTTTTCACAGATGCATTTAGAAAAATCAAGGCATTTGCATGCTGCAACATCAAATAAAGTATTTTCTGCATGCTTTTGAAATGTTATTATTTTGGACTTTAACTTGTCTGTTTGTTTTGTTTTGTTAACGGACTTCATAATATTTCTATACTTTTGATTGTAATCAAGAAACATTTTTACAATGCGTTTATGAGACACAGTAGGTATCGATGCTTTTCTCCACAAATTTTCTATTTTGTGCGCCAAATTTTCCGATATTTCTTTCAAAGAAGGTTGTTTTCCACTACTTTTCACTCTCATTTTCTGTATTGGGAAAAGATAACTTAGCATGACATGTTTGTATGTTGGCAAGACATTTTCACGTAAGTCTGCTGGTGAACCGAAGATAGGACGAGAAGACTTTTTTCTTGTTGTTACTGCAGCAGAAGACATTTCTGCCAATAAAATTTTCTTTGATTTCAATCTATTTTAATGATAAACAGATGTAAATCAGAACTAATAAATTATAACCTGTGCTTTTTGCTCTTTATCTGAATAATTACTAAATAAATGTTTTGATTATAGACATAATTTGTGATAAATAATGCTGATGGTGATGGAAATAAATGTCGTAAACAGTGATGACAAGTGAAAGCATCAACAACAATTAAAATTACTTTGTTTTAAATAAAAATTGGGTTTTTTCTTAAAAACTCAGCCCTCTAGCGGCAACTGAAGACATTAAAATATTTTCTTAAAAATTGTAACCATTTCTAACCTGATCAATGTGTAATGTTTAAACTCTAATACAACTCTAGTATATGCATAAAATTTGTTATTTTTATTTTATAAAAAAGGTCAGGAAACGTGTTTTTGTAAGAAAAATAAAACCCTAGCGCGAACTGAAGACATAAAAAATATACAAAAAAATTAGGCACAATTACTTTTTATAGCATTATGCAACTTTTCCGCTCTATTACATTTTCAAATTCAAAAAAAAGTTGTTTTTCGATACACCCTATTACATATTCTCAGTTCTCCTAAGAATATTTAGAGCATCTCGTGACAATTTTTGAAAGCAAGAACGTGATTGAAGTATTTGTACTTTTTTTAACAGGAACTTTCAAACAAATAAAAAATACTCGTTTTCAATTTCGTTAAAATCGAGAAAAATTTGCTTTATAATAAAAAAAATTCATTTCTTACCTATTAAATCTAAAGTTATAAGAGCGACCTTCTTAGTTGACAAGAGTTTGCTTCTGTTAACCAATAACTCAAAATGTACAGAATGCAGGTAAAACATTTTATTTTCAAGTGAGGCTTTTCATTTTTAAATTTAGATCAATATCATAAAAAAGTTGTCAGACTAAAGGAGACCACATATTGAATAAGTAAGAAAATTAAAACTACAAACAAATGTTCTATAGCCATCATTTTTTTCAAGTGTCTTTTGTTCTCTATAACTCTTAACTAGTACACTAATTTTTGATTTAGCCACATCACAAAGCTCAGATATTTGCTTAAAGAATTTTCTTCTCTACAGCGCGTATTATTAAATTTTTCTTTTTTCGTGACAATTCCTTAGACTTTCCCCTTGTTTTTTTAATTCGACTAAAGTTATCTCCAGTAAATTAATTTTAATATAAATACATTTTTCTTAATGAAGTTTTGTATTTCTTAATGGGCATGGAACTGTTATTAATCTTTTGCAGGGTTACGTTTTCAATAAAATTTGAATTTCTACCTTCCATTACAAGTTATCATTCTTTTGAGTAAATTATACGATCACATTATAGGAGCAATTGTTAAAAAATGATTTTGTGGCCAGTTTTTTAGCAAATGATCTAATTCCAAAACTCTAATAACAAAAGTTGTTGCCTATTGCCCATAGAGTATACATACAAAAATTCAGGGCAATCAGACAAAGTTTTTTTACCAAAACTAAAAACTTTTGGTACCAACACTGTCAAAATGTATGATTTTGCAAAACGTTTTGGCCTATAACTTCATAACCAAGCAAGATAACTGCATGAAATTTTATACATTGATAGCCATACTATGTAGGTACAACACCATAAAATTTCATGAAGTTCCAATGACCCATTTCAATTTTATGGCTTGTTTAGTAAATAATCGAAACAGTAAAAAAATTGGGAAATTTTCAACTTAAAATTAATTTTTTTTTTCGGACGTAATAGATGGATTTCAAAACTCACATTTCTGGACACCTACATGTGTCCACTATCACCCCATATAGGTGGTTTTTTCGGGTTAGCTAGAAGGGCACTATCCCCAAAAATATCAACTGTATTATACACATGTCTAACCTATTGATCCCTAATAAATTGATAACTAATAACTATTTTCTAGAAATTTAACAAAGCAATAAAACTGACACTGAAAACAAAAATTCACAAAATAGAAAATATGTTAACACTAAGGTTTTTCATAAAAACGAGGCTAACAAATAAAACTGACAAAACAATCCATTTAACTAGATAACAAACGCAACTGATACTAACATCATTTAGACTACAATAAGTAAAATAATGAATCTTTACAATATACTGAAAGTCATGAGTCAATTTCTTCCTAAAACAGAATGAAAAAACTCAAGTTATAAAAATCTTCACTTTTTCCTTTCAGCTATTAAAACTTTCTTCAAAAGAATTTCTTTCCGTGTTTTTATAGAAAATAGAACATTTTTAGCAAGAAATGCTCAACGATATATTGCAAATAAGAGAAGAAAAGTAGTCAAATTCATCAATTATTTTAAGTTTGTGGCGCGGGAACGAACCGATGAAATGTTCTCGAAAATAAAGCAGTCGCATTTTCAAAGCATTAATCACGTAAAATCTTCCCTAAACAAATTAAAATAATAAATAATTCTTACCATTCGCAAATATAAAACCTTTTGGTACCAAATCTAAAAACAAAAAAGCACGATGTATGAAATTATTATTATTATTATTATTATGATTATTATTATGATTATTATTATTATTATTATTATTATTATTATTATTATTATTATTATTATTATTATTATTATTATTATTATTATTATTATTATTATTATTATTATTATTATTATTATTATTATTATTATTATCGTTATCTAAAGAGCTCTTTCAGATCTCTTTTTAAAAATGCTTCTTTTCGACTGATGTTTTAGACGTCTTCGGAGATACTACGATATCATATACAGAAGCCACATTATAAAAATTAAAATTTCAAATCCCTTCAATTTATTAACAAATAAATAATGTTATTTTTGTAAAATAAAAGCGTCAAGAAAAATATTTCTTCCAAAGATTCTGCCATAATTTAGAGCAATAATCAGTAAATGGAGAAAATAACATTTTTCCTCCCATTCATACCAAGTTAAGCCTAATGAAGCAATTTCTTTAAGCTTTTAATATGAAAAGTGATTATTTCAAGTATGTTAGTTCTTTCAAGTATGTTAGGCGAACAATTTCATCAAGATATTAAACGGACGGAAAACTTTTCCTGACTTCGATAAAGTTTTTAAAAATAGTCGCAACGATTCCTGTGATTGTAGTGAATAAAACAAGGCGCATGTGACTTATATTCATTGCACTCGCTTTAATATATTTGCACATATCATACAAGCTGTACACATAAACATACACTTATTTACTTAATATCCATAGCAAGTTATAATTTTTTTTGCAGTTCAGTGAGTGGCTTCGAAAAACCCTTTTTTTTTTTTTTTCTTTTGTTTTATGTTAAACAAGATGAAAAGTCATCGACAGATTTCACATTTTTTAACAAAAATTAGTTAGTGGCGCTCTTAATTGCATAGAATTAGTTAGTGGCGCTCTTAATTGCATTGAATTAGTTAGTGGCGCTCTTAATTGCATTGAATTAGTAATTAGGTATCGTTATCGCAGGTCTTTTTCCAAATAAAGATCAATAAGGGATAATATTATACATCATGTACATATTAATACTCATTCGCTAATAATAAGGAATCCACTTTTTTTTTCCCATCCTTTAATAATCATATGGTCTTGTAATCTTGAAAAGTCAAAATTGGTGTTTTTTTTTTGATAAAAAAAAGTTCTGGAAGTGTAATAAAAGTCAAATATTTGTGTTAAATTTTTTACGGTCAATATCAATACAATAAAAATCAAAAACAATAAAACCACCGTTAAACTCTGCATACTGATTAAACGCTTACATTAATTTATATTTAAAAATTGACTTTTTTATTATTTTACTCTTTTTGAAATATATTTATGAATGTAGATTCACAAATAACAGATATCTTTCGTTTTTAAAATGATATGCATATAAATATAATTAACAGATATGTTATGTTCATATCTGATATTTTTTTAAAGGAGCATTTGTTACAAATGCTGGTCAATATATATTTTTAAAAATGTCTTATTACCAAGTGATTTAGTTTATCTTAAAGGAGGCTAAATTATTTAAATTTTGTAAATTATTACTGAAAAATATTTAAGTTTATTTTTTTTACTTTATTTTTTTAACATTTTAGTTGTATAAAGTGAGAGTAAAATAAATTTATACTCTCACTTTATACAACTCCATGTAAGGAGATTAAATTATTTAAAACTTAATTAACCTAAAATTTAACTTAAAAAAGTTTACTTTTATAAAATTCGCTTGACCTTAATTTATTTAAAGGTGATGAGTAAACTTCTTAGTTAAGTTAACATTATGTAGTAGTACTTTACTGGAAACAATCAAACATATAAAGTAAACATAAACATAAGAAATATGAAACAATAAAAATATAACATTTAGAGCAAAATAAAAAAATATCAAAAAGATATTAACAACATAACAACATCAAAATATACATTTTTTTTACATTATCTCTTTGACAAAGTCATTGATTGCATGATATATATTAACTTATATTACACTGCAAAACTAAAAATTATTTTATCAAAAGTTTTCTTTTTATCATGTTTTTAACTGTTAAATTAAATCTCAAAAGTTGTTCTTCTAAAAACCTTTTTTTTAAAAGCAATTTTGAAAAACAGATCACAAATTGAAGTTAATAAAAAAACAGACTCAAAACTATTTTTAGTAACATCAAACGATTAAGCTGAGATGACATCAATTGTATTATTTCTAAGTTAACTTTAATTAACGTAAACTAACTTTAACATGGAGGAAACTACTTTTTACCATGCAGTAAAAGTATTTTATTGAATATTAAAACTGAGAAATACTAAATATAACAAAATACTTGAAGTTAACAACCTTGTCATCTGTTTTGCAGAATTCAACACATTGAAAAAAAAAAATCTTTTGAGCAGTAAGAGATGTCAAAACATCTTTTACAGTTCAAAATGTACTTTTTTTTGTCTTTGAAATCAAAAACAATAACTTTGTTAAATTGAAAATAAAACATAAACATAATTAGTTTGATGTGTAATAATGGTGTGTAATATCTGTAATATAAATCTATTTACAGATATTACATTTCTTTATTCACAAAACACAAGTAGAAGAGAGAAGAAAAAACCTAATATGACATTATCTAAAACTTTCATATAATATTTCTATTTTGTTTTTGTATTTTTGTTCAATTTCGTTCCAACTTTGTTCCATTGTTTTCACTAAATGAACTTTGAAATAAATAATTGGTATGTTTTTGTATGAAGAAAGATTAATATGAGACTTAGTTAAAAAATAAAGTTTTACAGAGAATTAAAACTGAAACAAATTAAATAGCAAAGTTGTATAAAAAAAACTTTTCAAAATAATATTTTCGATTGCCATTTAAAATATTTCATTAAACATTTAAAATGTTTGTTAAAAGCTTAATAATTAATAATTCTTAACCTAAGGTTGTCTTAAACTAAAGCTTGCAATAATTTAAATGTTTATTAAAAGCGTAATAAGTGTTGATTCTCAAAGAAGTTTTGCTTGAAACTTGAAAGAAAAATTGTAAACGTTTATGAACTTGAATAGGATATTTTTTTCAACAGGAAATCTCATTCCCTTTTTCTTTTTCTTCTCTCCCTCCAATAATGAAAAAATTTGTTTGAAATTGTGCATGAAAAAGCGTTTCTTTATTAAAAGTTTTACTTAAAAAAACAACAACATTAAAAGATATTTCAGTACTGGAGAATAATTTCCAATAACAGTTTAGGATTTTTATTTTTACAACTTTTGATTTTTCACGCCAAAATTAAGAAAAGCGACAGCTCAACATCTTTTTTAAAAATCTTTTGATTAAAAAAGGTTTTAAACACTTTAAATGTATCAGCAAAATTTCATGCTGAAGTAAAATAAAATTTCATTTAAACTTCTTTGTAGCATTTCATAAAACTCAGTTCAGTCTTTGCTTCTTTTCTTTTTTAGTTCTTAGTACTCCTCTATCACATTATTTTTCACTTTTTTTTGTCCTAACAAATAGAATCATAAGTCTCCAGATGTTATGACCTCAGATTTTGTTGTTTTTTAAATTACTTTCTGTTTGAATAGTTTAAACACATGAAGTTAGTTGTCGATTGTTATTTTCAGGATGTGACTAACTAAAAGGTTGCAATAAGTTAAATTCATTAGTTCAATCAAATTTGAAAAACTATGAGGTCAGCCCTCTAGAGCTACTTTATGCTTTTAAAAGTCACATAAAAAATGTTTGGGAGGTTCTTCAAGAAATATTGAGCTGCAGAGAGATAAAAATATTTGAAAATTTTACAATTAACATAAATTAAAGATTAAAACTTTTTAGATATTTAAATCAAACTTTTAAAGTACAAAATTTCACAAATCAATTTCTTTGAATCTGAAACTGTTGATTATATAAAGCCCTGTTTACATGAAAACAAAAATATACCAATAAAATACATAAAACTTCGAAAGTTTGTAAATACATTTTCTCCTACGCTTATTTAATATCGAATGAGAAACATCTTTTAAATATTGAATGAATCATCCTCCTTTAAAACGTTGTTTGGCCTTTGTTTTATTCTATTGTATATATTAAAGATTACAAATTTTTGGCGGGTTTGTTGTTGTTTTTTTTCAGCTGATTAATATTTTTAACTTAACAAAATCAGTCAACATACTTAAATGTAATGTTAAAAAAATCATTAACTTGAATAATCATTAATAAATGCAAGAATTTAACAAAAACTTTTTTACATGTGAGATTTCTTATTATATCAATACAAGAAACATATACAAGAAATCTCACATATTTAGAAATATTTGATATACATGTTATTCAAGCCAACGAATTTCTTAACATGGCTGAAATATGTTGACTGTCTTTGTTAAGTTAAAACTATCAATCAACTGAAAAAAAACACAACAAAAAGGATATGATAACCTCCAAAAAACTTGTAACATTCCTTGTTATTTCAAAATTAAGAAGGATATTAAAAGGATTATAAAAATAAGCTCAAGTAACGAGCTAATTTTTTGAGAAAAGACATTTATGGCTTTTTAATATCCAACTGTGAGGTGGATTTCAATGGAAATAACTGACTATATAATCATTCTTACTCTACTTACTCAAAAAAATAATTTAAAAAATAATTTTTAAAAACAGAACTAAATAAAACAAAAAATCTAAATTAAAGAAAATTGAAGGGAAACAAATGTAGAACTCATTATAACCATAACAAACTAATGATGACAACTCAAACAAAGTGTAATGTTTCTTTATCATTTTAATTGAACTTACCAAGTACAGCATTAAGCAATGAATTCCTTTCTTCATTTGAATTCTTCAAGTTAGCAAGAAATCTCACATAACATCTTTTGTTTTCATTTGCTAGTCCACAGATCAAAGGCCAACAGCTACGCAACTTTTTGTTATTAATAATTTCCTTAGGACTCAAATAAATGTGTGCATAAACTGAAGCACAAAACTCCATTAAAGTGAGGTGAGCAAACTGATATTGATAACCAAGTTGTGAGTCAACACGTTCAATGAAACCCAAAAGTTCATTTTCAACTTCATCAAAGTCATTGACAATCCCTTTCATTTCATCTTGGGAGAAAAGAATTTTACCTTGATTGAACAACTCCCATGCAACTTTACAAACTCTTAAAACATGTTGCTTGTTACTCTCACTTTGCATCATACTATAAACTGTTTCATCAGTTTTACAAATGTGTTTTTGAAAAAAGTATAAAAAAATAGAGCAATACAACTCAGTTGTAGTGTTGAAAGAATAAGAATCACTTGCAGCAATAATTGAACACATTGCTGATATGTAAAAAGGAACAGATGCCATGGCTTTGGCAAAGTAAGACTCTTTAAGAACACTTTTAATGGCTTCTTTTTTGTTGCTAATTTTTTCAATATACTCATTGATTCCATTATCATTGAAACCCATTATTTGAATAATTAACTTGTCCGTACATTCTCTAACTTTAAATTTATATTGTGATATAGCTCCAACTCTTCCAGCAACAACGCACTTGTGTTTTTGAATACTCAATGCTTCTGTTAATGCATTAATGATGGGTTGTTTGCTTGGATATTGGGGATTGTAATTTATTAATTCATCAATGTGAGCAAACTCATCCAACCCATCTATCACAAACAATACGGAGAAAGCATCAGACTCTTGAAAACGGTTACAAGCATCAGACTCTTGAAAAATATCTTTGTAGAAAACATTTAACAGTTCATTTATGTTACTGATATTTTTATGCTGATTTAACTTTCTACATTCAAGATAAAAAACAAGATCCACATTTTTCCATAAGATACCATTAGCCCAGTCAAGTAAGCATTTTTTGAGCAAACAAGTTTTACCAATTCCAGCAATGCCAGATATCAAGAGTAAAGATAGTTCTTTTGAAAACACTTCATCAAACTCAATTGGCTTACAGGTCATTTTTCTCTTAAGAAATAATTCTCGCTCAGTGATTAATACAGTATCTTTTTCCACTTCATCTGCATCAACTACAGTCAATTCAATGAACTTATTCAAAAGTTCAACTTTAGCAGGAGTTTTTACTAAGTGCACAATTTCATCCATTTTTTCATATCTTTTAAGATAAATCTTTTTCAGTGCTTCACACATTTCTGAAAGAACAAAAAAAGAATTTTACTTTACATTTCTAAAAAACATTTTCATTTTATTTTCAATGCAGAATTTGTTTTCAACATAAATATAAAACATAATTTTTTTTTTTCAGAATTCAAAAGATTCAAAAGATGTCTCCTCCCTCAGCCTCAAAATTATATGGCTTTTCACCTATTCACTACTATTATTCACATTGTTATGTGCCCCAAGTAGCGATTCACTGTACCCCAGTACTGGGGTACATTGAATAACTTAATACAACTTCTTTTAATCTCTCTGTGAAGCGTTAGATAATAAATATTTGGGTTTTAGTGATTACTTATCATGAAGGACATATATCTCAATCCTTTCACTTGTAAAAAGATAAAATACAGATTTTAACTTTTACTCAATTTAAAAAATAAAGAAATCCGATCCACTGTGCCCCAATTTCCCCTACATTTGCTTATTATTTATTACATATTAAGTATTGTTTATTATCAAATATATAAAATATTTTTTAAAATTACTTAATAAAATGTGTAACAGTAATGATAACAATAATAAAAATATAAATAATAATAATAATAATAATAATAATAATAATAATAATAATAATAATAATAATAATAATAATAATAATAATAATAATAATAATAACAACAACAACAACAACAACAACAACAATAATAATAACAATAGTAATAATAATAACAATAATAATAATAATAATAATAATAATAATAATAATAATAATAATAATAATAATAATAATAATAATAATAATAATAATAATAATAATAATAATAATAATAATAATAATAATAATAATAGTAATAACAATAATAATAATAATAATAATAATAATAATAATAATAATAATAATAATAATAATAATAATAATAATAATAATAATAATAATAATAATAATAATAATAATAATAATAATAATAATAATAATAATAATAATAATAATAATAATAATGATAATAATAATAATAACAATAATACAAATAATAATAATCATAATGATAATAATAATAATAATAATAATAAAATTTTTATAATTAAAATATATAATATTAATAATAATGATAAATAATAATAATAATAGCAACAACAACAACAACAACAACAACAACAACAACAACTACAACTACAACAACAACTACAACAATAACAATAACTATAAAAATAATATTAATAATAATAACAATAATAACAAAACTAGTAATAATAACAACAAAATCAATAACTTTTATATTTGCTCACCGTAAATGTAGAGAAGCATCAAGATATTACTGAACTTGTACAATTATCTGCCACCATAATTTCAATTGAATAAAATTATGATGGCAGATCATTGCTGACATTAAATGAGAAAATTGAAAAAAAAAAAAAAAAAAATGAATTTGATAAGGGCAAATAGTATTTTAAAATCATGATTGTCAGAAAAAACTGAATAAAAAAATAATTGAAAACTCTAAAAAAATGATTTGGTAAAATATCTTTTTACAGCAAGTTGTTTAGAAAAAATTTAGCTTAATTTTCAAAGTGTTATAACATCACTTACAAAACCCACAAAAATATTTTAAATTGTTTTTATAAAATCTTTGGATGTCCTCACAAAGAAAATGTTTTACAGAGGTCTGGCTATTCCATTTTTTAAAAGATGCTTATATCTGACATTTACACACTTTGTTAGTTTGTATCAATGTATCAAACTATTTTCTTAAAAGACAATTCACTTGTAAAAAGTAAACTTTTCATTTTAAAAAAAAATTCTGATTTTAACCTTTGTTTCTTTTTGTTTAAATCATAAGCTCATAAAAAAAGTATATAAAACTCTTTTATATCAATAAACTGTATTCGTTTAAAAAAAAATTATTTATATGCATTTTATGAAAAACCAGTTATGCTTCACTTAATAAGTTTTTAGCTGCCAATTGTAAATTATTAAAAAAAAATCATTTACTAGTTCATTTAAACAAATATTCACAATTAAATAACCAAGTTCCAGGAGTGATTTAATTGTTTAGAAGCTGTAGCTGCTGGTTGGGGGATTTTAATTTTAACCAATGAAGTCAATGGAAAAATAAACTTTTAATCCTTTATAGATGTCAAATTCTAATCTTTTAAGTTTTGCTTGAGGTTTTAACAGGCGTTAAAAATTGATATTAAAATCTTTATAAAGTTTTGTCAACTTTTTAATTTTACACAGTTTATTATAACTGAAAAATATTTTATGCTTTTAATTTGACATTAATTTGCTTACCATCTTTTTGCTGTTCTGCATCTGAAAAAAAGAACAGAAAAAAACCATAAAAGTTTTTAAATGAATACAAAAAAATACATGATAGGAAAATATATTATCTTTTATATTATTAAAAAAAAATCTAAAAGAATTAAAAGAGAGGAGGACTAAATGAATGTTTTAAATAAAAAACTGAATAAATAAGAAACTGAAAGAGTCTTTTACTGAAATTACAATATATTTAATAACTTTGAATAAAAATTTTATATAAGAAATAAATAAAAGATTTAAGAAATCAAATCATCTACCAACATCGATCAGAAACTAATATAAAAAGTAACCATGACAGCTTTTCATGAAATGTATTGAAGGAATTATCAATAAAATTATATTAAATAAAAATATTTTTCTACAGAATTAGAATTAAATATAAAGAAAGAAAAATGAAGTTTTGCTGATTAAAAAGTGTAAACAAACAAATATGCAAATTAAAAACAATAAAAATAATAAAACACTTTCTAAATAAATCAGTAAAGAATAATATACAAAAGAATACTAAAAAATAATAAACAAAAATAGTCTTCTACTGAATTAAAATTAAATATGAAGAATGTAGAGTGAAGTTTTGCTCAATCAGCAAAACTTCATTTTACAACATTTAAACAAATTAGCAAATTAAAATTTTACAACATTTAACAAATAAGCAAATTAAAATTTCACAAAAAAAAAATCAAGTTCATAAACTTTATAGAAAAATCATTTCAATTGAAATCTAAAACTAAATATTTACTTTATTTCAAAATTGTTTTTGAGGTATATAGGATAACTATAGTTTCAACTGTGAATTATAATTATAATTTTAACTGATAAATATAATTTCAACTGTAGTTTTATTAAACTCGTGTAAAAATAAAATTTTGTATTGTTTTAAAAATTTATAATATAAAACCTTATTTTTTTACTTTAATTATCAAACTTTTTTATGAAATAATTTGTATAAAAACAATAATAATAATAATAACAATAATAATAATAATAATAATAATAATAATAATAATATTAATGATAATAACAACAACAACATTAACAAAAAGAAAAACAACAACAACAACAATAAAAATAATAATAATATTAATAATGATAACAATAATAAAAATAATAATAATATTAATAATGATAACAATAATAACAATAATAATAATAACAATAATAATAATAACAGTAATAATAATAACAACAAAAATAATAACAATAATAATAATAACAATAATAATAATAACAATAATAATAATAACAATAATAATAATAACAATAATAATAATAATATCAATAATAATAATAACAATAATAATGATAACAATAATTATAATAACAATAATAATAATAACAATAATAATAATAACAATAATAATAATAACAATAATAATAATAACAATAATAATAATAACAATAATAATAATAACAATGATAATAACAATAATAATAATATCAATAATAATAATAACAATAATAATGATAACAATAATAATAATAACAATAACGATGATAATAATAATAATATTAATAACAATAATAATGATAACAATAATAATAATAACAATAACGATGATAATAATAATAATATTAATAACAATAATAATAATAACAATAATAATAATAGCAATAATAATAACAACCAATTAAAAGCTAAGCGTTAAGTAAAATGGTTTATTTGAAATAGTCAGTTGATAAGTAGATGAAGAGTTTTACAATGCAGTTGATAAGTAGATGAAGAGTTTTACAATGCTGACAATTTTGTTAAAAACCCAATCCACCTGGGTTTTTGGGTTTTTGAAAAAAGACTTTATTATTTAATTAACTTTTTTAAAAAATACATATACTTAATTGTTAAAAATATTATTTTAAAAGCTCAGTAATTTAAAATGAACAACTTTTTTTAAAAATTCTTATCCAACTTGTAATTATCTGAAGCCAAATAATACCAAAACAACTACAAGAAACTCACTCAAGAAGAATAAATCTTGTAAAGCATCATTTCTTTTCATATCTTTCAGAGAATTCTGAATGCAAATTCTGTAATCCTTTGGATGCTGTTGATGAAGTTTCTTTAAGAAAACTTCAATTTTATACTTTTCTCTTGACAAACCATCATGATCTAATTGATTAACATCCACATCATGATCTATTTGATCAATAACAATGTCTACATCATCAAAATCAGTGCCATGTGCAAATATTTTCCATTCTGATGCCACTTTATCTTTTAAAATATTCACTACTTTTGCATCCATTTCTAAATAAAAATTACTTATCATCTACTATACTTTAAATCAATTGTTTTAATTGAATGATTTCATTAACTTTTGATCAAGAAATATGTGCAGTCCAATGTGTTTCACTATCATATTTAGTATTGACTATAAGATACAGAGGTTTTACTGAAACAAGAAATCATTCAGTCACAACCCTCATGAACTATTTGAAAATGAAATAAGCAACATATAACTTAAATTGCTTTAATTTTGTTAATATAAAGTTCTGACTTTTAGAATTATTACTAAAAAATTGACTTGGTTACTTTCTCCATTAACTAACTAACTGTAAACAAGAAGCAAATGTAAGAGGGAATGAAATTAAATGTAACAGTATTAACATTTGGTGGCATAAGATCTAAATTAATTTATAATTTCTTGTACATCATTGCTACATCATTGTATGTAATACAATAATTATATTAAATTGCTAGTTAAATGATCAAAACAAGCAGAAGATGCCAATTGCTTTGAAGAGAGATTTCAATTAATGATAAAACAAACTTTCTTTCTAACACCAAATTAAAAGTAACTCTAGAAGACATGTTTAGAATGAGTGGTTTTAATGAAAAATTCTCTCAAAACCAGTTTCTAACTGATTATTTATTTTGAGTAAAATAGCTTCATGCAAAAATGGTATATGTAAAAATATTGGCACCAAAAAATTTAAATACATTATTAGTTTGCTAAGTGTACCTTGTCCTGTGGTATAGATAAATCAAGACTCTTCCAAAATAAAGGGAAAAAATTCCAGGTTCAAATGGAAAAGCCTGAGAAGACTAACACTTCGATGAAACATTTATCAGTTAAATTATTGTTTTATTATATTAAAGTAAATTTAGTGAAACAGATTGCTTCTAAATATGTTACTTTATTTATTTACTTTTTTCATTTTCAGTTAAAACTCCAAGCAGACTATTCCTTGAGTTATTTTTAACGAATGTTCGATCTAGGGGAAGTTTTTTTCACAATTGAGTTTTCTATAATAAAACTGTAGATAGAACAAAATAATTATAACCTTGCGATTTGATAAAACTAAAGGCCTAACTGATAAACTGTTAACTTTGCTCAAGGAGAAATGTCTGAATGAATTCTTGTACTGCACTAACGAAACTGTCAGCTCAAATTTTGAGCAGTGATTTCTCACTCCCAAATTTTATGTCAAAAGTCACGTGATACCACAGAGACTTGTGACAGGTTCGAAGTTGTGATGTTTACATGAAGCAAATTAGAGCTGTTATTATCCCCATGCTACAAAAAAAGAAATCCATTGCAAAGTAAACAGAAACTTTTACAATTTATCAAAGAATTTCACTAGTTCGTATTCCAAGCGAACTTCAATTAAATAAGTGAACCAATATTTCGTAAAAAAATCTTGGGATGGTTCATCACACTTCATTTTTCATGAAAGAAAAAACTTTTTTAGTGGGTCTTGGTTAAGGAAGAGGAGTTAGCACCACACATAAAGACTTTATTTTTACAAAAAGGTTTGATTTGAAAAATCAAAGGAGATTAATCTGGTCTCTCTTTACTGTTGTCAATTATTTTGGAAAAAAATCCGGAAGATGACATTCACAGATATCAGTGTCTTATTGAGTTGTGGAACTTTATCCTACTATAACTCTCATCATCATTTAAAGTGTAACTCAGACTTTAAACCTGTAAACTCAGACTTCATTTTTAATGTTATATTTGTATATGTCTGTACTTTCTAAAATGTTACATTCTTAAAGTGTAAAACTTTAGAGCCATTTCAATCTTTGTCTCTCTCTTTAGCCAATCGCGTGAGAGCAACTCCTATCAGTTTTATGTAAAGAGCGTAAAATATTTTAAAAACATGTCATTTTGTTGTTGATTGCAGCTTTTAATTCCAGTAAAATAAATTGCATAAAATGAAAAAAAAATTCACCTTATTGATTTTGTAAATTTGCTAATAAAAATCAATTTGCACAAATACTTCAAATATTTCTGCTCTGTGCGATTTGCAAGTAACGTTTGTGAATTATCTTTTTCACTTTTATCATAAAATTAAAAACAGATCTAAAATGAATAATGAATACGTCCACCACTTTAGGATCTAAGGTAACTGCACCAATAGATTTGGTGTTTTTAAAGGCGATAAAATTATTTGATTCTTTGCTCAGATCAGAGAGTAATATTATCGGTATTACGTAGCTCTTTCTTTAGAGATTTTGCATGGTATGGTCCAGTTTTGCGATTCAAACTTTTTTGTTCTGCGCCTTTTGAGCCTTTTTTTAATTAAACACCTTAAAGGAGTTCATAGTAATTTACAATTTAAAATCCATCATCTGACAGCTTGTGTAGAGTTGGTGGCGTTGTGTATCAGCCATATTCGTCAAAAATCATTTCAGAGGGAGATAAAAAAAATATGAGAATGAATTAAACAAGAAAAACAAGAACAAGAAATTTATTTGGAAAACCAAAAATATTTTTGAGCATTTTTTAAAATATCATCAAAAGAAGAAAAAAATCCTTTTCTCGAATCTTAAAATCTTAATAATTTCTAAAATACATATCTAAAAGTGATAAAAAAAAACAAAAACAATACATATCTAAAAGTGATAAAAGAAAGATGCAAGTCTTAAATTTGAATTAAAAGATTATACAACTACACAGCTGTTGTGATTCAACAAAATATTTCAGTGTTACGTAAAAACTTCCAACCGTTTAAATTTTTGATTCCTTCTTTAAAAAAAAAGCAAAATTTTTTAGGAAGAAAAATAAAAAAATTGGTAACAATTAAAATATCAAATAAACTATTTTACTCATCATTTGTACTCTTATACCAAAAAAACCATGTCACCTCTAAGTAAGTATCTTTCAATTAACGTTTTTATTTGTAGCTGCCGTCTGGTAGATTCATTTTTTAACTCTTAAAACGCTAAATTTTTAAAGTGTTTAGTTGCTTGTTTAAAAAACTACTAATAAAAGAAGAAATTCATAAAAAATATGCCACCATCAAAATATTTTCCCATATATATACATGTTACAATAACTGTATAGTGTACAACGCCTTAACAGTTCATACATGGCTTTTGTACAGTTAAAAGATTAAAATAGAAGCTTGACAAGATTTAATTGATCTTTAAAAAAAGTAGGAACTTTAGGAAGTTTTCCTCCTTTTCGTTTGATGATTGACGAATCTTTTCTTGTTGATTTTAACTTCTTCGGCTTCTTTCGAGTTGCATGATTTAAAACCAACAATTTGATTTTTTTTAACCCGCATTTTTTCATTTAACATCAAACGGTATTCGGAGTGCACACAGTTATGAAATTGTAAGTGTTATTGAATTTACATGCAAAATTAAATTACAATTATAATCAAAGCATTCCGTAATGTCCAAATTTAGAATAATAGTCTTTGCCACTTTTTCAGAATTTCAACAAATTTCGCGCCTTTAGATGATAAATCTGAACAAGGTCTGCATCGCACCTGTTCTTTTTTCTGTAGATGTATTGTGAAGAAGAAGCAAATGTAAGAGGGAATGAAATTGAATGTAATAGAGAAGCATTAATATTTGGCGGCATAAATAAAATTTTGTGCAAGTGATAAGTACTTTTTAAAAGGTTCAAATACTGATACACCTAGTGGCTGTAGCTTATGGCTACAGTGTGGTGGAAAAGACAACATGTCTATTCCATTCTCCTTTGCTAAGTTTAGCGTTTCAAAATGTAAATGAGATGAGTGATTGTCCAAAATCAACAGAACTTTACATTCATTTTAAGGCTTCACATGCTACTACTAAGACTTGCCGATTCTGGCGCATTTCCATTTTCTATAGAAAAAATGACATATCGGGTTCTGACGCATTGACATTTTTATAATTCTGCATCCTGATTTTCTGCAATCATGAATTGTGTATTCTGTCACATTGTGATTTATAAAAATACCGCATTAGTATTTTTATAATATAGTGATTTGCTATAGTTAATGAATTCAAGATGGCGTCGTGTTTTTAATTTTTTTAATTTTTTAATTTCTGCAATCATTTTTGTTGACTTACCTTTTTTGTGTCCTCGTGTTCTAGACCAAAGAGTTGATCATAGTCCATAAATGTAAAGCACGGTTTTATAATTAAAAGGTCGGGGTAAAATTCCATCCGAGTTTTGCAAACAGATGGGAGCAAATGTCGTCGTAAAATCTTTTCTTATCAATGGTTTTTAAAACTGAAAAATCTTCTGCACGACAAGGATGACCTCTATTTTGGAGCAGTTGAAACAAAATGTACTGGACATTCATAAAACTTTTTCTTTTTAATTCTTTCGGTTTGTCTTTTCCGTACACCAGATCGTATAAGAAAGACAAATCCTTGAAATCTTTGATGAGCTGTTCTTCGAGGTATTCTATATCGTCTCGCTTACCGACAAGCACGTAATAGATATAGTTGGCATTTTCATAATGGTTTGTATAATTGAGTTGTTTTAAAAAGATTAAAATGTGTTCTTTGGTAATGCGAGAATATTTCACATGCGTATTTTCAGAATGAACTAATAAGTTTAACGCCTTGAATTTTTTCTCTAATTTTTCAAAGACTTCTTCAGGAATCTTACAGTTTTGTTTGCCTTGATATTGTTTGATGCACTCTTGAAAGTGAATGATGCGTGAGTAAGTGTATTTGTTCACCGAATTGGATCGGTCGTAGTCTTTATTGGGAACAGTTGTTTCTAACATTTCTTGCTGACCTGAACACACGAGACAGAATTTTTTATTGCTGTCGTCCATCTCAAACTGGCTGGGATCGTTGTTGATGCAAAACTTGCATTTGGTGCGTGAGACAAGTGTCTGAGTGATTTTAATATCGTTCCACTGTCGTTGAGAAAGCGTTTCTTCCGCGATGGTAAAATATTGACGTTGAAGCTGGTTTTTTTCCTCGTCAAATTTAGCACGATCTTCAAACGAAAGCTGTGTTTGTAAAATGTCTTGGTATCGCTGGATGAGGTGATTTGTCTTAGCGATAAACGTTATTTTCTCGGTCTTGCGTTTATCCAATTCTTCTTTAGCCTCCAACAGATGCTTAATAGCTTCATCTGACAGGTCGTGTTTGTTTTCCAAAAGAAGAGATATGGATTTCAAGTGTGCTATATCGTCAAGATTATCCTTGTCAAACTTGTCCATAATTTTTGTGTTTAATAAGACAATGCTCATTTTTTAATGAGAGATAGTTCATTCTTTTAATTCGTCATCGTATTTTCTATTCTACAGTAAACTATAGTGAAAAAAAATTTTTTAAAAATGACTTAAATAAAATTCTTTTTATATAAAATGAATGCGATATATAAAGATGATCTTATTAATATGCTTAGTGGTGAAGAGGTGAAATGTTCTACTGATAAATCTAGTCAATATATTAAATTCGAAAAAAACGTTCGAAAGCTTCCAAAGTGTGTTAAAATATCGTTTATAGAAATGATTAAAACAATACCATTAGAAGAAATTTTAATACTCTTAAAAAATTCTTTTGATACACATAATCGTATTGAAATGAGAAAAACAAAGGTTAAAGGGTTATCGAATGCTTTCTCGGTAAAAAGAATTTATCGGCATTATAATGGAGAAATTGTTGGTAATGCGAAAGCAAATTTAGATACAAGTAAAGAATAATTTTATATATCTTTATATATAAAATTTACATTTTTCATAGAATAGCACCTAAAAAGGGAATGCTATTAAAGGGTGAGTTCGGTCCGAGCAATAATCCAGATCCAATAGATTGATAACCATTTCCATTTTTAACAAAAAGTCCTTCACCCATAGTAGGTTTCACCCAAGGTCTTAAAAAGACTCCTGATCCTGCAGCAGTCATTTTCATTCCACTTCCATTCTTTTTCAAGTAAACGATTCCTCTTCCTGCAATTTTATCAACCATAGCAGAGCCAGCAGAAGAGCCTACTCCTGCTAACAATCCAGTGGCGAGAGCAGGAACTACTCTTGTTGCAAGTGTGCTACCTAACATACCTAGTAACGGTAGAAGAGCACCGATGAATCCACCTTCAATGGTTGAGTTGTGTGCAAGTTGTCTTTTGCTCAGTTTGAGTGTAACACCTTTACCAGCTTCATACGCTTTTGTAATTTTTTTCAATTGCGCATGAGTGATAGCGAGAATATGTTCACCGTTCAAGTCTTGATGAGATAGTCTTATATTGACATCAGTCTTGTCTTGAATCGCTTTTTTAATTTTATCAGATTGACTTTGTGAAATGTTTAATTTTACTTTTTGGTAACTCATTTTTTAAATAAAAGAAAAAAAATTATCGTTGAACAGCGCTGCTCGTAAAAAGATCTTGAAGCACAGAGGTTATTCTTTCTCTCACGTGAAATCGGAGGATAATGTCTTCACCTCTAAAGTCGATCAAATTACCGTTTTGATCTAAAATTCTTGTTTCCATTCTTGAAATTCTACCCACCATGATAGGCAAGTATATCAAGTGGAAAGGTTTTTCGCTAATTTTGTAGCCTGGAGGAGTGTCAGGATGAAAAGAGTAAATGTCAGATGTTCTTTTTCCGTTATCATAAGATGCTCCGATCGCATCGTTTGTGATTCTGATGATGGTCACATCGTCTATTCTCGAAAGTGCTTCAGACTCGTAATAGTCAATATAACTTGTGACTTTATCTGGATTAGCTGGATCTTCTTTTTTCTCTACATAGGTATATTCTGCTTTATTAAATCCAAGAACAGGAGCTAAACTGTTGTTCACGTTGAAATCCACCCAATATTTTGTTGTAGCTCCAGGTTTTCCAAATTTCAGAGTAGATCTTAAAGTCATTAGGTTTGCACCGATAACAACACCATCCTTTCTATACAAGTTTCCAAGTTGTTTTTCCATTTCCTTCTGAAGATAATCATTAATCTCGTTAATTTCATACGCTCCTTCTTCGATGTAAATGGTGTAGCTGTTTGAACCAGCGTTAGGACTGTATCTGAAAACATTATTTGTCGAATTGATGTTGGTATAGCTGTGAATAGTGTCAAAGCCGACAAGGGCCATTTCATACTTTTTATTAGGTTCAAATTCAATGGGGTTGTCAAACTCGGTTTGGATGACGCTGTTTCTTATGGTTGGAGTTTCTTTTTTTGCTTTTGCAAGGAGATAAAATCCGCTCATCTTTTTATATAGAGTTGGGAAAATAAAAATTGTCAAATCCGCTTCGATATTTTCCACAATCCTTTTTAGAGGATAAATCAATGACGGCAAATCCGTGAGGTTGAGACCAGCAATATTTACAAAACTTTTTAAACTCTTCTTTTTCCATATCGCTGGATACATGATCTTGATAAATGTGGTTTATGTTTTTAAAGTCTTGAGGAAACAAGCAAATGAAATTAGCATTTTCTCGAATGGTTTGTCTAGGCAGCATAAAATAGTTTTGAGCGAGGTAAAAGCAGTTAACGTTAGAATGTCTTCCTCGGATGTAATATTTTTCACATTTGTTTTGTTTGGTCAATTGCAAATCGTCAAAGATCATTAAATTGTTTTTGGATGAATCAAGATCTTCAGGATTAGGCACATCGTCAGCCGTTTCGAAAAATTGGCATTCCATATCCTCTGTGTTATCCCATTTTTTTGAAATTTCATTAATAACGCATTCAGGGCTTACGTTTAATTCCTCAATTTTGCTTTGAATGTTAAACAAATCAAGAATAACTTCCTTTGGCAATTTCTTCTCGAACGAGTTTTTGAGTATTTTATATTCCGGTTGAAAAAGAGATTTTCCAAACACTTGCAAATGATTATAGTCTAACCACCCAGGTCTTAAAAGTAAATTGAGTAGCAACGTTGTTTTTCCACATCCTGATTTCCCAATAATGATTCCACGTATACTTCTAGGTAAAAGCTTGTTATTTTTCCTTTTGTTTTTATTTACATTCCATGACAAATCAATCACTTCCATTTTTTATTATGTTGAATATAAAAAATGTATTGTGTCAAATGCAAAAGAATAACAGAAACGAACAACTTGTACCATTCTATAAGCAAGAGCAATAGAAATATGCTTAAAGGAACTTGTACCGTCTGCGGAAGAGGCAAATGCAAGTTTGTTTCTGCGAATGAAGTCAATGGAGGAGACTTGGTGGAGTCGATCAACAATTTTTCAAAAAAAATAAAGCTTCCATGGGCAAAATTTCCAGGAGAAATGCACATTCCAGGAATGAATTTTGCAGGACCTGGAACCAATTTAGACAAAAGACTCACATCCACAGACATGTATCAAGAGTGGAGCAAACCGGTGGATAGAGTAGACAATGCAGCATACCACCACGATTTAGCTTACAAATATTTAAACGATGTTAAAAGCAGAAATGTAGCAGATCAAATGATGCTTGAAGAAATGAACTCCATTCCAAACCCCACTCAAAAAGAGATAAACGAAAGAAAACTGATCACTCCCATCATCAAAGCCAAAGCTAAATTCGGTCTAGGTGTATCTGTTAAAAAAAAGCACCGGAGAACCTGAAATGGATGGATCTAAAAAATCGTAGATTTTCATTATTCCAAAAAACGAGTTAAATAATTTTCTTTTCTATATAAAAGAAATGAGTTTTATTACAATTGAAAATTTTGATGAGAGTAAATTATCAGTTGGAGAAATTTACGCAGCAACCAAACCAGTAGTCTATCAAAAAGTGCCAGTAAAATATTCTTATCCAAGTGGAGATGGTCCTCTTGTATTACGATCTCCCATCTTATTTTCGTATGGTGTGTGTGAGAATAAAGATCCAGCAACACAAAAATTGACTGGGTATTCCATGTCCTTTGTTTGCTTTGATGCTAAAAAAGGAAAGACAGAACAAGAAGCAAAGTTTATTAGCACAATGGAAAAGATTACTTTGTTCATTAGAGGTGAAGTAGATAAATTGTCAGCCAAACTTAAAAAAGGAGGAAGAAAAAAGCAAATTAATTCAGAAGAATTGAGTATTTTAAAATATAAAGCTGATAATGTTGAATCTACACCAGTCTTTTATGCAAAGACGTTTACTAAAAATGTGAAAGATGAAATACTCATTACTTCTGTATTTCATAGAAAGAAAACAGATCTTGATATAAAAAATGGAGTCAAAGGAGAACGTGGTAATAAAAATTTGGTTAGATCTTCTGGACACGATTTTATCAACCAACGATGTTATGCTATTGGAGGACTTAGAATTGAGGGGGTGTATATTGGTCCTTCGATTGTGTCTATTCAAGTTAAACTGGTCGAAGCCGTCATCGTAAAAAATGCATCTTTACCTCATAGCATCATGATGTGTGAAGACATGAATTTAGAGGTGAAAGAAGATGAAATAGAGCAGGATGATGAAATGTAAAAACCTTTTTTAGATTCCTTGAATCCATGGAATTTCACAAGTGAATTTTTTAGATTCTTTGAATCCATGAAAAATCTACGATTTTTTAAAATTTTTCTGAATTTTAAAAAAAATGATCAACGTTGAAGGAATTGTACTACCGAACAAACCTCTCACCAACTTTCAATTAATAGATGCTGTGAAAAAGCTCAAAATTAAAAACTTTAGAGGTGTTTTTGTGAGGGATGAATTACCTAAAAAGCCAAGAAAAAAAGAATGTGGAATTGTTAACACGGGGGATTCTAGCACAGATGGGTTTCATTGGGTGTGTTGGTATAAAGACGGTGATAAGAAATACAGTTTTGACTCTTATGCCCAGCCACCTCTTGTCGAGCTAGTTCATTATTTGAAAAGTCCTGTCTTTTACAACAGTGAAAGGGTTCAATTTGGTGATACGTCTTATTGTGGACACTTGTGTCTTTACGTCTTGAAAAAATTACAGGAAGGAGATGACTTTCAAAGCGTTGTTAACACACTTTGGTGAAAAAATTTTTTCCATCATTAAAAAATGATTGACAAATTTGGAAGAACTGAATTAGGGAGGTATTTTTATGATCCTTATTCAGCAACAACTATAACAGGTGATCTCTATGTCAGAACAGATGGAAACAGCACCATCACTGCAGATTTGGATTACAACTCTCATAAAATCATCAATTTGGGTGAACCGACTAACGCACACGATGCAGCTACGAAGAATTATGTAGATACGCATGCGTCAGGAGGAGGATCATCGATTGGAACTGCAGACTTGGATTTGAATTTTCACAAAGCCATCAATTTGAATGAGCCAACTAATTTGCATGACGCTGCCACAAAAAATTACGTTGATGTGAGTTCGAGCCAGTGTGTTAAAACAGACGGATCCAGCACCATCACAGGGATCATCGACATGAACTCTCACAAGTTGATCAATGTGAGCGATCCTACCGCTTTAAAAGACGCAGCGACAAAAGGGTATGTAGACACCAAAGTCTCTTACAACACTATTTCATACACTGACATTAACATGACAGCTCATAAACTAACTAATTTAGCAGAACCCACATCAGCTTCGGATTCGGCTACGAAAAATTATGTGGACACGCATGCTTCAAGTGGAACGACTGTTGGAAATGCAGATTTGGATTTGAACTCACACAAATTAATTAATGTGACTGATCCAGTCAACGCGCAAGATGGAGCAACAAAGAATTATGTAGACTTGTTGTTACAAAAATCGAGTTTGACCAGTGTCGTTCCAGGATCTAGTTTTACCAGTTTAGGATTCAAGTCTCAGACAGTTGCAGCATTAACCACTTCGCCAGTGTTTACGTTTTCTGGAAAATCTGGAGTACTGAGAAGATTGTGGCTGGCTTTATACAGCACCTCTGGCACTAATATTCCCGGTCAAGTTTTTATTCGAATCTTTACTGACGGAGAAATCAATGTAGGAAATTATGCAGAAACCACGGAAGGAGTTGGAGTGGATCAAACAGGACTTGCTACCGATTTGCTTTTCTCACCATTGGGAGGAGCCTTTTACGCCAACTCTTTACAGGGATGCAACATGTTTAACACCACTTCCTTGGGAGGATATTTCACATTGGACATGCCTTTCAGAAACGACGTCTCCATTCAACTGGTCAACAAAAATGCTACAGCCATCACGTACTGGATTCAACCGTTCATTTCCACACTTGCTTCCATTCCTGCGACCATCCCTCTTTACAAGCTGTACTGCAGGACGTTTCGATATTTGAACACCACTTATGGCAGTGAATACGTTTTGCTGAACACCAGCGGAAAAGGAAATGGTGCCTCGTTGAAATACATCAGGATGCACGTCATTGGCGCCTCTGGAAACTGGTGGGAGTCCAGAGTTAGAATGTACGATGGAAATCTACCTCCAGGTAACGGTACTGTACTCACTCCTTGGACACCGTACAACACCAACAATTACACGTATTTTCCAGGATATGACGGTGACAGCACATGCATCTTTTCCTCATCCGGACTGGAAGATTTTTATTTATCGTCATGGAACGGCTCAAATGTGACTTCCTTCAACAACAAATCGACTGGACTGTTGTATCAATCCACTTCATCCATCGACTCTACATCTACCATCTCTTTTTACAGAAATTTTGGAGAAGCAGATTCTATGCCTACTGTCGCAGCTGGTAGAAGACTCGTTGTCACGCTCAACTCTGGTGATGCTCAAGTCGGTCAATCCGGAAGCTTTTACCTTCTTCTAGGACAAGCCTATTATTACGCTTAAAAAATCACTAGTGATTTCCATGAGTCTAATGTACAGATAAAAGAAAAAAAATTGAAAATGAGTTAAATAAATTTCTTTTCATATAAAAAATAACAATGAGTATGTCAGATAATGAATTTTTAGAAGATCTCTATGAAAGCGAAGACGATGATAGTTTTGTTGCTGAGGATAGACCTAGCAATTGGTATATGTTGGTTGACCCTGAAGATGATGATCCAGAGGATAGACCTAACAATAATATTGAAGCGAGTGCAAACAGACTTATATTTGTTGACGCTGAAGATGATGATGAGTCTATGTTGGATGACCCTGTAGTTTTAGATTACAATTCGATGAGTGTTGAAGAACAAAATGAATATGATGATTATATATATAATGAATTTTTACAAGATATGCGTAATGAAACGAGAGCAAACAACTTCACCATTTACAATGGAGATGATGATGATGATGATGATGAGAGAGAATATATTGTTGGACCACGTGAAATAATTATTAGACGACTCAGAACTACAGATGAGGATGGAATAAATAGATTAAAGACTGAAGCGTTGATTGAAGGTTTTCAAAAGGATGAATATAGAGTGTGTGCTTCTGCTGCTTAAAAACAATAATCATTTTATTCCTCACATACAAAGAATAAAATGGTGTATTAAAAATTAATTTTTTTGTGATAATAAAAATGGAGAATCATGTGCATAAAAAATTATTTATTAACGACCGAAAGGCTCGTCATAAATCATATCTTTTTTTCGACAAGTATTTGAAGCATCCTCCTGTAAAAGTGGGAAGTAAGTATGAAGTATTTGCTCAAAAAGAAATCACGTTGAACCGTTTATCCAAGAAGGTGATTGAATTTGTGTTTGGAATAAAACTTAAAAGCGGATTAGCTTTATTGAATTTGAGACATGCACACAATTTAAAGCTGAATTATTTCAGTAACTTTTTAATTTTTTCAGAGTCGGTGGATAATGCGATCATGGAAATTTATAACAGAAGCGATAAAGACGTCATTATTAAAAAAGGGGAAAGTTTAGGCTTTGTCATTTTCATAAATGAGTGAAAAAAAAATATTTTTTTTTGTAATAAAAATGGAATACAATTACGATGCTAAATCTAAACTTTATCCAGGTCTTCCAACAGCTCCTGCAGATGATGGAGGGCATATTTACCGTCTTCAAAAAATAAGCGAAGTCCAAAAAGAGATGGACAACGAGAGGAAAAAGAGAGTGCATCTCAGCAAAAAGTATCATCGCGCTTTCAGAATCATTTCTTTTGTAGACTCTACGTTGCAAGCAGGTGGCGTTGCACTTGGAGTTGTTGGAATTGGAACTTTGAGCACCATCGCTGCTGCTCCTATTGCGATTGCGTGTGAAGGTGTGGCTATTGGAATGGGGTTTTTATCCATTGTAGGAGGACAAGTCAACAAAAAACTAGCACTAAAAGCGGAGAAGCATGAAAAGATTAAAGTGTTGGCCGAGTCGAAATTGAACACCATCAACAGTCACATTTCAAAGGCATTAGTAGACAACATTGTGAGCGATTCAGAGTATGAATTGATTTTAGACGAGCTTCAAAAGTTTAAGAGTCTGATGAAAGAAATAAGAACTAAAACAAAAATCAACATTGACGAGATAACCAAAGAGTCGTTGATCCAAAAAGGAAGAGAAGATGCGATAAAAGCGTTTAACAATTTGTTTAAAAAATCGTAGATTTCCACGGATTCAAAGAATCTAAAAAAAACTAATTTAAAAAAACACAGATAAGTTTGTGTTTTACGTTTTTTTTTCTTGTATTTTAAAAAATGTCCTTTTTTAAAATACTAGACCCTAACAAGAGGGATGAAATTGTGAAAGAACTTGTTGAAAGAAGAAAAAGAATCTATCAAGATAGTTTGAATGAAAATATTTATGATGCTAATCTTCAGACTGATTTGAGCAAGCTTTACAAGCCTCTAATTGAAAGCAATGAAAAGATGCAAAACGAACTAAAGAGCATCGCATACAAAGAGGTTGAAAACACTCCACTGGCTTTGACTTATCCAGAAAGCGAGCCGTCGTCAATTAAAAGAATGAATTTAGGAGGTATTGCGAGTTACTACATGGCTAAATATGCATCGAAAAAAGAATTATGCGATAGAGTTTTTGGAATTCATGCAGAAGGTGGAAAATTGTATATCGGTAAAGAAGAAGTAACCATCGATGAAAACGATGTCATTATTGATGGAGAAAAGTATAATGGAACAATAGGACTTTGGGAGCTGATCTCAAGATCCAAGCCTGATAAAACCAAGTACACTGATGACGACCTTGAAAATTATGAAGATATACTTATTAAAACTCGAGCAATAGAGTCTGATGTAAATCCAAACAAACCAAGAGCTTCGAGAGCTGAAAAATACGGCACGATTATAAAGCCTATTTGGGAAAAATTTAAAAGTGAAACCAAAGTCAAAAAAGGTAATGGCGTGATTATTCTTCCGAGCGATCCAAATGCTCTTGTGGAAAAGCTTGAATTGAGCATCGCTGCATGGCATGCTGGAAATAAAGGGTCAAGAAATGTAGCTGTTTCCATTTGCGATGAGCTGTTGAGACAGAATAGGATTAATAAAGACGAGTACAAGGCTATCATGGCGTATATCGATATGAAATAAAAAAAAATCTTTGGAAATAAAAAATGATCGTTTATAGAAATAGATATGTTAAGAAGCATATTGTGGGTGGAAGTGGAATCATGGACACGCTTAAGAATTTCTTGAGAAGAGCAGCATCTTCAAGCGCTTCAAGAGCAGCATCTACTTTGGCTAATAAAATTGCAAAAACTGAACTGGGGAGAGAAGCCATCATGGCTACTAAATCTGCAGGGAAAGAGCTAGCTTCAACAGCCATTTCCACTGCTAAAGATGTTGCTATTGATAAAGGTAAAAAAACCATTGAGAAATTGTATGCCAAGACTGGAACTCCAAAGCCAGCTGCAAAGAATGATCTCAGTCTTAAAAGCAAGGAAATTATTTCAAGCATTGTTAACAAAGCAGCGGTAGCAGCACCACCAGTTATAGATGAATATTCTATGTTTGGATCAGGATTGTCGAAGAACAACGCGATTAGAATACAAGACTTGGTAAAAAGAGGAAATGGGCTTTTGATTGCATGAGGATGTAAAAATTTTTTTTCTTTGATGTATAAAAAATGGCAAATTCCGATGTTTTAAATTTTACAGAAGAGATTATTGTGGATGAAGAAATTGAGAGATTCGAGTTTCACGAATACGAGCCAGTGAATAAGAATCTAAACGTGGATGGAGAAATAAGAATCAATATTGAGCAGCAAGATTTGTTCACGCTTCCATCTGAGGCATACCTTTTGGTTGAAGGAAGACTTTTAAAAGCGGATGGAACTTCCTACGCTGATGCAGATGTCGTTACTCTTGTTAACAACGGTATCATGTTTATGTTCAGTCAGATTTCTTATCAGTTGTCGAATCAAGAGGTGGAGACCGTTTACGAACCTGGACAAGCTACCACCATGATTGGATACCTTAAATATCCAGTAGAGTTCCCAGTGTCTGAAGGAATGAATCAGCTGTGGCAAAGAGACACAACAGCTTTAGCAGATCTTGTCAACAACTCTGGATTTAAAGCTAGACAAGACTACATCATCAAGCAAACTGAAGAAAAAGGAACGTTTTCGTTTTGCATCCCTTTAAAACACATTTTTGGATTTTGCGACGATTACGATAAAGTGCTCTATGGATTTAAGCATACACTTGCTCTTGTGAGAAAAAGCGATAGTGATGTTATTTTTAGAACAGAAGCAACAGCTGCAGGAAAAGTAGATCTAACTAAATTATCTTTGTTTATGCCTCATGTCACACCCTCTGTGGCAGCTAGCAACAATCTTTACAAAATCATTGAATCAAAAGTAGATGTTCCATTTTCGTTCAGATCTAGACAATGCGACACCATCGCTGTTCCTGTATCCAACAACTTTAGTTGGAGGCTAAGCGCAAGATCTGCTAGTGAAAGGCCTAGGTATGTTGTTGTCGGATTTCAAACCAATAAATCTGGAAGTCAAACAGAGAATCCTGCAGTCTTTAATCACTGCGACTTGAAGAACATATATGTCACTTTAAACAGTGAAAGGTATCCCGCTGTGGATTACAATTTAGACTTTAATAACAACAAATACTCAAGAGCTTATAGAGATGCTTCTAAGTTTGACAATAGACTTTATGGAACAAACGAAATTATAGCTCAACCCAATATATCTGCTATGAATTATAGATACATTTGTCCTCTTTTTGTTTTTGACGTAAGCAAGCAAGCTGAGAGGTTAAAAACTTCAGTGATAGATGTACAAATAAAAGCGACATTCAATGCAAACGTTCCTGCAAACACTCAAGCCTTTGCCGTTCTCATTTCCGATAAATTGCTCAGACTTAAATCAGATGGAAGCAGAATGAATGTTGTTTATTGAAATGTTTTCAAAATAATATTTTTTTTTAAATAAAAAATGAGATATACGAAAAAGGATTTGAAAAAATTACTGAAAGAAAACGGAATTTCCAAAACGTCAAACAATAAAATGTCTCTCATGATGCTTGCGATTGAAAACAACTTGATTGATAAAAACATATTGATTAAAGACGTGAAGGAAGATCGACCTGTGGGTAGACCGAAAAAGGATCTAAATCTGTTAAAAGAAGAATAAAATGATACAGTTTTTTCCATTTTTTCTAGAATGTAGTATCAAAGAGACTGACATAAATAAAAAAAGACATCTTGAGCTTCTTGCATTTGGAAAAACAGGTGTGTTTCGCGAATCTGTTTACGTCACTGAAAACGGAGATTTTAATATTCCAAAAGAGTACAGTGATGGAGAGAGAGACAAGCTTTACCGACTTGTATGGAGTGGTGAGACTGAATATTCACGAATGGAAAAGAAAATCAAAGATCATCTCAGTACTTGGAAAGGCTTGCCTAAAGAAGAAAAGTTAAGAATGATTGACAAGTATGTGCTTGGTTTGGATTGTGATTTCGAGGAGAAGAAAAAGATTTCTGGAAATCTAAAAAGCGCAATTTTAAATCATTCGCTTGGTTCCAATGACATTGTGTATGAAAACTTTAGAATAATTTTCATCAATGACATAAATTTTAAAAAATCGAATTTGATTTAAAAAAAATCTTTACAAATAAAAAAGATGACATACACAAGAAAACTTTTGAAAAAATTGCTGAAAGAAAATGGGGTTTCCAAAACGTCAAACAATAAAATGTCGCTCATGATGATTGCTGTTGAGAACAACTTGATTGATAAAGATGTCATTTTGGAAAACTCAAAAGAGGTGAGACCAGTGGGAAGACCTAGAATACATGAGAAAAAAGAAAAGAAACCTCTCGATCCAAAATATGCTAGACTTGGTTTAATTAGAAATAATCCTTTACATTTGAAAATAACTCATGTGGATACTGGTGAGGTGGCTGAGTACAAGTCTGCTTACGAGACTCATAAAAAGACAGGACATAGCTGGCAGTACTTTGAATGCAGAAATGGAAAAGTGATAGATGGTTACAAATATGAGATTTCTGGAGGTAGAAAATTTTAAATTTGATATATGTCAAATTTAAAAATTGAAAATGGTTTAAATAAAAAATCTTGTGTTAATAAAATGGAAAACAAAACGTTGAAAGAATTAAAAGAAATTGCTAAAGAGCAAAAAATAAGAGGGTATTCTAAAATGAGAAAGGGTGATCTTTTAATGGTTTTACAACCTCCTGCTGCTTTTCGTAGACCTACTGTGGTGAGGTTTGTTCAGCCAGCTGTAAAAGTTTCTGTAAAACCTACAAAAGTTTCAATAAAGCCAACAAAAGTAAGGATTGTTCCTTCCGCAGTGCAAAAGCCTCCTATTGCTCCGAAACCAGCAATCATTCCACCAAGACCTGTGGTAAAGCCTCCTATTGCTCCAAAACCAGCTCATTTGCAAAGACCTATCCTTGACGAACCTGTTTCAGATTTAACACCTGCTATAACACCAAAACCAGTCATTCCACCTAGACCTTCATTTTTTTCAAGTCTAACGTCGGCTGTAAAAAGTGTGGCGTCGTATGTTAAAACTAAGTTTAATGATGTTAAAGAATGGGTGGAGCCTTACGTTCCTGAAGTAGTCAAGAATCAGGTAAGCAAAGCAGCGGCCAAAATCGATGAAAAAATAAAGTCTATCAAATCGCTTGTATTAAAAACAGAGTATAAACAGCCCTTGCCAAAACCAATTAAAGTAAAGTTTAAAATGACTGAACATTCAGCAGAGAGTTCTGTAAGACAATTTTCTTATAGACCTTCTTCTCAATACCAAGACCTCGCATCCTTTTTTAATTTGGTGAGAGAGTCTGCCATTCAAACCATGGAGGGGGAAAGAAACACCAGAGTAAGAATTATTTTAACGTGTGAAATGAAATCTGTAAGCATGATGACTGGTGAAGAAGTGACTCGAGAAGCGAGCTTTTCATCAAGATCAGAGATTGTTCTAGCGACTACGGATGTAAGAGAGCTCATGGGTGAAATGGAAGGAAAAGTCTTGGAAAATAGTGTTAAATACAATGCTTTAGGATCTAATAGTATCCTGTCTAAGATTATAAGGATGGACATTAACTTTACTGATTACGAACCTATCAGCGGTTCTTCCTATATGGAGCTGCCTAAAGAGCTGAAAGACAAAAAGGCGATCATCAACATGGAAAACAAGGATGATCAATGCTTTAAATGGTCAGTCACTCGAGCGTTGAATTTAAAAAATAGAGACAACGAAAGAATCGACAATGATCTTATTTTAAAATCAGAAGAACTGAATTGGGAAGGAATGGAGTTTCCTGTCAAGCTTAATAAAATCAATAAGTTTGAAAAGAATAACCCAACGATTAGCATCAACGTCTTTGGGTATGAAAATAAAAAACTTTACCCTTTGAAAATATCTGACTTTGTAGATCGAAAGCACTGCATTGATTTGTTGCTTATTTCAAACGAAGACACTGACCATTACTGTCTCATTAAAAGTTTGAGTCGGTTATTATCTACACAAACATCAAATCATCAGCACAAAATGTATTATTGCAGAAATTGCTTGCAAGGCTATGACCAGGAAGAAAAGCTTCAACAGCATCAACCTTATTGTTATGACAACGATGCAGTAAGAATCGAACTTCCTAAAGAAGGGACGACGGTTCGGTTTAAAAACTATCAAAGGAGTATGAAAGTTCCATACGTTGTCTATGCCGACTTTGAAAGTTTCATCCAACCTCTTAACACTTGCACACCGAATTCTAAAGAGTCGTACACCAGACAATATCAAAAGCACGTTCCAAGCTCCTTCTGCTATTATATCAAATGCTTTGACGATAGCCTTTACAAAGGAGAACCAGTCATGTACACAGCTGAAAGCGAAGAGGATGACGTAGCTCAAAAGTTTATAACCATGCTTGAAGCTGACCTTATAAAGATTCTTGACAAGATTGATATAGTAAAAAAGAAAGTGGTAACGGATGAGGATGAAAAGAATTTTGAGACTGCAACCCTGTGTCATATTTGCGAAGATGATCTTAACAGTGACAAAGTGTGGGATCACTGTCATTTAACCGGAAAGTATCGTGGTGCTGCTCATAACAAATGCAACTTGAATTATAAACTTCCAAAATTCATACCCATCATTTTCCATAATTTGTCTGGCTATGACAGCCATTTGTTCATCAAGAAATTAGGTGGAAAGCTCAATTGCATACCCAACAATGAAGAAAAATATATCAGCTTCACAAAAAGCATCAAAGTGAGAGAATTTACTGATAAGAAGGGTAAACTTCGTGAAGTATGGAAAGAATTAAGGTTTATTGACAGCTACAGGTTCATGAGTTTCAAGTTAGAAGATCTAGCTAAAAATCTAAACAACGACCAATGCAAAAACGTTGCTCAATATTACTCTGGAGAAAAGTTTGATTTATTAAGAAAAAAAGGAGTTTACCCTTATGACTGGGTGAACTCGATTGAAAAGTTCTCCGAAACGCAATTACCTCCTATTGAAGCATTCTATTCCAAACTAAATGATGAGGGGATAAGCTGTGAAGACTATACGCATGCGCAAAACGTTTGGGATGTATTTGGATGTAAAACGTTTAAAGATTATGAAGAACTGTACAACAAGTCAGACGTGTTGATACTTGCTGATATCTTTGAAAATTTCAGAGACGTGTGCCGTACCTATTACAAGCTTGATCCTGCTTGGTATTATACCTCACCTGGTTTGGGTTGGGATGGTATGTTGAAACTCACTGGAATTCGGTTAGAGCTTCTGTCTGATATTGATATGCTTCATATGATAGAAAAAGGGATACGCGGTGGAATTTGCATGATCAGCAAACGACATGGAACTGCTAATAACAAATACATGAGTGATTATGATCCTTCACAACCATCGAAATTCATTCAGTATTTAGACGCAAATAATTTATATGGATGGGCTATGTGTAAGCCTCTTCCTTTTAGAGGATTCAGATGGATGACTGAAGAGGAGCTCGCTAATTGGAAATCCATGCCTTGCATTCTCGAAGTCGATTTAACCTATCCCGAAAGCCTACACGATTTACACAACGACTATCCTTTAGCTCCTGAAAGACTAAAAATTAATAAAGTGGACAAGCTGGTTCCCAATTTAAACAACAAAGAAAAATACGTCATTCATCATGAAAACCTAAAGCTCTATGAACGACTTGGATTGGTCACTACTAAAATTCATCGAGGTGTCACCTTTGAAGAAGAATCCTTCATGAAACAATACATCGATCTCAACACTGGATTAAGAGCAAAAGCTAAAAACGAGTTTGAAAAAGAATTTTTTAAACTCATGAATAACTCTGTCTTTGGAAAAACCATGGAGAATATTCGAAAGCATGTTGATATTAAACTCATCACCACAAGAAAAGAAGTCTTGAAATTGTCAAGAAAGTCTAATTATGATAGAAATACCATTTTTGATGAAAACCTTACTGCAGTTCATATGAAAAGAACAAAACTCTTTTACAACAAGCCTGTTTACTTAGGACTAAGCGTTCTAGACATAAGCAAAACTTTGATGTTTGATTTCAATTACAACTATATCAAACCTAAATACGGAGATCGCGCGAAACTACTCATGACCGATACTGACTCGCTCATCTATGAAATCGAAACGGATGATTTTTATCAAGACATTTCTGACGATCTTGAAACCAAATTTGACACGAGCAACTTTTCTAAAGACCATCCTGCTATTGAAAACGTTGGGTTTAAAGTAGGGTTAAATAATAAGATTATCGGTATGTTCAAAGACGAGGCTGGTGGAAAACTAATTAAAGAGTTTGTAGGACTTCGTCCTAAGCTCTACTCTTACAAGATCGCTAAAGATGAACACAAAAAATGCAAAGGGGTTAAAAAGAAAGTCGTTGATAAACGCATCACTCATCAAGATTATAAAGACTGCTTATTCAGTGGAAATGAAAAGCTTGCAGCTATGAACGTTATCCGATCTCATCAGCATAACATTTACACCGAAGAGATCAACAAAGTCGCACTCAGCGCTAACGATGACAAAAGACACATCTTGCAAGACGGAATTCACACCTTGGCTATTGGGCATTACAAACTAAAACCGTGCTTTACATTTATGGACTATGATCAACTCTTTGGTCTAGAGCACGAGGACACAAAAAAGGTAAGTCAACAAAAATGATTGCAGAAATTAAAAAATTAAAAAATTAAAAACACGACGCCATCTTGAATTCATTAACTATAGCAAATCACTATATTATAAAAATACTAATGCGGTATTTTTATAAATCACAATGTGACAGAATACACAATTCATGATTGCAGAAAATCAGGATGCAGAATTATAAAAATGTCAATGCGTCAGAACCCGATATGTCATTTTTTCTATAGAAAATGGAAATGCGCCAGAATCGGCAAGTCTTAGTAGTCATGCTTCGTAAAATGTTGCATAAATTTTTTGAATTCTATATCTGCAGCCCAGCCACTTCCACTACCTACCCCGATACAGTCCGATGGACCATTGTTAACAAAATAATCTTTGTAATTTTTACTTTGTAAACATACCATAATGTGTATGTGTAATATGCACACACATATTACAGTTATATCCCAATAGTAAGTGAAATAACTTATAATATAACTTTATATACAAAATATGCAAAACTATTAGTATAAACATACAAAACAAATTACACGGAATTCAAAATTTAATTAAAACTTTTGTTAATGAATTTTTGACTTATATATATTTTATTGAATAAGTAATATTTAAAAAAAAATAATTTTTAAAAGAGGCAAAAATATAAAAAGTTCTAAATCGCATAAACCTATTTTTTAAAAAAAAAGGATTTCAGATAATATTTTAAATTATTAAGAGTATTAAATAATGATTAATTTAAAAGTGTTTATGGACTTTAAAGTGTTTACCCAAAAAAATTTTTTTTCTCCGTATCCGATAATGCCGTTTTATTATTATTTTTTCAAACCTGCTTAACTTCCCCCCCCCCCCCCCGACTTGACTAGATGGCATAAAAGTTAGGTTATAAAAAGAGCTAGAATACTTAGGGTAAAATGGCCAAGTATAATCGAAAGTCAAATATATGGGTAAAATATCAACACTTAAGTGATGCCAGATAAATGTTTCTTTAAGAACCTATAAGAAAAATAGCAAAAAATCTTTTTTTTACTTTTTTGGTCCAAAATCAAAAAAGTGCCCGTGCATCCCACTTGACCGCGGTCCAACAACAAGTTGATGCGCATTGTATTACCATTACATATACCTTTCTTTCATCAATTAGATGTTTTGTCATTTGATGCGTAGTTTTTGAGATATTTTAGTTTCCTAACTAATGTAATTAATTGATTAAATCTTTTAATTAATTAATTACCTTAGCTGTCAATCATTTAATTACATTAATAAACCCTATACTCAACTAGCCCCGCCCTACCCTACTCATTTTCACCATAAATAACATGTTGAGACTTAAATAAATAATAAATACCTTAATTTTACACAAATAATAATAATGATAACAATAGAGTAGTTCAGAATCATACATAAGTTAGAATTTATAGTATAATAACTAAAGTTTTATGCTTTAAAAACCTTAAGGTGGTCCTACACTCATAAAAGCTTATTTTTATAAAAAAATTTTTTTTTTTTTTAAAGCTTATTTCATTTATTCATCACTTGTGAATAGTCTCTAATTATATTGGATTGTAAACAAACTCTATTAAAAAAGATATTAGCTGTTATATTTAGGTATCTTAAAAAAGTATCCTTAAAAACGCCCATAGCAACCACATTTTTCATGGTGTAAATACTTATGTAGAGCAAGTGAATCTTTCTGTTGCAGTCTTTAACATTTTGAAACCAACTTTTACTGATTTATCTTCAGATGATTTACTAAAAAAAATGTCTCCATGGTAAGACCCAAAACGCCAACGAGGCACTCAACCAGATTATTTGGAGACGCTGCCCAAAAAATATTTTTGTGGGTAGAGTGGTCTTAGAGTCTGCAGTTAATTCATCTGTTATTGAATTTAATGAAGGGCCTAATGGAATCCTCTCTGTACTAAATAAATTTCATCTAACAGGATATGTTACCCCTATGAAACTTAATGAAAAGAAGAAAGAAACTATAAAGCGGTCTCTTCAAAAGTCCACTGACCGTGTCAAAAAGAGAAGAAAACAACTAAGAACAATTAAAAAGGGTTATTTAGACAAAGATGATGAAGAAAAAAACTCGAAATATATTCCTGGAGGGTTTTGATATGTTTTTTGTGAACTTTTTACTATGGTTTTATTCTTTTGTTTTATATATTTGTCGTTTTCTCAGAATAAAGTTTTGCTTCGAATAAAAATCTTTAAAACATAACTTTGGACTCGTTTAAGCTTTTTATCTAATTTTTTTTTGATTTTTCACATAATTAAAAAGGATCCGGATGAGAGAAGGATATGTAAAATAAAATAAGGAAAGTACTTTTTTATGAGACTAATGTTGGCCACTTGTCCACCAATTTTTCTATGTTTGTTTCAAATCTTGTAACTTTTTATATACTGTGAATAATATAAAATGCTTCTTTCATCCGGAATAATATAACTCAATGAGTATATCCACCAATTTTCAGCTTGACATGATAAGTATTTTGATTGCTAGCTTGTCACAAAAAATGCTAGTTTTTTCATTCATTTTTTAAATAATTGGCTAATCGAGACATTTTTTTTTTTTAAAGTTGATTTTTTGTAAATAGTTTATAGAACCACATTTTTGGTGAAAAAATTAAATCAAAAACTCTTTGCTTTCAAGAGTTAGCCTTTTCTGTGGAGGACCACCTTAAAGAGCCTCATCTATCATGAGGCTCAAACTCTTGTAACTTAATCTTTTGTAACGAGAGCAAATTCAATAGTGCAATCTGCGAATAAATCTGCAAAACTACGAAGTAAGATCTTCTTGATTTTAAAGGCCACATAAAAGACGTTTGGGATGTCAATCTCGTTTTTTAATGGTTTTAGTTTTATAAGAGTTTATCATTTACAGTTTGGAAATGTTTTACGAATCTCAAAAGCAGGGCCGTCCCAGTAAAAAGCAGGGTCATCAAAAAGTCTTCCTAATTGCAGACTCAAAAATAAATCTTACAACTAACACAGTTAGAACTCTATTCGTTCTTAAAAACCATTTTACAATTTTTTTAGTATTGAAATTCCATCCTGACTAGAAATCAAAGTAATTCTGACTAATGTATATGCAAAATAACTTGCACAGTCTGTACGGTTTTTTTTCAGAAAGCTCTCAAACTGGGAAGAACAAAAACTTCATAGCCCTTGATACACTCTCCTGATCTGGTCAAACTTTAAAAAAGTTTGGAAAAAAATTATTTTTGAAGCATAATTTTCAAAAGGTTTTTTTTGCATGAAACAAATTTTTCATGTTCAAACTACCAGATCAAAAACTGCTGAAACAAATATAGAAGGGCCCATTAACGTTGCTAAAAATCATTCGGGAGAGAGGGATTGCATGCTCATGACAAAAATCTATTTGAACAGAAGTGCTTTGCTTAAAGAACGATTTGATCAAGTATGCTAGAGGAAAAAATCCAAAATTAAAAAATGCGATGACGTTATTCAAAGCGGTTTAAACAAAAATTAATCACCGATGGAGTTATCGCCTCATATAATACATCAATTAAATTACAGAACCTATGTTTTGAATAAGCATAACAACACTGGTAATGTCAATACCAAAGTACTGATCTTTGAGACAAACTTGAAATCAATTGCTTCTTAAATTAAGTATAGTTTATTGTTCTTTGCAGCTTCATCAATCTAAAGTGGTGAACCTGCAAAGAGCAATAAAATATAATATATTTTAGAAGCAGTTCTTAAATTAACTATATAATTTTTGGTTTTTTTCAGGATGCAAAAAATTAATATTAAAAATGAATTATACTTTTAAGCAAACGAAAATATGTAACTAATACGTTTATTAATATATTAATATGTAACGAAATTGAAAGATAAATAAAATGACGACATTTTGCTTTAAAGTTGTTTTTTTTTTTTTTATGTTTTTACTAATTTAACGTTACACTGAAGTGCTAAAAATAAATCTGTCGAACATCTTTATTTCTTTTCTGCATCTCTTAATGGAAGTTCTTTAAACAAAAAACGCTAATGAATCCATCGTACGATTGTCCTTGCTTATCAAAATAAATGCTGGTTCATTACTGTCAATTGCTTTACGTGTTGAGCAGCGTGCTCGTTTCTCTCTAAAACTTGTAAATAAATATAAAATAATGATATTAAATAATGACGTAATTAGCTCAACCCCTCAAAATTAGAATTGGATTTAGGTTAGTACTGACTGCCGTAAATTTTTTAAGTCTTCCTCATTTTCAACATCATTCTCTACATTTTAAAAATTAGATTATGCCTATGCCTCTTTGACAGCAGTTATCTTAAATTTTTTCAAAGCTTTTTTTCTCAAGGTCATTTTAATTGCTTTGGAAACAGCAAGGATAAATTGATCCAAGTCACATGAAAAATGAAATCAGTCAACATAAAAGATTAGGATTGAAAAAATCTTGATTTTGAAAACAACCGAAAAATTTTCAAAACAAAACAAATTGATTATCTTTGACAAAACTTTTCGATGTTATAAAAATATTCTCCATGGTAACTGATCACCAACTTCTTGAAGTTCGAACCACGAAGCCATTCACGAATGGCGTCGATGAAATTTGTGTCGTCATGAAGGTAAAGATCTAATTCTTCAGCGAGTCGAATCCACGGGAGGACGAAACCTTCGAACTCGTTCTTTGATACAAAAGTATCTCTGATGCCTATCAACAAGCATTCAATCTTATGCTTCGGTGTCCAGTTATCGAATTTCACTGGATGATATAAGCTGACATAACGAACGTTGGTCGAACATAAAATGACAAGTTTTTTCTCATCCTCTGATAAAATATTTTTACGGATATGTAATTCCTTCAACTTGCATCCTGCGTAAAAAAATTTCTCCATGAAATAATTCTCATGTGAAATTTCATGAGCAGTTTTTCCATCGCGTATAATCCAAACATCCCATTCTCGTTCATCGATTGATCTTTTCATGTCTTCGGTAATCGACGCCTGCGCTTCAAAGAAGCATTCAATGAACATCTTGTATTCAACTGAAATAATAAAAAAAAGAATAATAATAATAACATATTAATATTATTATTAATACTTATTTATTTGTAACAAATATTATTCAAGAAAATCAAACTTTCAAAAATTTGAAAACACAATATCGTGTTTAATAAATATAAAACGGATATTATTTTCTTTATCAAAGAGATTAAAAGACTCCAAATGATCATAAATCAGTTCAAAAAAAATTTCTTATTTATCAAATATTTATTAAACAAATAAATAATTTACGAAATACAAAAGTAAAATATTTATTTAAACTTGTCGTACGCCGTTTTCAAACTTTGATTGCGCTCCAACCAATAGAAATACGATAAACAATTCAGCCAATCAGAAGCTTCATCAAAAGCATTAAAAGAGCGCTCAACATTATTTAAAAGTCGCGTGAAATTTTTTATACAGAAATAATTTACTTTCAAACCGAAATAAAAACATTTTCGCTTTCAATTTCTTTGCTGAAGCAACAAAAAATATTAAAAAGTATTACAAAAAAGTAAACTAAAAGTATGTCAATTTAAAGCGGTGACAGTCGAATAAAAAACGGTTTGAAATTATATTTTAAAACTGTTACACCAAAATTACCGTATAAAAAGCCATTTCTTTTATGGTCATCTTTTTTAAACTTTCAAACTAGTTTTGAAAAGAAAAAATATAGAAAAAACTTTTTAATGTCACCAAAAAAACTAAAACTTTTCAAATCTTTAACTTTAGGCAAAGAAACATCAAATTATTGTATTAACTGAGCTTTCAATCGCTTTTTTTTTCAAACCTAACAAATGGAAATATATTCTGCTCAGTGACTCAAAAATAACTCAGCCAGAGTGAGAGTTTAGTTGTAATTGAAAACTCGAACGTGGAATGTGGAACAAAAGTTTGCAATTGTTCTCTTTGCTCTATTTGTCATGGTACGCTTTAAATATTCTCAGTTCTCCTAAGAATTTCTATATTCTTAATACTTAGAGAATATTTAGAGCATCTCATGACAATTCTTGAAAGTAAGAACGTGATTGAAAAGTTTTAACACGCTTTTTTAACAGGAACTTTCAAATAAAAAAAAAAATACTTGTTTTCAATTTTGTTAAAATCGATAAACATTTGTATTATGATAAAATATTTAAAACTCAGTTCTTATCTCTCTATTTAAAGTAATTAGAGCGAACTTTTTGGTTAACAAAAGAGTTTGCTTCTGTTAACCAAAAACTGAAAATGTACCGAATGTATGTAAAAAAATTTATTTACAAGAGAAATTTTGAAGCGAGGCTTTTCATTTTTAACTTAGATCAATATCATAAAAAAAGTAGTCAGTCTGACAAAAGGAGATCACATATTGAATAATTAAGGAAATTAAAACCAGAAACAAACAAAAAATTGCGAATCTCTAAATGTTTCATTTTATCATGAAATGTTTACTCTAAACATTTCCTATTCATTACTTATTGCAATTCCAAGAACATCTCTTTCGGCTATATTTTGCAACTTTATTTCAAAAATAGATTTCTCTTTTATTTTAAGGGTAATAGAGATAACATAGAACTTCAATTTTTGTAGATTTTAAGATATTGTTGTCCGCGTATGGTACACATTGGATACAAGCTTATGTATTAACTGCGAAGTGTAAAATCCAAAACAATGCGTAGATGAGTGATTCTCTGAGACATAAAAAACAGGGATTGTCACGCTGCTGCTACCAAAGATCAAGAAATATCAAAAGACTTTTAGCTCTTTACAACCACACCCCTAATATTTCTTCTAAAAAACCCAACATCGAGTAACTATCTGTTTAACAAAGCAATAACAAAAAGTCACCAAATATTCTTTTTGAAATTTCGAAAAAATGGAATTCAATTTTCCTTTACACCCCTCATATAATAAATATAAAAAAAGATTTCTTAAAGTAACTTTCAAAGAAAACTGAAACATTAAAACTGTTATATTAAAAACCCATCTTTTAAAACTCTTGTTACATTTTCAGGGGTGGAAACTGAATGATAAATATAGTCGAGTTTAAGGTCAGATTCGAAGCGTCGTTGTTTAAGGGAACAATTAAACAAGTTGATAAAAATACAGAACTAGTAGAGTCGAAACAATACTCCATTTGAAATGAAAAACGAGGTGAAAAACAAATTGAATTGTGTTTTTTGTTAGCTAAAATTAGGAATTCGTGACCTCAAAAAACTTACGAATAGTGAGTTAAATGACAAGTAAAACATGTAAGTCAGTATCTACTGAGTTACATAGGGTGTGCTTTATCTCAAAAGCATTGATATAAAATATAATATTAAAGCCTCTTTTACATCAATTTTATATAATTTTATCAATTTCTCTTTTCTTAGAATAAAAAAATTTTTGTCAGGTTTTGGAAGCCTAAATATTTGTGAAAGTTTAAAGGGGGGGGGGGGGGGGGGGGGATAGTGTTGACGATAGAGTACTCACTAAGGAAGTACATATAGAATGGAGTTTCTTGATATACAAATAAGGTGTAATCAAACGAGTCATTTATCGTAGGGTGAAAATTGTTTTAGTCCGCAACATTTATTGCGCTGTTAACAGGTTGCTTTGTTACCTGATCTTTCATTTCCTTCTGGCTTTTTTATAAGATTTCTTGTAAACAACTTGCAAAAATGTTGAAAACCATTCTAAAAAACAGCACCTAGAAATTGAAAGTGCAAGAATAACAGCGATGAGCTTTCTTTAAGCGGTAAAGAATTTTCTATCGAAAGAAATTGCTTACAAGAGAATAAATAACAAGTGACCACCCAGCCAACATAAGACAACTTTAAGACGTATGTAACTTATCTATAACTCGTCTAGACGTCTACAACTAGTTAAAGACGTGCTTAAGACGGCTTTTCAACACCTCATTAAGACATCTGCCTGATCAACCAGTTTAAGACGTCCGTAAGACATCTTAACACGATGTCTGTCGGAATAACCAGTTTAAGACGTCTTTCAGATAACCAGTTTAAGATGTCTTTCGGAATAACCACATTAAGATGTCTTTAATCATGGACGTTTCCCACCCAACAACAAGTCATCTTAAAGACATAATTAAGACGACTTGATATTGGTATTAAAGATGTCTTAAACTGGTCTCAAATGAAACATTGTAAGTCGTCTAATTAAAAACGTCTTAAAGTTGTCATTGTAGGCTGTCTTATTTAAAACGTCTTAAAGCTATCGTATATAAAAACGTCTTAAAGTTGTCATTGTAGGCTGTCTTATTTAATGTCTTAAAGACGGTATAAAAGACGTGTGTGAGTGTGTTTACATATATATATATAAATACATATACATATATATATATATATATATATATATATATATATATATATATATATATATATATATATATATATATATATATATATACACGTCTTTTTAAGGCGTCATTAATACGTCTGAAATAAGGCAACTTTAAGACGTCTTAGATAAGACGACTTACTGTGTTTCATTTGAGATAAGTTTAAGACATCTTTAAGACCGATTTCAAGACATCTTCATTTTGTCTTTTAGACGACTTGTTCACGCCTGCCCTGAGACCCTCAAAACATAAAAGTCATGCTCAAAAAATAAAACCAATTGGGTTTGATAGCCCATACATCCATGTTTCAAAAAATAAAAAAATTGAAATCATCTGCCTACGTCCAAGGAAAAAAAATGACTTTGATTTTTTGGATTTTTTTTGTTCCTTGCTTTATCGCCCGGAGAGCCTCAAACCACAAAAGACACACTCAAAAATAAGAAATAAATGATAAAACTTATATTACTATTATTGATATGTATAGTCTATACATAGAGGCTTTAAAAATAAAAAATTAAGCCACCAGTCAATGTGTAGGAAATCATTGTTACTTTTAACTTGTCAGTAATTTTGATCTTTCTTTTAATGGAAAAGATTTCTTTGATTACCATTTTTTCTTTGAATTTGAATCATTTCTAAACTTAAAACACTGTCGCAAAATAAAAAAACTATTAAAGTAGTGTCTATAATTAAACTTTGGCTATGGCTGTTTCAAAATTCTAAACATCATAGGTTTTATTTACTGTGGGTTTTTTTTTTACAAGTTACAATTACACACAGGTTAAACAAATAAATATTTAAAAAGACTTAATCTCATAAATAAATTTTTGAGTCAGTTTAAATAAATCCATAGGTATTTTCTTAATTGATTTTTTTTGTCACTTATTCTAAAGTAGCAAGGTTTCAATGTTCATTAAAGATGCAACAGATATATTTTACCTAAATGTGCTTGCTATTGTATTCAACCACACATTTTTCAAGCCAATTTCCATATTGTGGATGTAATTTTGAATGTTTGTATCTTTGCTACTAAACAGAAAAATCGTGATGAAGAGCTTCTAAAGATTGTTCACTGAAAGGAGCAAGGGATTTTTTCTTCATTCTGATAAAATCATCAATGTGAAAAAAAACGATGTGCACTTTTAGGGTCACACTTACAAATCCTAGACTTAAAAAAGATGTCCGAAATTCTTCGATTTTTTTTTCATATTCCTTGTCAAGGACGTTTCCAAAGCAGGCTATAACAACAGCACTGAATTTTTTGAATGCATCAATGATGGCCAAAGCTGATGAATCTAGGTTCTCAAAGAGCTGATCTATCACTTCAATATTTTTCAGGAGTTTTTGGCAATCATTGCCAGCAAATTGTCCGCCATGATATGGTTGGATTGTGATGTTGAGTCTTTTTGGCCACTCATCTGCTTCAGGCAAATCTTCTTTTAGTGCTTTGAACAAGTGATTTACTATCCCAATAAGCAGATGAAGTTCGATTGGGGGAATTAGTTCGAAAATGAATTTGCTTGGATCAGCTTTTAGAAGCGGTTTATGGACAACATTGTTGAAAAACTTTGCCCTACTAATGTCACCACCTTTTGAAAGAAAGTCTGTGTAACAATTTTGAATATCAGACAGCGTCCTGAGCACACCTTTTTCAGCTATGTTCTTTGCTTCACTATCACAGTATAGGCATGGATGTGAGCTAGAGTGGCATTGCAAACCACATAAAATGTTAGCAACTTTCAAGTCGCAAGAAACCACAAAGTCTACATTTTCAGGTTGAACAAGCTCAATAATGTTTTTGATGTTGCTGTAGTTCTCATGTAGATCCTCTGCAACTGCAATTAGAGGTGACAATTTTTTTTGAAGGTGGACTGCTTGAATCATCATCATTCATTCTTTGAAGACTTACTGTAAGCTTTAGGAAGCCTCGACCTCCGTTAATCCCAACTTTTATGAGATGACCTGCTTGAAGTCGTCTCTTAAGTGAAATTTCTGCTAGAAAGTCAGAGAGATTTTTGCAGTGAACAACTGTGTACTCTTTGTGTGGGATTTTTTTGCCTGATGATGCAATTGTAGTTTTTGTAAAAAAATTTGCAAGTTGCAACCCTGCTTTATGAAGATTTGCTCAATAGTTTGGCTCAAAAAGAGGTGATTTGGAAACCAAATTTAGTGTTGTTGCAAGGTTTTTGACTCCAATATTAGACATGCCTGTAGCTTAACTTATACTTTTCTGCAGTTGTTGATTTTGAACATGATGCTCCTAATGACAAATTTTAAAAAACTTTGTTATGAAATGTAATCTTAGAACAGACAAAATGGGACCATTAAAAACAGGAAAGATACAAAATTTAAGTTACCGAGGGTAACAGGTAATGGACGACCTCCCTTAGTCACTGACAGCCTGATTGTCCCACCTGATGATGATTCTTGACCTTTGATAGTTGCAGAGGCTCTCTGTTCAAAAACGTTTTTGTTTTCTGTTGAAATTTCTCTAAGGTTTAAGTTCAAAGAAGTAGAGTTACATTTATGAGGTAAGCCTTTCCCTAGTGATGACAAACAATCTGAACATCTTTTCAGGGGATTTGTGGGATTTGAAGTTGTAGAATTATCCAAAGGATGTTTTTCAGTCAGCTTCAGCTTACCAATTTGGCAAATCAGGCAGTAACAGTTGGAACCTCTTGTCACAGCCTTGACATTGATAGTTTGAAAATTGTAAAGAGTAGGTAGCTTGACAGATACTCCTCTTTCAACCCTTTTAAGTTGATTTCTACACGTTCCACACATTCCAGTTGGAACTCTAGAGTCTAAAAAGTCAATGTCTGCTGAAAAAATGTTTTTGAACCTCTCAAAGGCTACACCAGAAATTGGTGAATTGCACTTTTTCATACATACAAAACACACTGTTTTTCTACACTCTTCGTGAGATTTGACTGTATTGGGCATTTTGAAAGAGTCCAAGCAAAGTTAAAATTACAAAAAGTACTTGTTTGTGTTTTCATTTGATAAAGCACTTATTTTATTGTCAGCAACTAATAAAATAATTTATGTTTTTACAGCTTCCTTATTTCACTATTAAATGACATAAATATGTAACACTGTAACATTAAGTACTAAGCAATAAAATGGACAAAGCTATTCAAAAAATATGGGCTTAAAAAAACGTTTAAAACACTTCACTTTTAAAAGAAAGCGAATTAGCAGGTAAAGATACCCCTAGAGTTATGCAATTTAAAATGGATTAGCAATAAAAGCAATCTAGTTTCTTTTTATTTATTTTATATGGTTATTTTTTATCAAATTTTCTTTTTTTCTAGTAATTATCTATCAAATTTTATAGTTATTCATAAATAAGTATCATCTTTTTTTCCTTATGCCTTTAGGAAAGGAGCCAATAACATGAAAAAATTCAAAGTCATTTTTTTTCCTTGGACGTAGGCAGATGATTTCAATTTTTTTTTTTTTTTGAAACATCGATATATGGGCTACCAAACGCAATTAGTTTTATTTTTTGAGCATGACTTTTATGTTTTGAGGCTCTCCGGACAGGTGTGTGTTGTTGGGTGGGAGGAATATTTTTCAAAAATTTCATTCGAATTTCAGTAAAAAGTCAAAAGGTTATGACGAAAAAAAATTGAAAGAACTTGTTTATAAACTTTTCCACGCTACTGTAAATCTTGATGGGTAGGAAAATGCTGGGCCACAGCCTTATGTCTTAGGAATGTTGCAGTTTAATCAATAAAACTGACATTAAAAAAAAATCAAAAAATAGAAAATATGCTAAAAGCATAGTTAATCATAAAAACGAGGCGAACCATTACAAAGCTAACAAATACAACTGACAAAACAAGCCATCTAACAAACCTAACTGATACTAACATCATTTACACTACAATTAGTAAAATACTGAAAGTCATGAGAGTCATTTTCTTCGTAAAACAGACCGAAAAGAGTCACATCACAAAAATCTTCACTATTTCCTTTCAGCCATTGAAACTTTCTTCATATGAAATTCTTCCCATGATTTTAAAGAAAGTTGATTATTTTAAGCTAGAAATGCTCAATGGTATTTTGCAAATGAGAGAAGAAAAGTAGTCGAATTCATCAATTATTTTAAATTTGTGGCGCGGAAACGAACCGAAGAAATGTTCTTGAAAATAAAGCAACTCGCATTGATCACGTAAATGTTTCCTTAAACAAATTAAAATAATAAATGACTCTAATAAATCAACGAATTGACTTACTTTTCAACGGATTAGCACTTTTTGGTACCAAATCTAAAAACGAAAAAGCACGATGTATGAACTTTTATTTAAAAAAAAACTTATTTAATTAGAAATGAAGACAAAAAAAGGAAGGGGAAATAAATTTAAATCGTTTATCCTGTGGCTCAGTAAAAACTCAAAAAGTGAAATTTCTAAATCGATATTTTTTGGCATAAGCAATCAATATTCCCTAGTGATAAGGAATCAACATTTTTTCCCCATGTTTTAACTATGTTATTGTCTTGTAACCATGTTGAAAAGTCAAAGATGGTGTTTTAATTATAGCCAAAAACAATAAAATTGCAAAGAAACTACAAATCTTTGAAACGCCTCTTGCCTTATATAGGTCTTTTTTATATAACGCTTATATAGGTCTTTTTCCAAATAAAGGTCAAAAAGGAATAATATTATACATCATATACATATCAATACTCATTGCCTAGTAATAGGGAATCCACATTTTTTCCAAATTTTAATTATGTCATGGTTTTGTAATCTTGAAAAGTCAAAATTAGTGTTTTTCTATGGTCATAAAAAGAATGTCCTGGTCATGTAATAAAGTCAAAAATTGATGTTTAATTTTTTATGGTCAAAAACAATAAAACTACCTTTAAACTGTGAATACCGTTTAAACGCTTACATTAATCTATTTTTAAAAACTAATACTTTTTATCATTTTATTCATTTTGACATATATTTAAGAATCTAGAAGCAAAAAACAGATACTTTCCATTTTTAAAATGTTATGCATATAAATATAATTAACAAATATATATGTTATGTTCATGTCTGAAACTTTTTCAGATTTTTTGAAATTTCCTTTTCAAAAAATTTTTTTGAAAATTTTTTGAAAAGGACCATTTTTTGCAAATGCTGGTCAATATATTTTTTTAAAAATGTCTTATTACCAAGTGATTTAATTTATCTTAGATATCTAGAGAATTGTTATTTTAAAGGAGGATAAATTATTTAAATTTTGTAAATTAACACAGAAAAATATATAAGTTTATTTTTTTTATTTTATTTTTTTAATATTTTAGTTGTATAAAGTGAGAGTAAAATAAATTTACACTCACTTTATACAACTGTATATAAGGAGGTTAAATTATCTAAAGCTTGATTAACTAAAATTTAACTTTTTATAAATTTCACTTGATCTTAATTTATTCAAAGGTGATGAACTGACTTTTATAGCTAAGTTAACATTACGTAGTAGTACTTTAAGTAAGCTTATATTAAGTCGTAGTAAGTCGTCTTATCTAAGACGTCTTAAAGTTGCCTTATTTGAGACATCTTTAAGTTGTCTTAAACTGGTCTCAAATGAAACACTGTAAGTTGTCTTCACTAAAACGTCTTAAAGTTGCCTTATCTAAAACATCTTAAAGTTGTCTTAAACTGGTCTCAAATGAAACACTTCAAGTCGCCTTATTTAAAAAGTCTTAAAGTTGCCTTAATACTGGAAAACAATGCAACATATAAAGTAAACATATACATAAAAATTTGAAACAAAAATGGAAATTTAACATTTAGAGCAAAATAAAAAAACATCAAAAAAGATGTTAATGATATCAGAATATCAAAATAAACATTTTTACTTTTTCTCTGTGACAGAGTCATTGATTGCATGTAATATATTTAACTTATGTTACATAAAACTAAAAGATTATTTTATCAAATATTTTCTTTTTGTCATGTTTTTAACTGTTAAATTAAATCTCAAAAGTTTTTCTTCTAAAAACCTTTTTTTTAAAAGCGTTTTTAAAAAACAGAACGCAATTTGAAGTTTAATAATAAAAAAGGCTTAAATGTATTTTAAGTAACTTCAAACGAATAAGTTGAGATGACATCGATTGTATTATTTCTAAGTTTACTTTAATTAACGTAAATTAACTTTAACATGGAAGAAACTATTTTTTACCATGCAGTAAAAGAATTTTATTGAATATTAAAATTGAAAAATACTAAATATAACAAAATACTTGAAGTTAACAACCTTGTCATCTGTTTTTGCAAAATTTAACACATTGAAAAAAAATTTTTTTTGAACAGTAAAAGATGTCAAAACATCTTTTACAGTTCAAAACATAATTTTTTTTTCTCTTTGATATCAAAAACAATAACTTTGTTAAATTGAAGGGAAAAACATAAACATAATTAGTTTGATGTGTAATAATGATGTGTAATATCTGTAATATAAATATAATTACAGATATTACATTTCTTTATTCACAAAATACAAGAAGAAGAGAGAAGAAAAAAGGTAATACGCCATTATCTAAAACTTTCATATTTTGTTTAATTTTGTTCCAACTTTGTTCCATTATTTGACTAAATGAACTTTGAAATAAGCAACAGGTCTGTAATTTTAAAAATGCTGCAATCTTGTTTCATTTGTTTGAAGAAAGATTAGTTAGACACTTAATTAAATAACAAAGTTGTATAAAAAAACTTTTTAAAATAGTATTTTGATTGCCACTTAAAATATTTCATTAAACATTTAAAATGTTTATTAGAAGCTTAATAATTCTTAACTAAAGGTTGCAATTAGTTAAATTCAGTTGTTCATTCAAATCTGAAAAACTATGAGGTCAGTCCTCTAGAGCTACTTTATGCTTTTTAAAGCCACATTAAAAATGTTTGGGAGGTTCTTCCAGAGATATTGAGCTGCAGAGAGAAATAAAAATATTCGAAAATTTTACATTAAACATAAATTAAAGATTAAAACCTTTAAGATATTAAAATCAAACTTTTGTAATACAAAATTTCACAACTCAATTTCTTTGAATCTCAAACTGTTGATTATATAAGACCCTGTTTACATGAAAACAAAAATATATACCGATAAAATACATAAAACTTCCAAAGTTTTTAAATACATTTTCTCCTACACTTACTTTATTTTGTATGAGAAACATCTTTTAAATATTGAATGAATCATCCTCCTTTAAAACGTTGTTTGGCCTTTGTTTTATTCTATTGTATATATTAAAGATTTTTCTCAGTTGATTAATATTTTTAACTTAACAAAGTCAGTCAACATATTTAAAATATTAAAAAATTCATTAACTTGAATAATCATAAATAAATGCACAAATTAAACAAAAATTTTTTACATGTGAGATTTCTTATATCAATACAAGAAATATATACAAGAAATCTCACATACGGATCTCACATATGGATATAAGAACTCTCACATATATAGAAATCTTTGATATATGTGTTATTCAAGTTAACAAAATTTTTTAAAATGGCTGAAATATGTTAAACTTTCTTTGTTAAAACTATCAATCAACTGAAAAAAAAACAACAAAAGAATGATAAACTCCAAAAAACTTGTAATATTTCTTGTTATAAGAAAATTAAAACGGATATTTAAAGGATTATAAAAATTAGCTCAAGTAACAAGCTTATTTTTTGAGAAAAAACATTTACAGCTTCATCTAACATCCAACTGCGAGGTGGATTTCTATGGAAATAACTGACTACTTAATCATTCTACTACTTACTCAAAAAAATAATTCAAAAAATTAGGAAAAACAGCACTAAATAAAACAAAAATTTTATATAATAAAAGTAAATTTAAGGGAAACAAATATAGAACTCATTATAACCATAATAAACTAATGATAAAAAATCAAACAAAGTGTAATATTTTTTAAAATTTAAATTGGAACTTACCAAGTACAGAATTAAGCAATGAATTCCTTTCTTCATTTGAGTTCTTCAAGTTAGGAAGAAATCTCATTAAAGATTTTTTGTTTTCATTTGCCAGTCCACAGATCATAGGCAAACAACTACTCAACTTTACGTTACCCATAATCTCTTCAGTACTCAAATAAATGTGTGCATGAACCGAAGCACAAAACTCCATTAAAGTGAGGTGAGCAAACTGATATTGATAACCAAGTTGCGATTCAACTCTTTCAATGAAACCATAAAGTTCTTTTTCAAATTTATCAAAGTCATTGATAATACCTATCATTTCATCTTGGGAGAAAAGAATTTTACCTTGATTGAACAACTCCCATGCAACTTTACAAACTCTTAAAACATGTTGCTTGTTACTCTCACTTTGCATCATACTATGAACTGCTTCATCGGTTTTACAAATGTGATTTTGAAAAACATTGCACTCTTGAAAAATATCACAAACATTGCACTCTTGAAAAATATCTTTGTAGAAAATTTTTAACAGTTCATTTATGTTAGTAATGTTTTGAACAAAATTTAACTTTCTACATTCAAAATAAACCACAAAATCCACAGTTTTCCATAAGATACCACTGGCCCAGTCAAGTAAGCACTTTCTGAGCAAACAAGTTTTTCCTATACCAGCAATACCAGATATCAAGAGTAAGGATAGTTCTTTTGAAAATACTTCATCAAATTTGATTGGCTTATAGGTCATTTGCCTCTTAAGAAATAGTTCTCGTTCAGCAATATTCACATTGTCATTTTTCCATATGTTTTAAGATAAAACTTTTTCAGTGCTTCACACATTTCTGAAAGAACAAAAAAAAAGAATTTTACTTTACATTTCTAAAAAAAAACATTTTCACTTTGATTTCTAATGAAATTGTTTTCTATATAAATATATAATCATAAATTTTTTTGCTTTTCAGAATTCAACAAATTCTGAAAAAAAACTTAATTTTTGATTTTATATCTATGTTAAAAAACCATATATAGTTTAAAATGGATTCCTAATACACATTTATTTTAATAAGTAACTAAGAACATTTACCTGTGGTGGTTTTTATATTAACTACTATTATTTCATATTTTGTATCTTTATATTAGCTCTTAGACCTTATTTTTTATTTAATCACTCATTTTATTTACAACTTAATCTTACACCACCCTTATTCTTTTAAGTAAAAGGTATTACAAGAAAAGTTATAACAATTAATGAGTGACTTAAGTTTTACAATAACCATTTCAAATGTACAACAATAAAAAAGCTTTTATTAAAAGCTCGGTTTTTGTGTCATAAGATAAAATTCTATTACTTAATAAGTGTTGAATATTTTCTTGAATTATACATTTGTTTATTGTTTATTACATAATAATTATTGTTTTTTATAAAGTTTATAGGAATATATTAAAAATTATTTTTTAAATTACTTAATCAAATGTGTAATAGCAATAATAATGATAATAATAATAGTAATAATAAAAATAATAATAATAATGATAATAATAATAATAATAGTAAAAAATATAATAATGATAATGATGATAATAATAATAACAAATTTTATTACTACTTTATTATTATTTTTATGATAATAATAATGATGACAATAATAACAGCAGCAACAACAACAACAACAACAATAAGAATAAATTTCTGCAAAAACAAAAAAAAAGAACTTTACTTTACATTCCTACTTTTCATTTTATTTTTAATGCAGAATTCAAAAGATTCTGAAAAAAATATTGATATTGATTTTATGTTTATGTTAAAAATCCTTAGATAGTTTAAAATGGATTCCTAATACACATTTATTTTAATAAGTAGCTGAGAATAATTACCTGAGGTTGTTTTTATATAAATTGGTATCATTTCATAAATTTGGCTATTTGAAATATGAAATAATTTATATTTCAAATAGCCAAAATAATAAAAAAAAATTTTCTTTTTATTTTATGTAAAATATTTTAAGGAAATAATAATAACATAATAATAACAATAATAACAATAAAAACAATATTAATAATAATAATAAAAATAACAATAACAACAATAATAATAGCAATAAATATAATGATAAAATAGTTCCATTGAAGAAGAATATGAATATAGTGTAAATATTTAAATCAAAAATCATTTTAATTTCATTAACAAAATATATGAAACTAATTTTATTCAAATTTCAATAATTAAATTGACGAAAATAAATGAATTAATTCATTCTTAAAAAAGTTAATAATTAAAGGAAAAAGTTTCCATTCTTCTGCAGTTACAACTTTGTATTGTGAGAGGCTGTTTATATTCACACTTGTTTATTAGTTATATTTAGTATTATTTACACTTATTACACATATTTACACTTATTCATTAAAGTATACTTTTAATAAATATTAATTTCTCTTTTATGTGTCATTATTTACTCATACATAACTTTATATTTCTTTATTTTACCAAATCAATATTTCATAATTACATTTTTAAAAATTTTATTTGTTAATATGTGTCTGCTGGCACATAATTAAAATTAATTGTGTGCCGGCATAACTACTTTTTTTTTAATTATGCTGGCACATATTGCTTAAAATTTAATCTATATCTAAATTGCTTTAATTGAACTTTTTATATAGAACTGGTATTCCTGCAATGCTCATTCCAAAGTGCTTATATTTTCAATATTTCAGTTACTTTCACTTAAGAGTTTTTTGACTACTTAAAAAGAGTTTGTCCTTGCTTTTCTTTTATTAAGACTTGATCAAAATATTCTCTCAAAAATCAGGTGATTTTAGGAACTTTTAATAAATAAATTTCAATAAAATAAAGAAAAGTAATGAATATGGAAAAGCATAAAGCTGGAGAAACTCTCTTTAGTCAATGCAACAAAACTGGATTTTCAAGGAAACAACATTTTATAAAAATTTAAAGATCTTCCCTGTGAGAATTAAGTTTAACTTAAGCTTACGGTAAATATACTGGAAATCTGAGTACCTTCTTGGTACCAATCAGAGGCCATACAACAGTATGATCATTGCTAGAATGCAACCGCATACTCTGAAAAACTGTAAAAAAAATTTAAATAGAAAGAATGCTGCTTTTGCTGAAAATTGTCAATGTTGTTCCAGATGATTTTCAAATATACCACAGCAGCAGAAGTCAAAGCTCACTTTACCCAATCGTGCTTTATCTTATAGACAAAACATTCCTCAAACAAAAATCTTTTTGTTTACAAAACTCAAGAAGATTTAAATAGATATATAATCAGAGTTTTCTATGATTTAATGTTGTCCTATTTGTCATACCATGTGCTATAGCATTTTACCACTACATGCTTGGTTTAGGAAAAAATTGATAAATACTGCAAAAAATCTTGCAAAATTTCTTTTTAATCTTTCTTTGTAAATTGTTATTGAATAGTTATTAAACACTTATTTTTATTTTTAACTTATGTAACTTTGGTAATCAAAATATAAAAAATCATTCTTACAAAAAAAAAACAAAAAAAACAAACAACTAACAAGACATGACTGATGTATTCTGATGTTTAAACAGTTCCTATGCTTAGATCATTGGTTAGCATAGCTATTTGTTAGGAAATTTATTCTGTGCTATTGATATTTTACATAGAATATGCCCATCTCTGCAACATTATTTGACACTATTCCTATGCATTAAGATTTGACATTAACATTTAATTTTGACTGGTTACAGCTGCAACCTTACAACTACAATAATATTACAAGTCAATGTTACCCTGGTTCCCTAAATTGATTTTGGTTAGTGTGGATGGGAATCATCAATCAAAAAAATTTTTTAATAAAAATGATTGAATAGGAATAATCCTTGCATGAGTTGAAATCTCTCCAACAAACATAATGTTTTGTTTGATGTGATCTGATGTTTAAAATAATTTAAACAATATTCAAGCAATAAGATGTTGCATTTTGCAAAATAACTTCTACACAGCTAACAACAACTTACCAGCTTTATCTTTAGAAGATGGCTTCAGGGGGTTTTCTGTCTCAAATGATTTATCTAATAAGTATATTAGCAAAACACTTAAATATTCAAAATTTTGTTTGCGTAAAAAATAATTTCAACTTCTACTAAAAAAAGCAAAAAACAAGAGAAACAACATTTTTACAATCTTTTTACTACGTTTATAAACTTCAGAAAAAAAAATTTACATTATTAACTTAGGGAGTTTTCAAAATTAAAGAAAAAAAACAAACAAAAAAACAACTAAACTTTCAAAAAAAAAAGTATTACTATAAATTACTATAATTCATATGCATTAAAAAAAAAAAATTAAGTTAGTACTTGAGAACTTCTCCATCACTCTTATCAAATCTAATCTATTGATCTTGTATATTGCGCTTGCTAAAGCCTCTAATGAAGGAAACTTTTGTTGGTTTTTCCATGTGCATAACATTCTGTAGGCCTTTTCTTCTAAATCATCATTATTTTCTGATTTATGACATCAAGCTCATTATCACTGACTGATAAAAAGCGTCCCAAGTTCATCCAGTCTTTGCCAATCTTCGTTTTTAATTCTAATAGTAATTCTGAATTGTCAAGAATATTACCCATTTTTGCTTGATCTTTTAACACAACTTTTCCCTAAACAAGAACCAACTTCAAAAATGTGTTCTTTTCCAAAACCTGTTGTGGAATTTTTTAGTTTTCAAATAAAAATTATAATTAACATTGTATAAAAAGTATAATAAGAAATTCTCAAAGTAAATACAATCTTTTTTTTCCACTTTACCAGAGAGCAGAACAGGAGGCAAAAATAACTTAAAAAAGAGAAACTTAAAGTTTTTAATTCTATGTACTCATTTTAGTTTTGTATAAAAATTAGAGGTAAAGGTGAGGGTGAGGAGGCCTTTAATGATAATTGTAGACAGCCAATTTTTTCTAAATACACAACTAAAATTAAAAATGAGTTTTTTAAGTTTTGCTAAAAGTGCACATTTGTAAACCATAAAACTCCTCTTATAACGAAATCTTCGTAAAAAAAAAAAGTAAAAATAAGTATAAAGTATAATATATATTTTAAAGTATGATATCTAATATAAAGAGTATTATAAAAAATACAATAAGGGCAGCATGTCTTGGTGGTCCTGTATTAGAAGATAGTGATGGTGCAGATTCTGAAAAATTATGATCAATTGGTATAAAAACAACTGTTTTTCCACTTTCAGAATCGAGTTGAACTATCAACTGTTCATCTACAAATAACATGTATGCTGTATATAGTTGAACATTTCATATATATACTCAAAGATTACAACAACAATTTTGATGCTATAATTAATAATACAGTGTGCAAAAGATTATGATTAGTGACATTTAATGCTAAAATTTATTTTTAAAAAAGACTAATAATTTTTAATAATAATTATGGGATGATAGTATGAGATATAGGAAACAAAATAATATAAAAAAACAAGGTAATGGGAGCATAAACATGGCTTGACATATGCAAACCTGAATTAATGAGCGAGTGATAAAATTTATGAAGAAAGGGAAAAACTCTCATGAAATTGTTTTTTTCACTCAAGGATAACAACAATAATTGTGACACTTTAATAAATAATAGCGTGCAAAAGATTATGGTCAGTGATATTTCATACTCATATTCAGTGAGTATCTTGATATAAGGATTGAATTAAAACACAAATTGTAGTACTTACTACAGTATTTACTATAATTGTACTTGTCATGACTTACTACAGTATTTACTATAATCGTACTTGTCATGACTTACTACAGTATTTACTATAATTGTACTGAAAAGAGAAATCATCAGCATGAACTCCTTACAGATGAAGTATGTTAATTAAATTTTGTTTAAATGAAGGGCTGACTATCAGAACTAAAACTAAAATAAAAATTTTCATGGTCACTTTTTCCTGGAATAAACCAATTGTGAATAACAGGCACATATAAAGATGAATGAAACTAACAGCATTAATACTTGGTAACATAAGAATATAAAAATTCATAGTTTCTTGTAAATGAATGTCATGTAAATGTTATTTTCTACCTGAATTTCATCAGTTTCTTTCTAAATGAAAGAAAACAAAAAAAAGGGACAGTACCTTTACTCGAGTAAAAAGTTAGTGTTTTTTAAAATTTATAAATTGACGAGAGTTGTACATAGAGAATAAATGCCTCCATTTATACTCTATGTACAACAGTGTTTATCATAGATGTATGTTTTGGGATACTTTTCTAGTTTTTTATTGGTTTAAATTTTCATATACAAGCACAATTATTAAAATTCTCAGAATACTTTATTTAAAGTTTAAACTGAGAAATATAAAATAATCTATTAATTTCTACATTTGTAAAATCTTTCTAATGCAGACTGCAGTATAAAATAATAACACTTTACTAAAAAAAGTACAAACTTTGGACTTTTCATGAAATAATATGCATCATGAACTATAAATTAACTTTAAGTTAAATAATACTGTACTGAAAGATGATATTATCTACAAAGCACTTTTTGTTAATACTTTGATATAGTAATTCTTGTAAGAGATGCATTTAGATTAAGATAACCTAATGTGAATACATAAAACTCTTAAAAAAATTACTATTTGTAATTAAAATTAAAGTTACTATTTGTACCATTTGTTTGGCTGTTTTATATTTAAACTAACTAGGAGTAAATGGTTGCTTCACAGTTTTATTTTTTTTTTTTTATATAAAGCTCACTCATTTTTTCAGTTATTACTTATATAAATAACTTAATATGTATAAGAGTGATTTTTTTTCCTTCTTGTTTGGCTGCTGGTAAAAATCATTTTCATTTTAATATAGAAAAAAACATTAAATTGTAAATTAAACTTAATAAAACTTTAATTAGTGATATTTTTTGCTGACCCAACTTAAACTCCAACTTTCAAATTTAATTTTAAGAAGAAAAATATTTTCATTTTTTCTAAAGTGATATTCACCTGAGGAGTTCTTCAATGCTTTGTTAAGATTAGGTCAGTTTATTTTATTATAATTTATTATTATTATTATTATTTGTACAAGTATGAAAACTATTTAACATAAAACTTTTAATGGCTTTGAACGCACTCATTCTTTTGAATAAAAAAGTAAAAAGAACATAAAAGGTTAGAAAAAAACAGGTTAGAAAATACACTACAGGTTATTAAATACACTACAGGTTAGAAAATACACTACAAGTGAAATAACTACTTAAAAAGATACCATTTATAAGAACAGGTTCTTTACTTATTTCTTCTTTTAGTTTTTCTTCTTCTTCTTTTTCTTTTCCAAGACAACCTTCCTCTTCAACTGCTGATAAAATACTAAATTTTTTCATTATAATCAGAGTACTTTTTATCAATTCTTTAAACTGCAATGGATTAAAATCAAAAAGTTTTTCAAGAAATCCTTTCATTTTCATTTTCAAATTCTATAAATATAACTGAACTAAGACTAGAATTACTGATTCTTATCAAGCAAAGCTACTCTGAACAAAACATCAAATCTGCTAGCAACATTGAGAGAATTTACAAGTAACCTTTTATAATTTAAAGGAGAAAGTTCAAAGAGTTTGTCTAGGAATGCAGCCATTTTTGATTTATCATTGCTGTAACCACAGTCAATTTGTTCTACCACACTATCAATGTCATGCAGACATGTGTAGCGAGCCAATCTCTTCCTGTCAGCAGATACACTCTCAACCAAGATGCACTTAACTGTTTCATCATTATCTAAGAAAACAATTATACTTTCTAAATAATTAAATCATTCATAAAATAAAAAAACAAATCCTGATAAACACTCTCAACAGTAAACAAGAACTTTCATGTAAAAACTTGAAAATATATTCTTACCATCTCATGATGACAGTCTGAAATCAGTCAAACCTACACTAACTGTATCTGTATATATTTAAGACATAAATACAATTGTTTAAGATATACAGCAATATTTCAGGAAATTCTATTTATAGAAATCAAACAAACAAAATATTGATTTATAATGAAAAAAAAATACAATCAAAATGAACTGTTATTACAGGTATAATCATTGGTGAGAGAATGTTCATGAGAGTTTGCAATTATTTTTATGAAGTGATTGCAAACTCTCTTTATACTTTTAAGAGAATAAAGAGAGTTTGCAATTACTTCATAAAAGTTTAGTGGATTGATTTCAATAATTCTTTGAAGAAATATTTTCAATTTCAGCTCATTATTGTCATTCTCTTTCTGAGTTTTTTCCACCATGTCGTAAAATGCATTTAAAAAAATTATATGAGCAAATCTCATCCACTCAGAGGAAACTTGTTCAACCAGAATCTTTCTAACTCTTTCATCTGTATCTAGATTTAAGACAAGAAAAAGATTTACATAAAAAATATTTTTTGATATCCAAAAAAATTATTTTGCTAAAAATTAAATTGTTATGCAATTAGTAGTTCTCTAAAGGAAAAAAGAGGGACAGAAAAATCTTCAAAAAAAAGAAAACATTTTAAAACCTTCTGGTTTATTTTTTTCTTAAAATGCTTTCTAAAATTTGCTTTTTTTTAAAACTTTGAAATCCTGAAGCTTTGGTAATAAATTCTAAATAGTTACATAAACATACACAAAGGTTTCTAATAATTAGAAATAGGATTAAAGCATATATTTTCATAAAAGAACATTTTTTTTTTCATTTTCAAAATTAATTTTCTTAAACAGCATAAAACAACAACTAAAAACATCTTTTTGGAAGAATATGATTTTATTAAATCAGCTAAATCAAATTTAAAATTCATTAATTTTATTACTTTAGAGTAAAAACAACAATGACAAATTTTCAGTGTGGCTAGAAAGGTAACTTAACTCAGCATTAAAAAAATTACAAAAATGTTCGAAATTGAAAAATATATAAAAACAATAAGTATGGGTTTGAGCAAAGTGACCATATTTTTTCCTTATTTTAAGGCAGCTTTACCAGTAAATCTTTCTTATTAAGAAAGTATAAAATTGACTTAACGACACATGGAAAATGGTATAGATGTAAAATGAACAAATAGTTTCTGATACATTAAATAGAATAAAATTAATAAAATGGCAACTTGTTTTATTGTTAAATATGTAGACAACAATCAAAACAAAATAAAAAACAAAATTTTTACAGAAATTTAATTTATCAATGGTAAGCCACATAAGTATAGTTAATGCCTATTGTGGAAAACCAACAGATCATACAACTATCAATCTCTATCAACTCTTTCAAAAAGCTTTGACCCTTCAAAATCCAACTCTCAACTCTGACTCTCCAACACTGGTTGAAATTACTAGAGCAGAAACTATCATCTAAAACTGAAACATCTAATAATGTTGTGGTACATAATAAATGTTTATAACAATGATAGTAAAATAGGAGTTAGATTGCATTTGACTTAAATAATTTTGAACTTAGCTCAATAACACTTTACAAAAATTTAAAAAACTTTAGTGACATTTTTTTGAATTGCAGCAATAGAAATGGCCATCACAGTTCACAAATTTTTAAGGGTCTTTGTGAAGTTGAATATTAAGTTGTACATTAAGTTGTACATTAAGTTGTACATTGAATTACATAAATTACATAAAATACATACATACATACATACATACATGCATACATACATACATACATACATACATACATACATACATACATACATACATACATACATACATACATACATACATACATACATACATACATACATACATACATAGAAAATTGAAGATTCTTGTGTGGATTTACATAAAAGCAGTAGAATATTTATGAAAACAAAAAATTATTTAAGAAAATTTTGCATTGCATTTTGTTTGTTTTAAGGGTAATAATTATGCAAGGAAAGATTACAGTTCAATGGCATAAATTTCTTATCTAAATATTTTAGCCAAAACTTATAGTAAACATTCCAGTTATATTTAACTTATGTAAAATTGACAACTGTTTGAAAATTGAAAATATTTTGAAATACTTAAAAACTTATAAAGTAATCTTCATATACTTTTAACGACTGCATATAATACAATAGAAAAATTTGTAACATTTTATAGGTAAAAAGAAAAACTATAAATATTTGCAAAAAATGCAAGATGGGGAAAGCAGTAAATCTAAAACAAATGTTTTACATATCATACCTTCATGATTCAAAGAACATGCTGTTGAAATGCTGACTCAAAAATATTGTGCCAATTATCATCAGTTTCTCGGAAGTCAACAACACTTTGTTTAAAAACTGCTTTACCAAGAATGCCACCCATTAGACCTGCCAAAAGAATGTTCTAAACTTTAAAATGTTTAACATAAAATTTTAAAAAATCTGAAAGTTTAGTATGTTCAAATCTTGTTTTTGGACCAGGAAAGAGATGATACTAATAATGTTGTTAAAACTAGAGTTTACTCTGAAGTGAAAGAGCAATCACTGCATAAAGTGAGTTTGAAATGTTGCTTTTTCTCTTTAAAAAGTCACCAACAAAAAATGATTTCATTAAAATCTACACTGCCGCTCATGGAAGTTAGGACAATGGAGATTTTTTCAAAAAAGCAATATTAGTATGTAATTAGGTTATAGAATTTTTAATTTATATTAATAAAGATTACATTTTTTATACATTTTAAATAAAAAATATATTATTAGTCAGTTTTATGTAATAAAAATTTACAAAAACCATTATAATAATTAAATTTTCTTTTCCTCAAAAAACCACCCTTTGATTTAATAACTGCTTTAACTAATCTCGGCATTCTTTCAATTAATTTTCTAATTGTTTCTTTCTGAATATTAATCCATTCCTGTTCTATAATGTTCCATAAATGAGATTTTGATGTTGGACATACAGTTCTAATTTTTCTATCCAGTTCATCCCATAGTAACTCAATGGGGTTGAGGTCTGGGCTTTGGGGAGGCCAGGTCATTACACGTAACACATTTTCAGCTTTTTTGATTCTAAATAATTTCTACATAACAATGCACTATGTTTAGGGTCATTATCATGCATCAGAATAAAATTATCTCCGATTAATCAAAGTCCCGAAGGGTTCGCACTTGTTTCCAGGATATCTCTATAATGTTCTTTTCTCATTATACCATCGATTTTACGCAAATCTCTTACTCCATCCAGAGAGAAACAACCACAAACTATCACAGAGCCTTCACCATGTTTTACTGTTAGAACCAGACATTGAGTTAGCGTTTTTTCTTCGGCAGATCTTCTGACGTAAACTCTTCGTTTATTTCCGAAAACTTCAAATTTTGACTCATCGGTCCAGAATACATGTTTCCATTCATCCATCGTCCGATTTTTGTGGAACTGTGCCCAAATGGAATCTCTTCTGTCGATTACATTTTCGTAGATATGGTTTTCGGATAGCAACACGGCCATGCAAATTAGCTTTTTGCAAACTTCATTTGATTGTACTGACAGAAACTTTTTTTTCTAGATCACAATTGAAAATAGCTGTTATTTGTGGAGCAGTTAACATTCGATTATGTTTACTGATAACTTTTATACGACAGTCATCAGTTTTTGTTGTTATGCGAGAAGGACCTGGACGATTTCTGTCTTCCAAACTTCCAGATTCTCGATATCGACGAAATGTATAGCTAACTGTTGATTTACTCAGATTTAATTTTTCAGCTATTTTTCTAACTATATAGTCTTCTTGAAGCAAATTGAGTATTGCTACCCTTTTTTCTACACTTATTGGCTTACCTTTAGACAAATTTTTTTCAATATTTTGAATTTACACTAAAAAAAAAAAATTAATTATACCTTTGAACTTCTGCACTTAAAATTTTTAAAACACTAACACAAAATACACAAAATATCTGCATATAAAAACACAGTAAACAATAGAAATACTTGTTAAATGACAAACTTAAAAGATTTGAATCGATAATGTAAAATACAGGTTCATACGTGAATTTAATATGTTTCTGGGTTCTTTGTTTATTAATTTAAAATTTTTTTAATTTTTTACTGACTTTTACATGCGTGTACAATTTATGTTATTTTAATGTATTTACATTATAATAACTTAATTTTGAATTTTTTTATGCAAATTTTATTTAACTTGATTTATTTTTATATAAACATAAATTTTACTAATATAAGTTAATAATTTTATAACGCTATTACATTTTAATATTGTTCTTTTGAAAAAATATTTTTTGTCCTAACTTCCATGAGCGGCAGTGTATATGCTAAGGTTGAAACAAAATTTAATAACGCGATTAATGGATATTCAAGCCCTGATATTGCCAATACAGGGTATAAACATGTATAGTGGAATTGCAGTCTGCTGTTTGCAAAAAACGTTTAAGTTTCAGTACTAACATAACAATACTGCAACGCACTTTTATTGTATAGCAAAAGCATCTTTTTAAAAAACTGCTGATTTTTTTTAGATTAATTTTTTAAGCTTAAAAAAGGATAGCAGTTTGAATGGGTTTTAACATGTCAAATTTAGAATAAAAATTTTGTAGACAATATCATAAAAAACTAAACTTTTTTTGAAATAACTTTTCTTTTAAAATAAAAAGAGTGTAAAACTAATTAGCACATCATTTTGACTACAATTTTATTAAGCATGTTCAAGTATTTCTTTTTGAAGTTAATAAAATATTCTTCAAACAATTTTCAAATAATAGCACTTTTCTACAATCTTTTTTAGGTGCTTATAAGCAATAAGCAACAGCATATAAGCAACGAATGAGGAGTAAAGTAGGTATTTTCATTTAAGAAAAAAGTGTCATTTATGAGAAAAAAGACCTGATTAAGAGAATAACAAACATGATTTGCAGTTTCTGTCAATTTAAATAAATACCACCTTAATTTTTAACTCAAAAAAAAAAACAAAAAAAAAACAATATACTTTTTTAAACTGTATTGTTTCTAAGTGGTATAAAATATGTCAGTGAAAAGTTATTTCTCAGCTTCACATTTTATTGATTCAAAAGTTCATATAAATAAAAAAATCCAAACCAGCTAATAGTTAAAAAAACACTAAGAAGCATACTGGCTAATAAAAATCATTTAGTATGGATGTTTTCTGCTTCATTCAATTTGTTTTTAAAGATCTAAACAAAATTTCAAACTGCAAATAAAAAGGAGTTTGTAGTTGTAAAATAATTTTGAAATAATAAAAGTTTAAGCAATCAGAGAGGTTTTCTTTTTCATAGCATTTTAATGTTTGATAAGCAAGATTTAAACTTTATTCATTTCATTTAAATGACCTAAATTCAGCAAAAATATCCTCACCTTCAATGAGTATCTAGATTCAAAGATTAAAAACTAAATCACTGAACATATTAAATTGGCCTGTAAATAGTATTGAATATAAAATATCATTTGGCTGAAGCAAAAAATCATTGAGTCACAGCTCTCATCAACATGAACTACTTGAAAATGAAATAAGCAGCATACAAAATAAGTTCTTTAATCTTTATTTACATGAAGGACTGACTATCAGAACTGAAAATAAAATATTAACATGGTTACTTTCTCCTGTAACAAACGAATTGTGAATAAGAAGCAAATATAAGAGTGAATCAAATTAAATGTAACAAATAAGCATTAATATTTGGTGTCATAATTATGAACATAACATTCATGTACAAGAAATTATAAATAATTTTAGATATTATTATCTAAAATTATTCATAATTTTTTGTACATGAATGTTTTGCAATAAGATAATTATAGTATTTAATATGTATTTTATTATTCAAATGATAGAAACGAGTAGCAAAGGTTAATTACTCAGAAAAAAGATTTCAAATTAAACTAAAAAAAAAAAAAACATTTTTTTCTAACACCAAGTCAAAAGTAAGTTTGAAAGACATGTTTAGAATGAAAGTTTTTAATGAAATCTTCCCTCAAACCAATTTTAGTTTATAATTTGATGCTTGTTTTAAGCAAAATACCTGCATGCATAAAATGCACCATATTAAAGTATTGGAACTAAAAAGTTCGAATATGTTATTAGCTAGCAAATTTTACCTTGTCCTGTTGCATAGATAAATCAAGACAGTAAATTTTGCTCCAGGAGAAAACGCAGTCTGAAGAGATCTTGCACCTCACTAACCTATTTGTTTGTTCATTTTTTGAGTAGCGATTACTCCTAAAATTCCTGCGGTCACGTGATACTTAAGTGACAGCTCTGTGTTACAAAACGTGTTGCAAGAAAGTATTGGTACAAAGAAATATGCACAGCATCGATGTTCACTTCGTCTTCAACAAATCTTTTGAGAGCTAAAAACTTAAATAAGCATAGCATCTCAGAGTTTTATAAGAATTATGGAAAATATAAACATGCAATACACATTTGATATGGGTTGATCTACACTACAAAAGACCGCTGATGTCATGAGTATAAATCTGCTCCTTTTACAAACAAGAAAAATATCATTAAAAAATTTCGTAATGACGAACATGATGATAACAGCAGAACTTAAATTACTGCAGTAACAAATAAAATAAAGCTTTAAATGTGTAAATGTTTCCATTATATGTCAATCCACTGTTATACAGCCGCAAAGGTGTTTTTTTTATAGAAACTCATCACAAGTCGAAATCTCATATAGCATCATTCACATTAAAAAGAAAAAGTAGAGTTTTTAACTTTTAGGGCTTTTGTTATGTTATATATTACTTGTCCCATCTCTTTGTTAAAAAGATACGCCCAGTTTTAGAAGGTCCATTTGTTTTCAACATAAACACTCGGGTAGTTACGACATTTTGTTATACAAGTTTTTGTACACATGCAAACACACACACGCAAATACACACTTGCAAACACACGTGTACACACACACGCAGACATACACACACAAACACACACTCGCAAACACACCCAAACAAATACACAAACGCAAACACACGTACAAACGCACATACGATGACACACACGTACAAGCTTTAGTTATTTAGAAACAACGTTAAATCAAACCAATGTATTATTCCATATTACGTATGCGTCGATACTTTGTACCTTTTATTTTTTTTACTTTTTTTTTTTTTTATCTTTAAGTATTTTTTATTTATCCAGGGCTTGTAAAAATTAACCTACTTTTAGTATGTAAATACTAAACTAAAAAAGTCATTTTTTTGTTTTTAAGTTTGTTGGTTGTATAGTTCCGAACAGGGACGCAAAGCAGTGTACTTATGGCAATCAAAACTGAAAAGAAGGAATCCTTACCTACATAAAATATATATCTAACGATGGAAGTATAAAATAAGTGCCCCTAAAACTATTCAGCGAATACGTCCCAGTTCATACTGAACGCTGTTTTTAGGAAGCTGTTAGAACGCTGTTTTCATAAAAAAAGCTGTTTTTAGGAAGATGAGAAAATACTTAGGGTGGAGCAGAGTTTATGTAAAATAATTTTATGTTGCTATTATGAAAGGCGCCCAATTTTTTTATACCCGATGAACTTCGCTAAAAGACTGCTGACCACTATTTCGAAAGCTTGAGTCTTCTGCGGCTAAAAATTCAGCCACTTATAGACTAAAAATTGCTTCTGCGGCTGAAAATTAACGCATGCGCAAAGTTACATCGAGATGACAAATAAATGATAACATCAAAAAAAAATTAAATGCGCATAATGAATGTATTAATTTTGATGTAAATAATTTATGAAAAGTTTTACAACATGTTGTTTATGTGATTAATTGCTATTTTTGACCTTGTTAACAACTCTGATTTTATCTCCCATTTTTATTGTGGAGAATTTATTATTTAAATTATTTACAGTTTATATTGATAAATATATATTACTTGTGATTTGTAAATAATTTTATAATATTATTATTTTTTATTTAAAAAATTGTTTGTTTTAATACTAATTGCAAATTCCAATGTTATTAAATTAAAGTTGCAATGAACAAAAACAAGTAGGGTAAGGTTGCTAATATTGTACCGATGCCTATATTGTACTTTTAACATAACTCGTTATTTTTACAACCCACAAAAAATTTTTTAACTTATTTTTTATCTTTGCTGAATGAAATTAAGTAGTCAACTGTTTTTTTTTTGTCATCCAACTTAATTAAGCCCAGAATAAGCTCTTGTTGGTTTGTTATTGAAGATTTCTTATTTTAGGTTTTTATGGCTAAGCGTATTTCACTAAAAAAAGTAGAAGATATGATTTGTTCAGTGTACTTATCTTAAAGCATAATTTATCTAAATTCAAAATAAATACTTAGAATTTAAAATATCTTATTTTTAGTCGTCAAATTTTTTAATTAACTGAATGTCAGATTAGTTGCGTAAATTGTACCGACGCAACCATTCTGACCGCTAAAAAAAATGCGTGTAAAGTTTAACAAAACCCATTTGAGATTTCAATTAGAGAAATATCCATACTTACAATACGAACTTCACCACTTAAACAAAAAAAATAAAAATTTCAGTATTACTCTTGTATTGACAAGCAGTCCTTAAAAAGATGCACTCTCTAGTTCAGTTTTACCAATATGTCAAGGATGGTGTCATTATGGCTGTGCAGGTGTTAATCAAAAACAGGCACAATATATCTGAAACTTTTGCCAAAAATAATGTTTTTATGTATTTTATTTTACAATATTTAGTGTGGTTGTTTTTAAAACAGATATAGTATATATTGTTTTACATTATTTAGTATAACTTTCTGTAACACCTACCTTCCTCCTCTATTCTAATCTTAGCTAACATATTGGTAAACATACAATTTAAATAAAAATTGTACCATATGTGGTGATACCTGTTTTCGGCATTTTCCAGAAGAAAAAAAAATTCAAGTTGCATAGAGTTTGTTAAATAAAAAACTTCATTTCATTACATTATGGGCAGTTAGATGTTATGTTATATCAGAATATTTCCAATTGCTGATTCTATAAAAACCATTCCTTTTAATCAGTTCTTTAAATCCCTTAAATCTAAAATCATAAAATATTTGCAAAGCTGTAAAGTAATTGAAATCAAGAAAGTGGTACAATATTGGATTACAACGGTACAATTAAGGATCTAGTTTCCTTAATTGTACTCTTAGCGCTATTTTTTTTAATTTGATTCTTCGAGACTTAATGCTTTTTAAATTTTGAGTTTTTTTAACATCTTTACAACAAACAATCCCTAAATTATGAAATCCTATTGAAAATCCATGTTTTCACTCAGTAGCTTACCTACATTTTTTAGTTTTGTCTTAGGGGGTACAATATTGGCAACCTTACCCTACTTTAATTATGATATAAATAAAAAAACATAAGATTAATATATTTAAATTATAATATAAGAACAATATAATAATAAAAAAGCAAAAGATAAGTCGCTCATTGTATTTTTTAAATTATCTTCAAATTCTCTTCAAATTCCTAAAAGATAGAGTAAAATGGGGTCAAATGAAATAGTTAAGAATTTTAATGAATTTTTTTTTAAGAGAAAAAAGTTTTTAATTTTTTTTTTTTAAAGTTGCAGAGGAATTTGAGCTGTATTTAAATATATACAAATCAAGTGAAAAAAGTTTTTAGTTTTTTAAGAAACTTTATTTAATTGAAAAAAAAAATTATTTCATTCTACCCCACATTCGGGGAGAATGAAATACGCAAATCTATATGTAATTAAAACAACACTTAATTAAAAAAAAGCAAAAAGCAACCAATAATAACAATTAAAAAAACAACCCATACTAACAATTAAAAAAACAACCTAATAAAATAAACTTTATTCTTGTAATGATGTTGAGTCGTAGAGAGGTACTAGAGGCTGAGCTGAGTTGACACTTTTGCGGCACTTTTTGGTACAATAAAACTCAGCGCCTTTAACATATCGCTTTAGTATGCATTTTTGACAAAGCCAAATCTTGCATTTAGAATTTTCACACTGGTACCATTCTATATTTTGACTTGTTGAAGCTTCGCCTAGAACTTTACGGCACTTTTTACACTTGACTTGGTTTGTAGCTATTAATGCTGTTGGAGTCGCTGTTGTTGCTTGGTTTATTTGCGGCTCGTCATTAAAGCTAAGCTTGCGTTGTTTTTTAGCTTGCTTTGCTGCTTTTTTGCTCTCAGCATCTTTCAATCTCTCGAGTATTTCAGGTTTATTGAGACACTCCCCTTCGAACCTTGGTGCGTCTATATTTTTTCGTTTTTTTGTGTCAACGAGTTGAATGCGAAACTTTTGTCTGGGCCACTTAAGCACCAATCTTTGTACAGACATTTTTTAGATTTTTTGGAGCAGGACGATTACCAGCATCATCGATGCAATTTCCAACTGTATAGTGGATTTTTTTCGAGCGGCTCTGAGTACTGAACTATTGCTTATAGCTCTAATGCTCAACTTATGACTCCACCAGTTTATAAAAAACTTATAGCAATCTCTCCCTGGTGTACCATTAGAAAACAAATGAGATTGACCTTGGTGTTGCAAATAGTCGGTAACTAGTGTGATGATGTCATTATAAGTTCTTCCAAAGCCCCAATTGGATATTTTGATGAGCGTATCTACCAAATTGATTCAAGTTAATGCGACAATCTCGTGTTTGAACCACTCCCAATTGTTTCACCTATGCCGTGGACACGCCTGTGAAGAGTTGCTACTGGTATGTTTAATGATTGAGCAGTTTTTTTAAATGAAAATTCACTGCTTTGTACTTTGGCCAGAGCAAGCGTAACTTGCTCTTCGGTGTATGGTTTTTCTTTTTTCTTTGAGAGCAACTTGTTTTGAGGCATATTTTATATTAGAATAGGTTTAATAATAATCGATTTAAAATTTATCCACAAAGTTTACAGAGATTGATTGGTCACTTGAGATTTAATTAATAAAAGCCGCATTTAACAAGTGAGCAATTCGCATATTTCATTCAACCCCACATGTCTCCGTTTTCGTTTTTATTTCATAACTTTCTTCCCTGAATAGCAAATATAATTTTGAAAAAAGATTCTTGACCAGCTTATAAAGTTTTACCAGAATACTTATTAAGTTCGATGATATCAAATTTAGTTTCCGAGAGTTTTATGTCCATTTCTCAAAAAAAGAAAAAAAGTATCATATCGCTTTCGAAGATTTAACAAATTATAAAAAAAACTTTTCTTTAAAAATTAAAGTTTAATATCATCTTATTCAAAAAAAAACTCTCTCCAACAAAATCAAAAAATATTTGCAAAAAGTTTATTCAATAATTAATTAAGAGCAAAAGAATAAGCGTAGTCATAACTATTTCATTCTTCCCTCTATTTCATTCTACCCTGTTTTACTATATACTTTTTATTTTTACTTTTAAAACTTTGCAATTTTTTTTGAAGTAAAAACGGTTTGTAATGCAGAAACTTAGTGCGGAATGTAATTTTCATGCCTATAGAGTAACGTGCGCCGCAATTGACTTTATCGGCTTAATACTTGACAATTTACTGAAAAAAATTATTTGATATGAACTTCAGAGAAAAAGCAATAATTTTTTTTTCTTGAGAACTTTTTTTAACTTAAAAACACGAACATGTAAAATACAATTAAATGAATGTTGAAGTTACAGTTTACATTTTTGTGCACATGACATCTTAAATTTACACCCTAAACTTTACAACCTTTTGTTATATATTTGAGATTACTCGATTTATTTAAGGATTTTTTGAAAATTTAATTTTGTGAAGTTCTTTAAGGATAATCTTTTTTTTACAATAACTTTTATGTTAATTTTTGTGTTTTTCATTTTTAGAATAAAGATAATAAAATAAAATACCAATTCTCAGTAAAGCTAAGTACAAATTTTAAACTTAGTTTGTTTAATAAAAGTGAATAAGTATAAAAACAAGCTTCAAACTTAAATGTATAAAAACTGAACTGAAACTTTATTGATGAGATTTTACATTTTTTCCCTAACCTCGCACTTAAGTCTTTTCAAACTTGGTTATCTTAAATCCGTTTTCTCCAGAAAATAAGATTTGTCAAATCTATCAAACAATCTTGGATGTTTGTGTGCACAAGGTCTCCTCGAGTCACGCCGTAGAGCTTTGAAAATAAAAGATGAAGAAGTAGATGTTGTGTTTCCCAAGGGTGATTGAGTTTTGCGTTTGTGTCTTGCGAACAACACTAACTACATTTGACCCGATGTGAGCAGCTATTTTAATCTTCCCTAGGCACTAGTAAGACTCTGTTTTATAGTAATTTGATATAATTTTTTCCGTCTGACAGCGAATCTGCAATTTTACAAACTCCACTCCTTTTTATATAGTTTTACAATCGCGTCATTTATTAACACATTAAATACATTAACACGTTACATACAATAATATCTTACAATATTTTGTAATTACAATTTTTAAAACCTGCTAAAAGCAATTTGAAGATATTATTCACGACACTGACATTCAGAACCAGAAGATAGGAACAGGCTTGGAAAGTTGTTTATTACAACAACACAAGGTTCTTATAGCAATTAAACTTTACTAGTTTTGAATATAAATTTGTAAGTTTTGTATGTAACTTTACAATATTTTACAAAATTTTCTGTAAATATTTTAAGAAAATTGCAGTTATTTAACTTTTAACTGAAGAAGAAAATATAATTAAATATTTCTCATCCTTTGAACCAACGTAACGAAAAAGTAAACTCTCAGATCGACCTCTTATCAAAAAATACATTAAAAAATTTGCAGTTGTTTCAATATGATTTCTAAATTTAAAAAACTTCATTTTACTATTTCAACTTTACTATAAATCTTTCTTTCTTGTTTATTTCTATATTATCTTTTGTTTTTTCTTGACACGAGGTTTTTTTACCCTAAACTTTTCGATCTTATAAAAATATTTACCACGATACAAGATCCTCAATTTGCTGAAGTTTGAATCACTACGCAAGTCATAAATGTTATCGATGCTCATATCGTTATGAAGGGAAAGAATTAATTCTTCAGCGAGTCGACTCCACGGGAGGACGAGATCTTCGAACTCTTTTTTTAATACAAAAGTATAATGGGTGTTTATATACAGCACTTCAATCTTATGTTTCGGTATCCATCCATCGATCATCACTGGATGAAATAAGGCGACATTATGAACATTGGTCAAGCATAAAATGAGAAGTTTTTTCTCACCTTCTCAGATAAAGTATTTTTATGAACAATTAGTTTATTAAATTTTCACCCTGCGTCAATAAATTTCTCCATGAAATATTTCTCATGTAAAATTTCTTGAGAAGTTTTTCTATTGCGTATATAAATCTTCCACCACCGTTAATCGATTCATCGAATCTTTTCAAGTTCTGGGTTATCGACGCCTGCGCTTCAAAGAAGCATTCCATATACATCTTTTGATCATCATGTTCATCTGAGGAAGAAGAAGAAGAATATTTTCATATTATTATTAATAGTTATTTATTTGTAACAGCAAATACTAAAGACAACAGACTATAAAAATTTTTAAAACAAAATATCGAGCTTAAAAATAAACACAAACCAATTCAAATATTATTTCTTACTTCTTAAATATTTTTACACAAATAGTACACAAAATTTGCGAAAACCTGAATTAACTCTTTAGAGCCCACTCAATTTTAATTTTAAAAAATATATATATTAACTGTGTAAAAACATGTTTTCGGTTGCAAAATACATAAATATAAAGATTTTTGAATATCTTTTTTTTTTTTTTTGTGGTGTCTTATGTCTTGTTTTGGGTTGCTTTGGACAAGCGCAGATCTTTTAGCCTTTAGTGATAGCATAGTTTCAATGATGCAGTATTTAGATGAAGAAAATAGGTTGTATTTTGAAAAACTTTTAGATATTTAAACTGTTGGGCATTTTCGTGTTAACTAAATATAGACCTAGATCATTTTGCTCATTTTTTATTTTTAAAACGTTCACTTTTTATATTATATTAAATATTTTTTTAGAATATGGTTAATCTGACGCTTCTTATCTAATTAAAATTTATTGAATAAAAATGTAATTTTCTTTATGAAAATGGGATGGCCAAAATTTTTTTTTTGATTTCACCAAAAAAAAAGTTTTGGCACATAAATTACTTAGCCCTGCCACGCCTCAATTATAGCACTTTTCCTTAAACAAGCTTAAAAGCATGAGAACGAGCTTGTATACAACAAGTATTACAACGAAGACAGCATTATCAAAAAAATCTACAAAAATTGAAATTCGATGTTATTCTCTTACACCCTTTATATAAAAAAAACAACGTATTTTTGTAATTAGATTAGAAAATGTAGTTGCAAGAGATGTTATAGTTATCTTGTGATTATAACTTGCAATATATAGGAAATCTTTGGTATATCTTCCCACCCAGCATATAACGTCTTTAAGACGTCTTTAACTTATCTTTAACTCGTCTAGACGTCTGCATCTAGTTAAAGACGTGTTTAAGACAGCATTTGCACACGTCATTGAGACGTCTCCGACAGCTAGTTTAAGACATTCTTAAGACATCTTAACAAGACCTCTTTCGGAAAAACCAGCTTAAGACATCTTTAAGACACTTAAACAAGACGTCTTTCGGAATAACCAATTTAATCATGGACGTATAAGAGATGGACATGCAACGTTATTGTTTTTTTGTAAGCCGTGCCAGTTGCGCATTGTTAAAAATCTATTGTCTTAAATACTAGAAATTTAATTCTCTCAAAGTCTGTCGGACTCGTATAGCTAGACATTCCTAATATCTTAAGAAATAACGTGGATGATGAAAAGAAATTGAGATCATTTACTTGACTACTTTATACATGTAAAACTTGAGATGTGATAAATAATACAAAATATCAACTAGTTTTGGAGCCACATGGAGCACAATTGTTCCATGCTTAGTGAACTACGCCATCTGCTGTATTGCTTCAGTCTTACAGCTTATGAATATTATAGAATTTTCTATTTGGGCTTACTCCGTCAGAAATTATAGCTCTTACTTTAAGTCCAATGAATTCTAATATCGTTATATATACATATATAAATTTTAAAAACTTTTTAAAAGGCTTTGCATTATTAAATGAATTACAAAAAAGCCCATTAGAAAATACACCTACTAAAAAACAATGCATAGTGGAATATATATTATGGAGCTTATAGAGTAGTCGAGGCAAAAAATGGCGAGATTGGAAAAAATACTAAAAAAATACACAATGTTAAGGCTGGTGAATGAGGGAACAAGGAATTGAATGAAACCAGGTCTTGACAAAAAATTTTATTTGAGCTTTTTTATATTTCGTTATACATTTTTTTGGTCATTTTCAAATTATTTTTACAGGTCTATTTTATCAGAGACTTTTTTTACACGAAAAAAGTTTCCAAATATACAAATGTTCATCTTGAGAAAATGATAAAATCTGTTCGTACTGACAATTATATTCTTTTCCCTTGGTGTAGGGGAGACTAAAAAAGAAATTTCAATTTTTAATATCTAAATGATACATTAAATTTATTGCTTATCTTTTTGTTTTTCTTTAATGCTTTTATTATTTATAATACAACAATATAAATTGCTTTAATTTTACATATCTTAGAGCTTGATAGTTTAGCGTGAGAGCTAAGCACGATGGCTTGTGTTGTTTTAAGTAAGAATCGTATTGTAAAACGAGTTCAATTTATTAATATATTATAAGAGTATTGTTATACAAATATGCGATAAACACAAAGAAGAGATCGTAGATCACAGTCACAGTGGTGTAAGAGTTGTTCGAGTCCGTTGTTGTTTGAAAAGTTGCTCCAAGAGGGCGAAGTTTCGATGATCACGCTATTTATACATATTAACCAGGGGGACATTTATTGTTTTATGACGATTTGATTACCGCAACAGCATGATACCTTAGCCTACTAGTTTTTCTTTACAACTTTTTTTGCACTTTTACTAAGACAAATGTTGGTGCTTACGGATCTCTTCCTCCCCCTCTTGATATATATGCTAACCAGAGAATCCCCATGACAGTATATCAGTCATTGCCTCCAAACTTAAAGCTGTTGGTAAATCTGTTAAGGGTTATATAAATCAAGAAGTTCTCTATGAATATTTTATAATATTTATGCAACGCTTTTTACCAATGGCTGACAGATAATAATACTCATAGGAAAGTTATTGTTTGGATCAACAAACAGAAAAGTCGGATACAATTTCTTTTAGTGAAGATGCTGGCAGATTTACAAATAACTTTTATCCTCATCCCACCTATTAACACTCATTTCATGCAGCCTCTCGACTTGGGACTATATAACCCCATGAAGAGTGGCCGGACGAAAGTTGTGGACGTTTTCCTAAAATTAACTAAAATTAAAATTTACTAAAGTCAAACTACCTATCTGTTCTTTTATACCGTAATATAAAAATATTTAGAACTTTAGGCTGGCCCAAGCCTATCAATTAATTGAATTATTGATACAAATTCTGTTGATTAAATTTATCTTTATTTTTCAGGCGATACGATGTCATTGAGCAGGTGCAACGAAAGTAGTAGAGATATGCGGGTTCTGGGACATGAAGAATTTTTCCATACTTCTTTTTGCATGACTTAGTTTTTTTCAAAAATCTGTGCTGAAGTAATAAAATGTTTCTTATTATAATGATATTTCTTTTGTTTTCTTTCCGTAATGATGCAATAAAATTTTCTTGTCGTAATGTATAATAAAATTTTCTTTTCTTATCGCATTTTTTTACTTACGGGTTTTGAGACATAGGCATTTTTTCCATACTTAAGCTCGATAACTTTCATGTGACTTATCTTTTTGTTGTAATGATATTTATTTTGTTTTCTTTCCGTAATGATGTAATAAAATTTTCTTGTCTAAATATTTTCTTAACACAATATTTTCTTGTCGCAATGATATAAATTTATTTTCTTTTTATTGCTGCTGTGGTGGTCGCAATCTGTAATGCCCAATAGCCAGAGTGTGAATGCCATCCTCTAAAATTTTTCTTTTATCATCTTCAGCACTGAGTGCGACTTTGTTGATTTCTTCAGTGTAAATGTTGTGAAGATGTGATCGTATGACGTTCATGGTTGCAAACTTTTCTTTTTTATTCATTAAGCAGTCTTTACAATCTTGGTGTTCTATTTTATTCTTGACGACATTTTTCTTGACGCCTTTGCATTTTTTGTGTTCTTTTTCTTTATAGATCTTGTAAGAGTAGAGTTTCGGCCGAAGCCCAACAAATTGTTCAATCTGTTTTCCTTTGGATTCGTCTTTGAACATTCCGATAACCTTTTTGTTTGCGCCAACCTTGAACCCAACATTTTTAATGGCAGGGTGTTTTTTGTCAAATTCATTAGTGTCGAATCTGCTTTCAACATCACCAGCTATGTCTTCATAGAAATCTTCTGTTTCGATTTCGTAAATGAGTGAGTCTGTATCGGTCATGAGAAGTTTTGCGCGATCATTGTATTTTGGTTTGATGTAGTCGTAATGGAATTCGAACATTAAAGTTTTGCTTATGTCAAGGATGCACATTCCTAAATAAATGGGTTTGTTGTAAACCAACTTTGTTTTCTTCATGTGAACGGCGATCAAGTTTTCATCAAAAACGGTGCGACTTTCGAAATTGGGTCTTTTAGATAATTTTAATGCTTCTTTTTCTGTAGTGACGAGCCTAACGTCTACATGATTTTCAATGTTTTCCATGGTTTTACCAAAGACTGAATTGTTCATGAGTTTGAAGAATTCCTTTTCAAACTCGTTAGTTGATTTTGCTCTTAAATTGGTGTTGAGATTGATGTATTCTTTCATCCAAGGTCTTTCTTCAAATGTGATTCCTCTGTGTATTTTTGTAATGACTAGCCCGATGCGTTCATATAGTTTAAGATTTTCGTGATAGACGACATAATTCTTTTTCGGGTTTAAATTTGGAATTAGTTTTTCTACTTTTTCAAGGAGCATTTTTTCAGGAGCCAAAGGGTAATCGTTGTGATCGTCGTGAAGATGATCAGGGTAATCCAAATTGACTTCAAGAATGCATGGCATGGGTTTCCAATTTAAAAGTTCATCTTCAGTCATCCATTTAAATCTTCTAGTGGGAAGAGGTTTGCTCATCGCCCATCCGTAAAGATTGTTAGCGTCTAAATATTGGATGAATTTAGATGGTTTGTTAGGATCATAAGAGTCACCCATGTATTTGTTGTTCGAAGTTCCATATCAGTTTGAAAGCATGCTGACTCCACCGCGTATTCCTCTTTGAACCATGAGCAGCATGTCAGGATCACTCAGAAGCTCTAATTCAACTTTAGTCATTTTATAACAAGCGTCTATGGCAAGTCCTGGAGATGTGTAATACCAAACGGGGTCTAGATTGTAGTGTTTCATGCACACGTCTCTGAAATTTTCACAAACATCAGCTAGTATTAACACGTCTGAAACGTTGTACAGCTCGTGATAATCTTTAAACGTTATACATCCAAATTCGTTCCAAACGTTTTGAGCATGAGCATAGTCTTCAGGACTTATTCCAGCGTCGTTCAGTTTGGAATGAAACTCTTCTATTGAAGGTAATTTTGTTTCAGAAAACTTTTCAATGGAGTCTACCCAATCGTAAGGGTAAACTCCTTTTCCTAGCAACAAATCTCGTTTTATTCCACGATACATTGAATTTAGATTCTTAGACATTTCATCTCTTTTTTTAGATCTTCTATAAGCACAATCTTTACAATTTGTTTTACATTTATATCCATCTCCTCTTTTATCTTGACAGTTTTCCTTGCATGTCTCTGCATCTAATGATTTACATTCAGCGCACAAATCTTTAACAAGGTTGTCTACCAAATGTTTTAATGAACTTCCCATGAATCTGAACCTGTCAATAAACCTTAATTCTCTCCATACTTCACGTGGTTCGCCATCTTTATCAATAAATTCTCTTACTTTGATTTCTTTGTTGATGTGAGAGTGGTCTTTTACTTTATCGTTTTCGAGATCTTCACCGCAAATGTGACATTTTGTTGCAGCTTCAAAATTCTTTTTATTTTTATTAGTAAAAACCATCTTTTTTTTAAAATCAATCTTGTTGAAAATCTCTGTTAGATCTTTTTCGACCATGTTTACAAATTTTTGAGCAACATGTCATCACGCTTTCTGCAGCGTATGTAACAGGTTTTCCCTTATAAACGGTTTCGTCGAAGCATTTGATGAAATAGCAGAACGAGCTTGGAACGTGCTTTTGATACTGTTTGGTGTAAGATTGATTTGAGCTTGGATTGCAAGTGTTAACAGGTTTGATGAAACTTTCAAAGTCTGCATACACCACAAACGGAACCCTCATTGATCTTTTGTTGTTTTGGAACTGAACGGTTGTTCCTTCTTTAGGAAGTTCGATTCTAACCGATTTGTGTTCATAACAATCAACTTGATGATTTTTAAGCTTTTCTTCCTGGTCATAAGATTGTAGACAGTTTCTGCAAAAATATTGTTTTCTTTTGCCTTTTGATACTGAAGAGGAGGCAAATTGACTAAAACTTTTAATCACACAATAATGATTGGTGTCTTCGTTTGAAATGAGCAGCAAATCGATTTTTTAGGTCTATCGCAATATTCGGATACTCGTAAAGGGTAGGCTTTATTGTTTTCGTATCCAAAAACGTTGACGCTAATTTCTTCATTGCTCTTTTCAAACTTGTCGATTTTATCGAGCTTGACAGGAAAATCAATTCCTCCCCATTCCAACTCTTCTGATTTTAGAATCAAGTTTTCGCTAATTCTTTCATTATGATTATTCTCTAGATTCAACGCTCTGGTAACGAACCGATGAGAGGGGTGTAATCGATCATGTTAATGTCTATTTTCAAAATTTTAGTCACTTTCCAATTTGATCCCTCTTTGCTGTAATTAACCATTTTTTCCAGGACTTCTTCTTTCTTTGTGTCATAAAACTTTCTTTGATTTGTAGACTCTAGTATAGTTTCATAGTTTGAAGGAAAAGGAACAATGCGAGTGGTTTCTTGTCCGGTTGAAATGCTCACACGCGTCATTTCGCATGTCAAAACAAGGTTCGTTTTTGTATTTCTTTCCATGACTTTAATCGCAGGCTCTTTTACCAAGTCTAAAAAGGCAGCAGCGTCTTGATAGTTTATTTCAGCAGTATATGTAAATTGTTTGGTGATGTGTCTCAGCGCGTGATTGGTCAATTGAAAATGAATTTGTGGTCTGACTGGTTGAGGCGTTGGAACAATCGGACTAGGAACAGGTCTGTTGAATAAGATCGACTTTATTTTTTTTTTCAGCCGAATCTCTAACTTTTTTCTTTACCGCCTCTGGAACGTACTGATCAATTGATTCAAGAACACTGTTGACAATGACATTTTTTTCAGCTGTTGACAACCTTGAAAACAAGTCAGGATTTTGTAAGTGAGCTGGTTTTGGAGGAAGAGGAGGTTTAACAGATCTCTTACAGAAGGAACATATCTTGGTGGTTTTGGAGGAAGAGGAGGTTTTAACAGATCTCTTACTGAAGGAACCGGTATTGGTGGTTTTAGAGCAAGAGGGGGTTTTAACAGATCTCTTACAGAAGAAACTGGTATTGGTGGTTTTGGAGCAATGACAGGGTTAGTATCAGGTTCGACAACAATTCTTACAAAAAACTTTTTGTTGGTTTAACAGAAATTTTTATAGAAGGTTTTGGAGCAGGCATCAGTCTCACAACTGTAGGTCTTGCATCAGGTCTTCGACGTGTTACAGAACCAATAATAGGTCTTGTTGTATTTATGGCTTTTATGAGCTCATCCCTGGTCATTTTTGTATAACCTTTTATCGCCCGGTCTTTGGCTTAACTTCGCAATGTTGTTAGCGATTTTTCTTTGACTTTTTTATCTTTCGATGCTTTATCACTCATTTTTTATGTAAGAGAAAATATTTTTTTAACTCATTTTCAATGTTTTTTTAAAAATTTCAACAAAAAGAAAAGAATTTAAATTTTTAACAAATTTAAATTTCATAGTTTAATCATTTCTATTTTATATCCATGTATTGTCAAAGTATTTTCAATAGTGTCCAGTTTCTTTTCTTAATTTGTAAGTGGATTTATATTCAGTTACTTCACCTGTTTCAACATTGGCTATTTTTAAAGTGAAAGGATTAGTTCTGATGTTTTCCAGTCTTTTCCATTTAGGATCAATGGGGTTTCTTTCTTTTGGCGGTTTTACTTTTTTTTTAAGCACTCTTGGTCTTCCTACAGGTCTCTTTTCTTTTACATTTTCCATTAAGCAGCTTTTATCGATCAGATTGTTTTCAATCGCGATCAGTGTCAAAGCCACCAAAGTGTTAGACGTTTTTGAAATTCCATTTTCTTTCAACAACTTTTTCAAAACCCTTATCGTATAAATCATCTTTTTAATGATGAAATATTTTTATTTATCTCAAATTTAAGTTTTTTCAATTCTTCGAAAAGAATTAAAAAATTCAAAGAATCATATTGATCGTATTGACCGCCATGATGAAACTTTTGATGACGCCATTGAAAAACATTGGAAGAAGTCTAGGTCCATCAAGTTCATCAAATTCATCAACTTCATCGTCTGAACCATTTTCCATCTTTTTCATTGGGGTAGAAATTTATTTAGCTTAAATTCATTTCTTTTCAATTCTTCCCGTGAAAGATTCCCATTATATGTGAATGAATATTATTAAATGTTTTTAAGCATTCAGTGGTATTACGATATTGTTCACGTCCTTTAGAGTTTAATATTCCTAATTCATGATAATGATGCAAAGCAGTTACTGTTTTTAAAATTGGCAACACTTCTACAAACGACATTCCTTTAAGCATTTCTTTTAAAGCTATTTTTAGTTCATTTGGAAGTTTTTCTACGTTGCAAAAGAATTCAAGTCAAATTTGTGATTTGGATTTATAAGAAGTTGGATTAGGGTTATTGTCAAGAGCATTCAAAAGATCATCCTCTCGCATGTTTTTCATATTTTTATTCATCTTTTTAACCATCTTTTTAACCATCTTTTTAACCATCTTTTTAACCATCTTTTTAACCATCTTTTTAACCATCTTTTTAACCATCTTTTTAACCATCTTTTTAACCATCTTTTTAACCATCTTTTTATCCATCTTATTACTGATAGAAAATGTTGACTCAATAATATCTCCAATCTTTTTTTATGAAGAAATATTTTATTTATCTCAAATTCAAATTCTTTCAATTTTCATAAAAGAATTGAAAAATAATTTTTTAGGCAGCAGGAGCACACTGTCTTTGTTCTTCAGAATCTTCTTCTTCCGAATCTTCTTCTTTCGAATCTTCTTTTTCCAACCGACTCGATATTTCTTCCATTTATCTCATCCTTTCTTCCAACCGTCTCGATCTTTCTTCCTCCAACTGTCTTCTTTTCTTTTCCAACTGTCTTCTTTCCCCTTCCAACTGTCTCGATCTTTCTTCCAACTCATCTTCAGAATCTTCTTCTTCCAACAAATTAGACTCATTCATGTCGTTTTCCATCTTTTTTAAATATGAATTAATTTATTTAACTCAAATTCAATTTTTTCAATTTTCAGCAATTTTTGTAATTTCGAAATTTTTATACTCAATGTCGAGCGCGTTGAACAACATGGCCATTTTTAGTTTTTCAGAAATTCTTTTCTTCTCCTCGAAATCACAGTCCAAACGAAACACGTGTCTGTTGATCGCTCTCAGTTTTTCTCTCTTTTTCAAATTGCTCCATTCTCTGTTGTACTCTTTGATTTCTTTTTCCATTCGCGAAAATTCATTCTCTTTGCCTCCCCACAAAAGTGCGTAAAGCTTGTCTTTTTCCTTCTCGCTGTAAATTTCAGGAATTTTAAATGGACCGATCACGCAAACAGAATTTCCAAACGCAAGAACCTCGAGCGGCCTTTTCTTGTTTACATCAGACTCTCTCTTACGACACTCCAGAAAAAACGGATGAAACGACTTTTTTATTTAAGAATTTCTATTTTAAATCCATTTTCAGCCACTTTTCCATTTCGATTCTCCAAATAGTTGCTGCCATGTCCCGTCTCTCTCATCGCTTTGTAAAGAGAGCCATATTCGATCACTTTACCCGTTTCAGCATGAGTCATTTTTACAGCCACGGGATTGTTTCGGATCAAACGAAGCCTTTCATATTTAGAATCTATCGGTTTAACATCTTCCATCATCGTATTTTTGTCGATCAGATTCTTTTCAACCGCAATCATCATTAACCCCATTTTACTTTACGACGTTTTGGAAATGTCATTTTCGACAAGCAAATTTTTCAAATCTTTTTTCGTATACTTCACTCTTTTATTAAGGAACCAATTTATTTTTAGGTGACCTAGTACACAACGTTCATTCTGTTCCCGTCGGATTTGATTCTGAGCAATTTGTCAGAAATGACAACGGCATAGGTTTGAGCGTCCGCAGGAACGTTTGCATTAAAGGTGGCCTTAATTTGCACGTCCAACACTGTCGATTTTAACTTCTAGGCCTGCTTGCTCACGTCAAAAACAAAAAGGGGACAAATGTGTCTGTAATTCTACGCTGTCAAATTCGGCTGAGCGATAATTTCGCTGATTCCAAAAATCTTGTTGTCAAACTTGTACGCATCCCTGTAAACCCTCGAAAATTTGTTGTTTGTTAAGGACAAGTCGTAATTAACGGCAGGGTACCTTTCGCTGTTTAAAGTGACGTACATCCTTTTCAAATCGCAGTGGTTAAATACGGAAGGGTTTAAATCTTGACTGCCATCTTTATTGGTCTAAAATCCAACAATAATGTACCTCGGTCTTTCACTGGCAGATCTAGCGCTCAACCTCCAACTGAATGTATTGGTCACAGGAACGGCGATGGTGTCGCACTGCCTGGACTTAAACGACAACGGCACGTCCACTTTGGACTCAATGAGTTCGTAAAGATTGCTGTTTGCCATAAAAGAGGGAGTGACATGAGGCATAAACAAGGACAGTTTGCTCAAGTCCACTTTTCCTGCGGCTGTTTCAGCGCTCTTAAAAATCGCATCAGAGTCGCTTTTTCTCACAAGAGTAATCGTATGCTTAAATCCGTAAAGAACTTTTTCTTATTCTTCGCAAAATCCAAAAATGTGCTTCAACGGAATGCAGAATGAAAATGTTCCTTTGGTAACAGGCTGCTAAATAATAAACTCCTGTCTTTGACTAAATCCGCTGTTTCCAACAAGATCGGCATTAGCAGTGGTGACTCTTTCCCACAGCTGATTCATTCCTTCCGATACTTGATACTCCACCGGATATTTAAGAAAACCGAGCATGGTGGTGGCTTGACCTGAACTGTATATGGTTTCTACTTCTTGATTCGACAATTGATAAGAAATCTGACTGAAAAGATGCATGATGCCGTTGTTTGTAAGAGAGACCACATCTGTATCCGTATAGGAAGTTCCGTCTGCTTTTGTCAGTCTTCCTTCGACCAAAAGGTACGCCTCAGAGGGAAGCGTGAACAAATCATGCTCCTCAATGCTGATTCTTATTTCTCCAGCAGTATTTAAATTGTTACTGACCGGTTCGTATTCTTGAAATTCAAATCTCTCAATTTCTTTATCACCGATGATTTCTTCTGTAATATTTAAAACTTCGGAATTTGCCATTTTTCTAAATAAAAGAAAAAAAAATTTTTGCCTTATACCTCTGAAAAAATTAGACCACTTTCACACCGTTTCCCATTTTTACAAGGTCCTTAATTCTAATCGCATTCTTTTTAGACAACTTTTTTGGACGTAGCCAACCCCGAGCGAAGAATAATCACTGCTGGTCGCTGGAGCTGATACCATTCCCGAAATAATGTCTTTGCTCTTTTGAGTAAGAGCTTTCGGAGTTCCAGTCTTGGCATATACCTTCTCTATTGCCTTTTTACCTTTATCAATAGCCACGACTTTAGCAGTAACAATCGCCGAAGAAGCCAGCTCTTTTCCTGCAGATTTTGCAGCTGTAATCGCTTCTCTTCCCAGCTCGCTTTTTGCAATTTTGCTAGCCAAAGTAGACGCTGCTTTTGAGGCGCTCGACGCGGCAGCTCTTTTTAAAAAATTTCTTAACGTGTCGATTATTCCACTTCGTCCAACAAAGTGTTTCTTAACATATCTGTTTCTGTAAATGATCATTTTTTAATTAGCAAAAAAAATTTTTTATCCATCAATGGTCTTCATCATCGATTTATACTGGTCTTTGTTAATCACTTTTTGTCTCAACAACTCGTCACAAATGCTCAAAGCTTCATTTCTCGACCCCGTATTTCCAGCAAGATTAGCTGCCACGCTCAATTCAAGCCTTTGCACGAGCGCATTCGGATCGCTGGGAAGAATGGTGACTCCTGAACCTTTTTTATCTCTATTTCCACTCTTAAATTTTTCCCAAATAGGCGCAATAATTTCTTTAAATTTTTTGCTCCCTGTGGATCCATGCTGTATAGCACCAGTGTCTATGAGTTTTTTTCCGTAATTTTGAAAATCTTACTCAGTAGCTTGAGTATATTCTTTTGGAGGATCAGATTTCATCACAAGCTCCCAAAGACCTTCTGTCCCATTATAACTTTCTCCGCCAACAGTGATACCATTTCCATCCACAGTCATTTCCGATTTACCAATGTACATTTTATTTCCAACTTTCTTCACTTAGAAATATCTTTTCTTTCTTCGATCGGAAGCCTCCTTGCTGTACTTGCTCAAGTATTGAGACGAAATACAGCTATTCACGAAAGTTTAAACGATTGCAGAATTTTTATCAAGTATGTTTGGTTTTTGTTTAATAAAAAAAAACTGTAAAATGATATCGAATTAATTTTTTTTATTTATTAAAGAAAAAGTAATTAGCTTTAAAATGAATATGAACATGTTATAAAAACTTTAATATTTAGCTAGAAAAACGCTATTACAAAAAATCTTATAGGAAAAATTAGAAGCACAAAAGTCTAAACGAATTGCAACATTCGAACAAAAAAAGAAAAAAAAAGCGAAATTAATATTTGAAGTGTCCTCCTTTGTTTTTATAGCAAAGATAAACTCGTTTATGCATTGATTCAACTAATTTCATGCACATCACGCGAGGTACTCATTCAAAAGTTGCTTTAAATGCTAAGTTGATTGAATTTCATGGTATGTCAGTTGATTGTCGATCCAAGACCAAATATTTTCGATTGGGTTGAGATCTGGTGATCTAGGGCACCAGGGCATCACATTGAACTTTTTTTTCAAAAAATATTCTTTGCTTGAGTGAGCTGTGTGAGCTGAAGCCCCGTCTTGTTGAAAGATGAATTGCTTGCTTCTGCCATACAAGTGTCTGATTGATGGAACTAAACACGTTTACAATGTGTTCTTGTAGGTGTATTGATTAATTCGGCCTTCATACAGCTCACAGAAGCCTATACCTTTGTGAGAAAAACATCCCCAAATGCCAACCGAACCTCCACCGCCTTGTCGACGATGTTGCAAAAACCTGTCTGAATATTTCTCAGTTGCAAATCTTTTGACATAGATTCTTCCCTTGCGGTTTACAACTTGAAAGTTAGCTTCATCACTCCAAATAACTTTTGCCCACTGTTCTACAGACCAGTCCAGCCTTTCTTTGGACCACACTCGTCGTTTACGTTTATCCGTGATTGAAAGAATAGGTTTTTTAGCAGCTATGTACGTTCCAATACCTTTGTCCGACAATGTTCGTCTCACGAGCTCTCTGCTAACTTTTGGATTATTTTTTGACTCACTGAAGATTTGTGCTAGCTTTTTGTAGCTGAGTCTGGGGTTTTCTCTGCTCATTCTGAGTATACCATTTTTGTCACGGTTGCTGAGTTTGGATGGTCTCCCAGTACGCGGCATGTCGGAGACGTCCTTGGTAAGTTCCCAGGTTTTGATGGTTTTTTTAACGCAATATTCAGAAATGTTAAGTATTTTGCCTATTTGAACGTTTGTGTGATTTTTTGTCCGCGCCATACCAATAACTTGTCATTTGATGTCACTAGAAACTGATTTTCGACCCATTTGCACGCAATTGAAATTAATTTGAAATTCACAATATTTTAAGTTGATTTTTAATGAATTAAAAGCTGCCTGATGATGTTGTGATGAATTTTTTGATTGAAAAACTACTCAGTTATTTGCTAATTAATTGATAAATTCGCTGCAAAAAAAATTTCGCAGCGAATTTATCAATTAATTAGCAAATAATTGATCCTAAATAAAATCGTTTAAACTTTTGTGAAACCTCTTAATTTGTATTACCTACCTTTTAATGAAATTTCTGAGTAAACGGTAATGAGTCAAAACCTAATTTTTTTTATTCTATTAACAAATAACCTATTTACCAAATCGGAAAAATAATTATTTTGATATTTATTTCCGTTAGATTTTTATTCAAGAAAAACCGAAGATTAGATTTGAAAATTCTGCAATCGTTTAAACTTTCGTGAATAGCTGTATCACCCAAATTCATAGGCTCTTCTTCTGTAAATTGTTCTAAATTCACGTCATTTTTCATTTTGCCCTCTATTCTTTTTATCATCTTTTCGTTGCTTTCGATGAGCGGCTTGTACAGTTTGCTCAAATCAGTCTGGAAATTGACATCTGAAATATTGTCATTGATGCTGTTCTGATAAATTTTCTTTCTTCTATCATTAATTTCTTTCACAATTTCTTCCCTTTCATTCGGGTCTTGTATTTTAAAAAAAGACATGGATTTTAAAATACGCTAGAAATTGTTTTTGGGATCATTTTTTGGATTATTTTATAATACCTTGAAAAGATTTATTTTTTAAATCCTTTGGATCCATGGAAAATAATGATGATTTTTTAAATAGGTTGTTAAACGCTTAAATGGCGTCTTCTCGACCTTTTTGAATCAGTGACTCTTTAGCCAATTCGTCTATTCCATTTTTAGTTTTTGTTCTCATCTCCTCTGTCATGGTTTTAAATTTTTGAAGCTCCTCCAAAATCAATTGAAACTATAAATCGCTTATTTTACCGTCCATGAGGGCTTTGGAAATGTGCTCGCTGATGGTTTTTAATTTCGACTCTGCTAAAACTTTTATCTTTTCATGCTTTTCCGCTTTCAATGCCATCTTTTTGTTCACTTGCCCTCCGACAATGGATAAAAAACCCATTCCAATAGCCGCACCCTCGAGCGCAATTGCTATCGGACTGGCAATAACGGTGGCCAAAAGTCCAATTCCCGTAGTTCCCAAAGCAATGCATAAGGCTTGAATCGAATTGTCCACATTGGATATGATTCTAAAAACACAATGATACTTTTTACTAAGATGAACTCTTTTTTTCCTTCGTTGTCCATCTCTTTTTGGATTTCGCTTTTTTTTTGAAGACGGTAAACGTGTCCTCCTTCATCTGCTGGAGCTGTTGGAAGAGTCGGATATATTTCTTTATAACTATTATACACCATTTTATTAAGGAAAAATAAAAATTTCTTTTTCATGGTCAAAAGAAATTTACGAGGCATAAACTTTCTCCTTTTTAAATCGTCACGTCCATGTCGCTTTTGTTATAAATATCCATAAAGACTTGATCTACAGACTCTGAAAAAAACAGGCTGTGATTAAAATAATTCAGCTCTAAATTTAGGCTATGTCTCAAATTCACCAAGGCTATTCCATCATCAAGTTTAATTCCAAACATAAAAACAATCTTTTGTTTAGAAAGACGATTTAGTATAATGTCGCTTTGAGCAAATATTTCACATCTAGAACGCACCTTTCTAGGAGGATGATTTAAATTTTCGTCAAAATGCACTGTCGATTTTAACTTCTTTTTATCATAATAAACTATTCTTCTCCTCTTTTTAACAAAAAAGGAAACTTTTTTTCAAATGGGTCAATCTTTCTTTGTCTTTTTTATTTTCAAGAAACCATCTATATAACAGCCTTTCTCTAGTCCATAGTCGTTGCAAAATTTTACCTTCTTTTGTCGGTAAGACGTGAATGACACTTCGCTGAATTTCCGGATCAAATTCTTCAATGCAAAAATTTTCGCGAATTGGAGACGGCATTTTTATTTGCGTTGAAATTTATTTATAACTTTTTTTCGTCACATTTTTCATGCTTTAGCTAAACCACTTATTCACACATACGTAACAATTTTTATGCGTATGCTTTAGCGCAGAGTCACTTGTTCTTGCGCACAAGTTATGCGTACGCTTTGACATGCTTGTTGTAAAATTCTTTCCCTTTGTCCACCCACAATTTGGAACACTTTCTTTCACTAAATATTTTTTTCAACGCTTCAGCCACATCAAGACCTGTTTTGCTTTTTAATCGAACAATCCACCCATACTTTGAAAACACATCAATCACCATGAGCAAATATTTTACGCAGTTGTTAAATTTTGAAAACGATTGCATGTCAACCAAATCTCCAGCCTATATTTCATCGACGTCATTCACAACCACTCTTCTTCTTTTAAAATGGCGAATTACCGGTGTATGAAGCTCCTCTGCAAACTGATCTGTCCATTTCAGACGACTCTCGGGAATTTTTTTTTTTCGTCACTCCCAATCCAAATTTAGCTTTGGCTTTAATCACCGGTGTAATGAGCTTTCTTTCGTTAATTTCTTTTTGTGTTGGATAGGTTATAGAATTCATTTCTTCAAGCATCATTTGATCTCCCACATTCCTGTTTTGTCTCGTTAAAATATTTATAAGCCAAATCGTGATGATACGCTGCATTGCCCACTCTGTCCACCGGCTTGCTCCATTCCTGATACATTTCTGTTGAAGTCAATTTCTTGTCCAGATTTGTTCCCGGTCCTGAAAAGTTCATTCCTGGAATATGCATTTCTCCTGGAAATTTTGCCCACGGAAGCTTGATTTTAATTGACAGTTTATTAATCGATTCCACTAAGTCTCCTCCTTTTGTTGTTGATGATCCATGCGAAGAAACAAACTTGCATTTGTTCGTTCCACAAACATCACATGTCCCTTTCAACATATGTCTGTTGTTTTTACTCATCTCGTTTTTCAAATGAATTGCCTCTGTTTCTCTTTTGCATTTAACGCAGTACATTTTACGTATATAAAAAAATATTTTTAAATTCGATTGCAAATCTCTGGAAAATTTTCTAAAATAAAATTTTCTAAAATAAAAATGGAAGTCATTGATTTGCCATGGAACATCGGTAAAAGCAAAAGAAACAACAACGCGCTTTTGCCAAGAAGTATACGAGGAATCATTGTTGGAAAGTCTGGATGTGGAAAAGCGGTTTTACTTTTAAATTTGCTGGTTAGACCTGGATGGTTAGATTATAACCGCTTGCAAGTCTTTGGCAAATCTCTTTTCCAACCCGAGTACAAATTACTCAAAACCACCTTTGAAAAGAAACAACCGAAAAAGGTTATTCTAGAATTGTTCAACATTCAAAACAAAATTGAACAAAAAAACGCGAATCTGAAGCTGTCATTGAAGAAATTTCAAAAAAATGTAACGGAGAAACAGACATGGAATGCCAATTTTTCGAAACTGCTGACGACGTGCCCGAACCTGAAGATCTCGATTCAAACAAAAACAATTTAATGATCTTTGACGATTTGCAACTGACCAAACAAAACAAATGCGAGAAATATTATATACGAGGAAGGCATAACAACGTCGACTGCTTTTATCTCGCTCAAAATTATTTCATGCTCCCCAGACAAACCATCAGAGAAAATGCCAACTTTATTTGCCTCTTTTCACAAGACCAAAAAAACGTTGACCACATTTATCAAGACCACGTTTCAAGCGACATGAAAAAAGAAGAATTTAAAAAGTTTTGCAGATATTCCTGGTCTCAACCCCACGGATTTGCCGTCATTGATTTATCCTCCAAAAAGGACATCGAAAATACAGAAGCGGATTTGACGATTTTTATTTTCCAAACTCGTGAAAAAAAAATTTTTTTTAAATTGCTTAAAAAATTTCTTGCGTAAATAAAAAGATGTCGAGATTTTATTTAATGGTAAAATCAAAAAATGATATACCCACAGTATCAAACAGCGTCATCGAGACATGCTTCGAGAACCCAATCGAGCTGGATTTAAATAAAAAATATGAAATGACTTTTCTCGGTCTTGAGACTTATATTACGGTGAATGATAACACTCTAGATATCAGAGTGACAAACGACCTTCTCGGCTCGTCTTATTTGAACGGAAAAAGAACAAACGTCATATAAAGCTTATGGTATAAATCAGATCAACGAATACCTTCAAACTGAAATGCAAAAACAAACAGGAAGATTGTACAGAGTAGACGGAGTCACTATTACAGCAAACGAGTTCTTCATTGAAATCCGTATTGACATTTAGAAAGCCAGGACCAATGACAAAATATTGGGTAGATTTGACAAAATGAATACACCTACGTGGAGAAAAGAGAAGACCCTAAAAATCCTAATAAAGTGACATGTGTGATCGACACTTACGAGTCTGAAAATATTGTGAAAATTGAAGGAACATCTGTCATACGTGTGACCAACGACATTATCGGCTCGTCTTATTTAGACGGAAAAACTATAAACGACATTTACTCTTTTTATCCACAGGTTGAACCTGGCAACAAAATTGTTGAAAAACGTTTTCACTTGATATACCTCCCAGTCGTTGTAAGCAAAATTTCAAGAATGGAAACGCAAATTGTTGACCAAAATGGAAACTTGATCGATTTTAGAGGGGAAGACATCATTGTTAGATATCACATCAGAGAAAGAATATACTCAACTCTAACCGAACCTTACTCCAGCAGCGCTTTTGATCGGTAAATTTCACTTATGAAATTCGCTGATTAGAAGAATCTCAAGTTTTTTTTTCCTTTGCTAAAAAAATGAGCAATTATCAAAAGATTAGATTAAATATTTGGCAAGGTCAAGCTGACAAAATTAAAAAAGCCATTCAAGATAAAACCGATCTCAGCATAAAACTCACTCATCAAGATTTAGAAGGAAATCACATTATCGCAGTCACAAACTCGCAATTGAACAAAATTAAAAAAGCATACAGCAACGGAACCGGTGTCACACTTAAAACTCAGCAAAAAAAACTCATGCACAACTCTAAAATTGAAGGAGGATTTATCGGTGCCCTACTCCCTTTGCTCGGTATGCTCGGAAGCATTCTAGCCACAAGAGTTGTCCCTGCTCTTGCCACTGGACTTCTTGCTGGTGTTGGCTCTCCTGCCGGTTCTCCCATGGTAGATAAAATCGCTGGACGTGGCGTAGTTTACTTAAACAAAAATGGAAAAGGAATAAAATTATACTTAAGACCTTGGTCTAAAAGTGTCAACGGAGATGGACTCTTCTTAAAAACTGGTAAAGGATACGAATCTGTTGGATCCGGTTTAATGCTCGGACCCAATTCACCCATTTCAAGCATACCCTTTATATTCTATAATTTGAAAATTTTTTATTTGACAAGAATAAAAAATTATTTGTATATTCATGTGTCTAAAAAATCGCAGATTTTTCTGGATTCAAAGAATCTTAAGAAAATACACTTTTACCGTTCCAATTTCTCCTGTGGACGAAATCATCAGTGGTTTGCCCTCTTCCACAAACACATCTAACACGCTTGAAAAAGAAAATATTTTTAAAACTCGATACAGCTGCTCAGACCGATGCACTAAATAAACCTTCATTTCATCCTCATTTTCTTCTCTAAATTAAAAGCTTTCCGAAAAAATACCGCGAGTCTCCATTGAAAATATCAACACTCCTTTCTCTAAAGCCACTCTAAATTCCGATGTTGGCTTTATCACCTTCAAGGTTGGGGTCGTTACCTTTTAAAAATACTTAAGTAAAAAGTAAAAGTACTGGCTGTAAAAGTAACGAAGTAAAAGTAAAAAGTCTTGCTGAACAAAAATACTTAAGTAAAAGTAAAAAAGTACAGTATCATGATAGTACTTTTTAGTTACAAAGTAAAAAGTACTTTTGCGCGTCGCAAAAATAAACACATTAAACACTAACATACAAAAAAGAAGTTTATCCATAAATCTTTTTTTTCTTGGAATAAAACAAATATATTAATCAACATTAATAGGTTTATTCCAATAGATTGGCAGATCTACTACAACTTTCCATTGACGCGCAATAGCAGTTGCTGTTCAAAATGTTCATCTGTCATTCTAGTGCGGTTTGGCATGAACACTTGTCCTGCTACACTAAATAAACGTTCGCAGGCTGCACTTGCTGGCAAAGCAGTGTTCAGTTCAAGAAAGACATTTTTCAACAGTGGAGATCATCGAGTGATGAACTGGTGCTACTAATGTATGTTGAAACAATATTATTTGTAGCAGTACTAGTGTCATAAGATGACCTAAATTGAAAGAAATTGTCTTCAATTTCAGACATGGCTGCTTCACCTGCTGAGTTTGCACTAGCAATGTCACTACTTTTACTCAGCTGTTGCTGCTGTCGAATCTTGTTCTCTAAGAATTCCAGACCAATTTTTTTTTTGTTCACTGTCTTTGATCCAAATTGTCTTAAATTTTGGATGAACAATTGCTGCTGCTATTAACTCATCATTCATAATATACTGACTGAATCTGATATCTATGGCAGCATCAATTTTTTCCACCATTGGCTTGCAGCACTGGATTGAGCTGCTGCGAAGAAGGAACTTCATTTTTTCTTTCAAAGTCATTATAGTTGGCAGCAGGTATACCATATAGACCTTTGTTTCACACTGCAAGATATCTAAAGCTTGAGCAAGAGGCTTCATAACAGAGACATACTCTGCAACAAATGCTACTTCAGCTCGTTGAAACTGTGGCAAATCAAGGTTGTCACAAACGCTGTTCATCGCATCAATTCCTTTTTCAGTTATCAGCCTGTTCATGCGTTCCATAGACATGTACATTGAATTCCATCTCGTCTGATTAGGAACAACAAACTGTAGTCCAAATGATTCATTAATAACTTCTGCAAATTTATTACTTCTTGACTGCTTGTTCCATAACGCCTGACATTTTGCAAACGTTGATTGACTAATCTTTTTGGAGGCTGCATCATAGTTAGCAGTTGCAACATCATGAGTAACTATTAAATTCAAAGTGTGGCATGCACATTGCTGATGAGAGGGCAGATGATATTCAAGATCAGATGTTGAATTAGGTTTAGTAAGAATGTCATCAACGCACACAAACTCAATTTCTTGCTCTTCATCTACATTTTTTGGTTCTTCTGAAGCATGTGCGGCATGAGGGCTACTAACTAACTCTTGTGAATACAGGTTAAATGCTTTACAAAAGTTTGAACCATTATCAGTTGTAGTTTTTGTGGTTTTATCTTGAATGTCAAATTCTGAGTGGATTTGTTCTAGGACAGCTGCTAATACGTTATAGGTATGGCATCCTTTCAAGCGTCGACATGCCAATACTGCTGATCCTCTCTTTAAAGTTGACTCTTCAATCCAGTGTACTGTGACACCAATGTATGACCGATGATGAGCTGATCAACAGTCAGTTGTAGTTGCAACAAAACGCTGTTTCTGTAACAGGCTAGTAACTTTCTGACGCATGACTTGGTAACGTTCACCAATTTGTATTATGACAGATTTTCGACAGATAAGTGTTCGGTTTGGTGCCAGAGTAGTTATCAATTTTCTGAAACCAATCTTCTCAGTTGTGCTGAATGGCTGCAGGTCAGTTATTATATAATCAACTACAGATTTATCTAAAGTCTCCTGAGATGCAGTTTTAGAGTTTCTCACAAAGTTGACTGTTTGCTGAAACTTAACTCGTTGAGGTTGAATGCATGATCTTCAATCTTTCACTTTCTGTATGCAATCTGTTTGTCATACTCCTTTATTTTAGTGGAATGAATTCTCTAAAGAAACTCAAATTGTAAATATATCAATGCTATATTACTAAAAATACATAAATTTTTTAAATAACAAAAATAAGCATCAAATATATGATTTAAAAAACATAAAAAGTGAAAAAAAAAACACAGAGAAGATTGTACCAAACAATAAAAACCCAAAAACTAAATAATAACTTGTCATGTTTTTGAAGGTTGCTGTATCCCAGCAAGATAAAAAATATATAACAACAACAGCAGTAACAGACAAAAAATTAATCTCAAAAATTATATTAAACACACATGTGTTCAAAGGCAAGATAAAAAACATAAAATCTCAATATTATAACAACCAACAAAGTAAGCTGACAATAGCAACCAACATCAACTCTGGTTTATAAAATAAAACTTCAGTTTATTTTTGAACAGTTGAAGCAAGTATACAACTATTGTACAAAATAAAAGTTGTAATAAAAATAAAACTGATCAAAACTTGCAACAAAAAACTTAAACCAACAACTAACTTATTTTTTAAATAATAAAATTCATTGTACTTTTAATTAATTAATTGTTTTACACAACTAACTAAATAAAAATTTCAGAAAAAAAATTATAACTAAATTCCAGAATATAAATATATTTAAAAAAAACTTATAGCAGTGTGTTGAAAAAAAGAAAAGTTTTTGAAACTTACTTTATAGAACAAACAAATGTAGCACAACATAACAAGGTTACAAAAAGCAAAGTAAAAAAAAAACATTCTTTCCAAAAAATTATAGTATTAAAAAAAAATTAATTCAAACAGGTAAACATTAAAGACTTTCTATCTAAAAATTGTTATATATTCTATAGAAAATTCATTCCACTATAAGTATGATTTAATAACCATTAAATGATTAACTACGACTACAAAAAATCCACTAAATACATTAATTACAAAAAATCCACTAAATACAAAAAATACATACCTTAACATGTTTCCGGAGGTTAGATGGAGAGTTAGTATATGCTGAAACCTGTTTAGGCTGTGGTACACACATCAAGCAAACAACTTTACAAATTTTGTCAGAAACGTTAACACATTTAAACATCGGATTTAAGTGTGGCCAAGGAGATTTAGATTTATCATCTTCAATAGCACTACTGGAGGCTGCCATTATAATAAAGCCATATGTCAACAAACCGTAATTTCGATTATGGAAAACTTTAGAACATTTTACGCCCGGTACCGGTTTCAATTTCTTGATAATATCAATTCCTTGATAATATCAAGAAATTGAAACCGGTACCGGCTGTAAAATGTTCTAGAGTTTTGCACAATCGAAATACGGTTTGTTGACATTTGGCGTGACAATAATATTGTCTATATTATACTTCATTCTAACCAAAAAGTACTTTTTTAAAGTACTTTTTTCTGAAAGTAATTTTTTTCGTTACTTTTATGACTTACTTTTTTACTTTGTAACGAAAAAAATCGTTACAAAGTAAAAAAGTAAGTCATAAAAGTAACGAAAATAAAAGTAAAAGTACTGCGATGTAAATGTAACTCGTTACCTGTAAAAGTACTTCAAAAGGTAACGAAGTAAATGTACTTCGTTACACCCCAACCCTGCAATCAAGACACGGACATTTCCTAGTTGGAGCTGGTGAAACTATATATATGTGTTTGTGTGTGTAGTTCCCTTATTTATTATCGAGGTCATTCGTTTTAAGGGCATCTTAAAGAGTAATCTTCTCTCTATACGATCAAAATTCGAGATCGATAACTTATTGAAAAAACGAGTGAGAGAATAATTTATATTTGGGACTAGGTCAAAAAAATCGTCGAGCACTGGGTGTTTTACCCAGTCAGTCAATAATGATATTAAACAAAATTAATGAGACACTTTAAACAATAAAAAAAAAAAAAAGATCATGATTTTAGAAGACGTATTTTTTGGAAGAGGGCAGTTAGAGGCCAGGGCGGGATATGGTTAGCTCTGACTACCGTGACTTCTTACAAATCATCCTCATTCAACATCATTCTTAACATCCTAAAAATTAGATTGTGCCTACGCCTCTTTGACAGCTATCTTAACAAAACAAATTTTTCAAAGTTTTTTTCTCAAGGTCATTTTAATTGCTATGGAAACGGCAAGTGTAAATTGATCCAGGTTACATGAAAAATGAAATCAGCCAACATAAATGATTGGGGTTGAAAAAAATTTGATTTGAAAACAAACGAAAGTTTTTCGAAACAAAACACAAACAAAACACAAATCTTTAATAAAATTATACTACTATATTTACAAAAAAAGTTTTTTAAACAGCCTGCCGCTTTCGATGAAAAAAAATGTCCACCGTTCGAAGCTTTAAAAAATCGCAAAAATTTTGTTTTTCAATTTTCCGAGTCCCAATTTTTTTTTTTTTTTTTTTTAACAACATCAAAAAAAACTTTCCGCTCTAAAAATTTATCGAATCTCATTAAAAACTCGAATATTTTTTTTTATTACTGTTACCATTGACAACAACAAAAAAACAACCTAATTATTTTATATTTCCATTATTATTACATTAAACTATTCTCACTTCATTATATTTCCGTGATTTTTGCAGTAATTAAAAAACTTCCTTAAGTTTTAATAAACAACAAATATTCGCAACAAAAACTCCAAATAAAAATGAAAATCTTTCAATTTTTTTCCGCTTTTCAAGTTTTAAAAGAAAGTTGTTTTTTTCCTTTTAAAATTACTTAATATTTGATTTCATAAATAATTATATTGCATTATATATACATTTTACATTTTTATTTAACATATTAAAAATATTTAAACAATCAAAAGTATTTCGTACCATTTCAACTTTTTCAACTCTTCGATGTTATAAAAACTCTCTTATATTACATATACTTTTTACATATTTACATTTGTATTTATTTTTTATTTAACATAATAAAAATTTTTCGCGTTTCTTAAACTCTTCGATGTTATTAAAATATTTTCCACGGTACTCGATCCACAACTTCTTGAAGTTCGAACCACGAAGCCATTCACAAATGTCGTCGATGAAGTTCGTGTCGTCGTGAAGGTCAAGATGTAAATTTTCAGCGAGTCGAATCCACGGGAGGACGAAACCTTCGAACTCGTTCTTTGGTACGAAAGTAAGTTTGATGTTTATCCACAACGATTCTAACTTATGCTTCGGTGTCCATTCGTCGATCTTCACTGGATAATCTAACCAGACACGACGAACGTTGGTCGAACATAAAATGACAAGTTTTTTCTCATCTTCAGATAAAATCTTTTTATCAGCAATTAATTTATTCAACTTGCATCCTGCGTCAAAAAATTTCTCCATGAAATATTTCTCATGTGAAACTTCATGAACAGATTTTCCATTGCAAATCCAAATCCTCCACTCTCGTTCATCGATTAATCTTTTCATGTCCTCTTTAATCGACGCGTGCGCTTCAAAGAAGCATTCAATGAATATCTTGTATTCATCATAACGATTGTAATATAAATCTTCTGAAGAATAACATATTAATATTATTATCAATATTTATTTATTTGCAATAATTGATCAAGAAAACCTAATTGCAAAAATTTGAAAACACAATATCGTGTTTAATAAATATAAAACGGATATTATTTTCTTTATAAAAAACATCAAAACAGTTCAAATGATCACAAATTAGTTCAAAAAATACTTTTTATTTACTAATTATTTGTTAAACAAATAAATAATTTACGAAATACAAAAGTAAAACATTTATTGAAACTTGTCATACGCCGTTTTTAAACTTTGGTTGCGCTCCAACCAATAGAAATACGATAAACAATTCAGCCAATCAGAAGCTTGACCAAAAGCATTAAAACAGCGCTCAACTTTATTTAAAAGTCGTGTGAGATTTTTTATACAAAAATAATTTATTTTAAAACTGAAATAAAAAATATTTTCGCTTTCTATTTCTTTGCTGAAGCAACAAAAAATATTTTAAAGTATTATAAAAAAGTAAACTAAAAATGTGTGTCAAAAGCGGTAACAGTGAAATAAAATTCTCAAAACGGTTGGAAATTATATTTTAAAAGTTTCACACGAAAAGTACCGTATAAGGTGCCATTTCTTTTAGAGACAACTTTTTTTAAACTTTCAAACTTGTTTTGAAAAGAAAAAATTATTAAAAAACCATTTTAATATCACCAAAAAAACTAAAACTTTTTAAACTTATAACTTGTTATCGCTTTTTCCCTAAAAACCTAAGTAATAGAAATATATTCTGCTCAAAACTGATTTTAACAACTACATAACAACAAAATCTTAAACACTTCTTTCACATCGTTCGTTCAGAAATTACTATAAACAAGAAAATGAACGAAGAAGTTTGCGATTTTCCTCAATGATATAGCTCAACTCCTGCGGCGATGTTCTCACTTAAAAAACGTCCGTTCGCTCACTGAGTTGTTTGAAAACTCAACCAGAGTGAGGGTTTAGTTGTAATTGAGAACTCCAAAGTCGAATGTGGAACAATACTTTGCAATTGTTCTCTTCGCTCCTATTATCATGGTACGCTTTTAATATTCTCAGTTTTTCTGAGAATATTTAGAGCATCTTAAGACTATTCATTCTTAAAATTAAAAACATGAATGAAGTTTTTATACTTTTTTTAACAGTGTAAATTCCAAGACAATGCGTAGAAATGAGGGGTTAAAAATATTCTCTGAGACATAAAAAACAGGGATTTTCATGCTGCTGCTGCTACAAAAGATCATGAACTATCAAAAGATACTTTTAGTTTTTTACAGCCACACCCCTAATATTTCTACTGAAAGACCCAACATCGAGTAACAATCTGTTTAACAAAGCAATAACAAAATGTCGCCAAATATTCTTTTTGATATTTCGAAAAAATGGAATTCAATTTTCCCTTACATCCCTCGTATAAATAATGTAAAAAAAGATTTTTCAAAGTAACATTAAAACTTATATTTTATATGATTTTATCCATTTCTCTTTTCTTAGGATAAAAAAATACATTTTCTTCAGGTTTTGAAGGCCGAAAAGTTTTATGAGGGGGATTGTGTTGACGATAGAGTAGAAACAAACTAATTACATATGGAGTTGAGTTTCTTGATATACAAATAAGGTGTAATCGAACGAGTCATTTTGCTTACAAGAGAATAAATAACAAGAGACCAGGCTTAGAAGAGAAGAAAGAGCTTCTAACCTATCTCATCTATCTATTTTAACTTAATAGGGTAGATTAGGGTACTATGAGCACTTTAAGCGAAAATGGGAATATTTTCAAAAATGGTTATGCTGGATCCAAAACTTTTGCGAATTAACAATTTTTAGGGATCCCTTCTCATAGCTTACCTAGATATTTGGGCACCCGAATTTATTTTTTAAAAGCACAAAGGTTTTAAAAAAGTCATAAAATTGCTCATATTACCAATATTACTCGTTAATATGAGCACTTTAAATCTAGCGCAAAAAAAATAACATTAATTAAGTAAAAAAATATCAACCTGACATATAGGACTAATTTTTGGAATATAATGATTCGTTATCAACAAAATTTATCATTAAAAGATCAAATTTTAAGCCACTTTTTGTTAAAACAACACGACTGTTTTCCGCAAAAAAAAAAAAAAGTTGTTCGTTAATTTTTCAATTTTATCAACTCATACATTTGAATGATAAAAATTCAAATATTTTGAATTTAAATTACAGAAGAATATTTAGTATTGTTAAAATGATAAAATATTTTGCCATGTTTTGTTTTTATTCAAATAGTAATTAAAACCACTGCTGTTTTAGGACTTTAAACTTGGTAATTTCAATGAAAAACATGGGGTAATTTGAGCATGCTTATACTACACAAAAATGGCATCTTTAAGTAAACTCAAAACTAAATGTTTCTATACATTGTTTTTCAAACAAAAACAGAACAAATTTTTAGCTAATATATTTTTCTTTGTAAAAAAATTAATTTCATTATTTTTGCACCTAAATTTCGCGCCACAGATACATTCATGCGTGACGATATTATTTTAAAAATGCAAAAAATTTAACAGCGTTTTAATTAGATAAAACCCGCTAATTACTGTTTATAAATTTACGCTAATTGTACTTATTCCTGTTATCACCATATAAAGTCGATTCAAAAAATACAAAGCAACTTTAACTTCAATGCTTACATCTACGAAATCTTAAGGTATGCTCATATTTCCAAGGTGCTCAAATTACCCTAATCTACGGAAACTTTCGGCTTCGGCCGAAATTTCTGCTTCAACCGATACCGAAATTTCTGCTTCAACAATTTTTTACTTTTCCTGTTTCGGCCGAAATTTCGGTTCAAACCACAACCGAAATGAACCAAAACTTTAATAAGATTAGTTTTAAAGTTTAGATAACTTTTTTTAATTTAGAGTGGGATCATGACGATTTCCTAATTGTAATCGTTTGTTAGTAAATCAATTTTTAATTATAACAATTGTAGAAATTTTAATTGAAATCACGTTACATAATTGATTCAAGTTACTATTCTCAAATCATTCTTTAAATAAGTTAACATTTAAGTGAAAGAGTGGGAGCTAAAGGACAAGATCACAGTCTGCTTAAGAGACAATGCAGCAAATATAAAAGCAGCTTTCAAAGAGCCACATTGTGTTTACAAGTCTGCTGGGTGTCTAAATCATTCACTTCAGCTAGTGATAAAAAAAAACTTTTTCACTCCAGAGTGCTGTAAACTTGATAGAATAATGTCGAAAGCTTTGCACTCAAGCTTCTTTTTCAAACTCCTTATTTGCTGAGCTTTACAAACAACAAGAGCTTCAAATGAACAATTTTGACAGGCTCGGGCTCAAAAATGATTTCACTGTACATGATTTGAACCTGTGTGAAAAGCTGGTAAACATCTTAGCAATTTTCGAAGAAGCCACCAAATTGCTCTCTGGAAAGGCTGCTTGCATCAGTGCATGTATTCCAATTGTGACAACTATCCTGAAGTCATTTGAAAATCCCTCTGATGACGAAGAAGTAATGGGCATGAAAAATGCTTTAAAGAAAGCAATGGTAGCACGTTTTTTTGACTTAGAAATCATTGATCATATTGCAATAGCAACACATCTTGATCCTAGATTCAAGCACCACTTCTTTAGATCCCAAGAAGCCTTTCAAGCTGCTAAAAAAAATTTTTTTTGGAATTAGACAGTTCCATTTTGAGCCAAAATGAAATTACTCCTGTGATGAAAACTAAGTCTATTGAAAACACTGGGTTTTCTTCAATGTTGCAAATTATAATTGCAGAGTCACAAAATACAAGGTCCAAAAATCCAACTTCCAAATTGGCAAAGGAAGTTTTAAATAAGTATTTAGAAAGCCCAACATCTTCATACTGTTTAGAGTTTTGAAAAGAGTGTGAAGAGAAAACAACATTAAAAGCAAAGTTTGGTTTGCCAAAAGTAGCAAAGAGATTCCTTATACCTCCACCAACATCTACCGAAGTTGAAAGGTTGTTTTCAACTGCTGGAGACATTCTTTCAAATGAAAGAAACAGACTTTTGCCATAAAACATGGAAAAAATTTTATTCTGTAGAGAAAATATTTCAATTGTTAACTTTAATTATTTAAATGTCTAGACATATTCTTTTTTTTTTTTTTTGACATATTATAGTTTTTATTAAATTATGTTACATGGTGATTGCTTAGATATACATAAAATAGTTTTTTTTGCTTTAACTTGGTAATCATAAAAGGTTCAGGGATTTTTAACATTTTTTTTTAAATTTAGGCTGTTTCGGTTTCGGCTGAAATTTCAGTTTCAGCTTCGGCTTTACTGAACCGAAATTTCGGTACTTTCGGTTTCGGCTCAAATTTCGGTTTCGGTCAATCACTAGCTGTAGTCATTCTAGTAATACTCATGAATAAGTTTGTAACTTCATATATTCGCTTTGTTCCAGTTTAAAAAATGCTTACAGAGTTGCTAGAAAACTAATCCAGAGTGAGGGTTTAGTTGTAATTGAAAACTCGAACGTGGCTTGTGGAACGACAGCTTGAAATCTTTCTCTTCGCTCTATTTGTCATGGTACGCTTTACATATTCTCAGTTCTCCTGAGAATATTTAGGGCAACTCATGACAATTTTTGAAAGCAAGAACGCGATTGAAGTATTTTTACTTTTTATAATCGGAACTTTCAAATAAATGAAAAATACTTGTTTTCAATTTTTTAAAACAGAGAAACATTTGCTTTATAATAAAAAATTCAATTCTTAACTCTCTATCTAAAAATATAAGAGCGACCTTTTTGGTTCACAAGTTTGCTTCTGTTAACCAAAAACTCAAAATGTACAGAATGCAGATAAAATATTTTATTTTCAAGTGAAATTTTAAAGTGTGGATTTTCATTTTTAAATTTAGATAAATATTATAAAATAGTAGTCAGTCTGACTAAAGGAGACCACATATTGAATAAGGAAATTAAAACTTCAAACAAAAGTTCTATAGCCATCATTTTTTTCAAGTGTCTTTTCGTCAGGTTAGAATTATTTTGTTCTATCTCTAATTTTAAACGTTGGGAGAAAATGAGTTGTTAATTTTACTAAGTAATGATTACTTTTAAAATAAATTTTATTTTAAAATTTTTTTTTCTAAATAGTTTCTTTAAATATAAATTATTTAAAGAATAAGTTATTATTTCTTAAAAAAATAATAGCAAAATTATAAATAATTTTTACTTATAAAAAAAATCAAAAACTTTCTTTCAACGTTTAAAATAGGAGATAGAACAAAATAATTCTAACCTGACGTTTTGTTCTCTATATCTTTTAACTAGTTCACTAATTGTTAACTTAGCCACATCACAAAGTTCAGAAATTTGCTTATAAGAATCTTCTCTACAACACGTATTACTAAATTTTTTTTTTTCGTGACAATTCCTTAACCTTTCCCATTGTTTCTTTTAATTCAACTTAAGTTAGATATTATCTCCAGTAAATTAATTTTAATTTTTCTTAATGAAGTTTTGACTTTCTAAATGGGCATGGAACTGTTTATAAACTTTTGCACGGTTATGTTTTCAATAAGATTTGAATTTCTACCTTCCATTACAAGTTATCATTCTTTTGAGTAAATTATACGATCACATTATAGGAGCAATTGTTAAACATTTCATTCATCTTCAGTGAACAGCCAAAAAGTTATGACAAAAAAACTTGAAAAATTTAGCTGATTATAAACTTTTGCACTTTACTGTAAATCTTTATGGGTAGTAAATTGCTTGCCCACAGCTTCATCTCTTAGGGGAGGATAGAATGTTTCAGTTTAATCAAGAACAGAGTTAGAAGGGTGCAACTTTGATTAAAAGGGGCTGCAATGTTTCTCTTGATTTTTAATTTTACGTGGGTTTTTAATTATGCAAAAGAAAGTGCCTAAAGAAATGGAAGGATTTATTCTTAAAGAATAGATATTTCTAAGTTTATTTTCTTATTTCTTTTTTTCCTCTTTAATATGCTAAAAAGAACCATCTCCGTAAAGCTTAAAAGGTGAGTAGGGGGTGGGTGGGGTAGGGTGTTTTAGAGAGAGAGAGAGAATTTTTTAGACAAAAGAGTTTACATAAAACCTGAACTAGAGGTTATTTGGGTGTGACACCCTCTAGACTTGATCTACTGATGTGGCCGAACAAAGTCGATTTTCGAAGGGTAGCAAAGTAAAACACAAGTGTAAATGATTCTGTTTTTCAAAATTCCGTTGATGGGCTTTTATCACATTGAAAACTAATTTTCACAAAGAATTTCAATGGATCAGTGAAAGAATAAAATCAAATCATTTCAAGTCAAACTACACGAACAATACTAAGACATGTACCAGAAAAAATCTGCGCGTGTTCTAATGTGGTGTTTACGGAAACTGTACATCATTTAAGATAGCAAATTGATTTAAAATGTGATTGTATTAATGTCGTTCAAACTTTAAACAACTCTGTTATTAAAACAATTAGCTTTAATTGAAATGTCATCAAATGAAGATAAGAAGCGAGAAAAAATTTTGCATTTTCTCGTTGAAAATCCTGGTGTATCAAACAAAACAATTTCTAAAGAGCTGCAGATTGCTTTGAGAACAGTGCAGAGTGTTTTGAAACGATTTAAGGACACTGGTACAATCATAAGAAAATCAGGAAGTGGAATAAAAAAATCTTTTGTTAGACGAGATCTTGGTAAAAAGGTAAAAGATGCCTTAGACAGAAAACTGGAGATTCCTGTTCGAACTTTAGCGAATAAATTTAAGACAAGTGCTTCCACTATACAAAGAGTAAAAAGAAATTGTGGTTATAAATCTTATAAAAAGAAAAAAGTTCTTCGTCGTGAAGAAAAGCAAGAAAATGTTGCAATTCGATGTTCAAAGCTGCTCTATAAAAAATTATGTGCTAAAAAATCTTGTTTGATTATTGACGATGAAACTTATTGTACTGCATATTTCCGATCTCTTCCAGGACACCAATATTATTCAGCAATTAATTGCAAGAAACTGAATTCCAAATATAAATTCATTGGAATGCAAAAATTCGCTAAAAAATTCTTAGTTTGGCAAGCAATTTGTGAATGTGGTGAAACAAACTCTTGTTTTGTGACTACGGGAACAATTAACTCCAAAATATACATAAAAGAATGCCTCAAGAAACGTCTTTTGCCGTTTTTAAGAACACACGGGTAACCAGTTGTTTAAGCCCGATTTAGCATCATGTCAATACTCTGGGATAACTTTAAACTGGCTTAGAGAACAAAAAGTAGATTTCGTTGAAAAACACTGCAATCCACCAAACTGTCCCGAACTACGTCCTATCGAAAGATATTGGGCTCTTGTCAAAAGAAAACTAAGGTTCAATGTAAAAGAAGTCAAAAACATTAAAGACTTCAAAATTAAATGGATGAGAGCTACCAAGAAAGTCCAGCCGAAGACTGTGTAAAAGCTGATGTCGAGTGTAAAACGCAAAGTGCGTGCGTTCTCACGTACAAAACTTCACAAACTTTCTTAAGTGAAATTTAATAATAGTAATATATGTACTTTCAAAATATACATAACATTCAATATCGAAATACAATAGTTAGATAAATATCCTTTATAATGTCCGCGCAGATTTTTTCTGGTACATGTCTTACAATTATAGCTTAAGGTTTCAAATGCACAAGGAAAATGAATGTTTTTCAATATAAACACTTACAGTTGTCTTATACACATTGCTAACCTTTTGATACCTAACAAATTGATAACTAATAACTATTTTCAAGAAATTTAATAAACTAATAAAACTGACACTGAAAACAAAAATTCACAAAATAGAAAATATGTTAAAACTAAAGTTTATGGTAAAAACGAGGCTAACAAATAAAACAGATAAAACAATCCATCTAACTAGATAACAAACGTAACTGATAATAACATCATTTACACTACAATTAGTAAAATACTGAATCTCTATAATATACTGAAAGTCATGGGCGTCATTTTGCAAATGAGAGAAGAAAAATAGTCAAATTCATCAATTATTTTAAATTTGTGGCACGAGAACGAACCGATGAAATATGCTCCAAAAATTAAGCAATCGCATTTTCAAATCATTGATCACGTAAAAGCTTCCCTAAACAAACTAAAATAATTCTTACCACTTACAGTACGCCGATCAATACCTTTTGGTACCAAATCTAAAAACAAATAAGCACGATGTATGAAATTTTATTTTAGAAAAAACTTATTTAATAAGAAATGAAAACAAAAAAAAGGAAGGGGAAAGAAATTTAAATCATTTATCCTGTGGCTCAGCAAAAATTCAAAAAGTTAAATTTATAAAACGATATTTTTTGGCATAAGTAATCAATATTCCCAAGCGATTAAGAGTCTGCGTATCGTTACTATTTTGAACCGATAACGATATGAAACGATAACGATATGAAACGATATGAGTTTGTCTATGAAACGATAATATCGGTTTAGTTATCGTTTGAACCGATAACCAACCGATAACTTATCGGTTGAAACGATATTATCGGCTTTTTTTATCGGTTTATCGGAATACATAAAAATAACGAGAATACCGATATTTATCGGTATAATAACGATATTTTTCACAATATTCCAATTTATTTTTTTTTTTTAATGCCAAATTTTAGTTCAAATATTTAATAAATCTTCAAGTCGAGTCAAGATGTCGTTTTGCCTATCTTTACCGGTTTTACAAGTTAATCCTTCCCAATTGTATATATTATCTAGATGTCTAACTTCACAAAAATTCTGTAAAGAAAAAGTGAAGCAACACTGTTCTCCAAAATGAACCCCAGGTTGAAACTCTCCCCACTCCTGATTTTTTTACATTTAATCAATCATATGCATTAGTAAACACAATATATGTTGTCAAAAAAATCTGAACTAAGTGCTAAATATGTATACTTCCAAAATTAAAACGCATAATTTTTGGCTTTTTTTCTTCCAAAGTTTTAATAAAGTCAGCCATTATGGTAGTCAAAATAACCCATTAATATTTATTTATTTCATTTACAAAAAAACCATAAAATAAATACATTTGTATCACAAATGATATTTAAGTTAATGCTTGTTTAAATTAAAATTTACCACAGCAGATTTTAGCTTTTCTCCATAACTTTTTTTGTCCTATGTTTCTTTTATAGTTCATCAAAGTTTTTTTAAATTTGTGATGAACTGATTCACCAAATTGTTCTGTATAGCTACCTAAGCTAATATTATTGCAATCTACTAAGGTGAGAATGTGACACACTAAAATATGTATTTTCCATTAAACTGTTAAGTCATAGCCAAATACAAGATGTATATAGTTAAGAAAATGAACTTTTGAAATCTTCAATTTTAACAGAAATATCTGTACCCATTTCCAAACCAAACACAGCTGATTTCACTAGTGAAAACTTACGCAAACAATTATTGGTAAAATATTGATTGTTAAGGTAAAACCCCTCTCCAAAATATCTAACAGGGGCATAAATCAATTATCATTGTTTCCATCTAAACCTACACCATGATACCCACTCATTAATATGCAATGTGTTTTCAACCAGCTTTGAAAAGCTGACCAAACATATTAAAGCAAAGTACAAAGTTTATCCACAACTCCCATCATAATGTGAAGCTCAGGTGGAGGAACAATTTGTTCAAGAAAAGTTTCTTGATCTTCTTTTAAGTAAATGAAATGAGGATTTCTTACATTTTTGTATTCCTGCATTTTCAATCTTTTTTTTCCACAATATACATATTGATCATAACGTAAGTCTATGGAGCCCAACATTCTTAGTTTCCCTGCTTCAAGGGAGCATTCTCCTTCACAATACAGACAGGCATATTTACCAGAGTGACTTGAAAGTTCTAAAAACACTATTTGCACACTTTAGGTCAAATGCCATACTGAAGTTTACTTCAAGTTGAAGAAGTGCCAATAATTTTTGGAGATTGCCATTATCCTCTAAGACCATCTCCACAATGGCAAGAATATAGCATTCCTTGACACCAGAATCTTCATATATTTCAAAGGAAGAATAATGATTTTTTGGATTGAAAACATTAATAATAACTTTTAAGAAGTTTTGACCACCATTTAAAGATATTCAGAGTTTCCTGCAATTCAGTCATTTTAACATTAATAATTGGTTCTACAGTACTTGTTAGATTCCTGTGTAAAGTAGAACATGATTTTTTGGTTTTATTTTTAGAGAGTTCTAATGCATTTGATAGCTCCATAATATTTTGGAACAAAATATGATTTTCTTTCTTTTTTTTTGACTTAATTTCATTTACTCCAACTGTAACAGAGAGAAGGTTTCCACCTGTAGACATCTTGAACTGCTCTACACTTAAAATGCTTTCACTCTCCATTTTATGCTTTAACAATCCAGATGCTACTTGTTCCGCATGTTTATCTCTAAGTGATTCACTAATATCTACGATATTGGTTACAGCTTTACTTTTGCAACAATCATGAGAAACTCCTCTAAAATTAATAGTAAGAATTTTATAACAGTTTTTGAAATAAGTAAAAACAGTAAAAAATATATTGAATCAAACTAGAAAATAACATAAAGAGAAAAAATGTTTTAACTGATCTTATTTTAAACCTTATTTTTAAATTATAAAATCATAAATATAAATAATCTATACTAAGATTTAAATAGCAGAGTCCACAGATTTTTTCAGCTACATTTAAAGTATTTGACCCTGGCTAATTATTTGTCTGGATACATATCAGAGGTTCGCCTAATAGTACTCCTATTTACCTGAAATACATTCTTTTTATCAAATACATTATTCTACCTGAAGTATATTATATAATACCAATATGTATGTGTTTGTGTTATAGCCATATATATATATATATATATAAATATATATATATATATATATATATATATATATAATATATATATATATATATATATATATATATATATATATATATATATATATATATATATATATATATATATATATATACATATACACACACACACACACACACACACACACACACACACACACACACACACACACACACACACACACACACTGGCTAGAGAGTATATCAAAGGTACTTTGATCTATACATATATTAATGGGTTATTTTGACTACCATAATGGCTGACTTTATTAAAACTTTGGAAGAAAAAAAGCCAAAAATTATGCGTTTTAATTTTGGAAGTATACATATTTAGCACTTAGTTCAGATTTTTTTGACAACATATATTGTGTTTACTAATGCATATGATTGATTAAATGTAAAAAAATCAGGAGTGGGGAGAGTTTCAACCTGGGGTTCATTTTGGAGAACAGTGTTGCTTCACTTTTTCTTTACAGAATTTTTGTGAAGTTAGACATCTAGATAATATATACAATTGGGAAGGATTAACTTGTAAAACCGGTAAAGATAGGCAAAACGACATCTTGACTCGACTTGAAGATTTATTAAATATTTGAACTAAAATTTGGCATTTAAAAAAAAAAATAAATTGGAATATTGTGAAAAATATCGTTATTATACCGATAAAAATCGGTATTCTCGTTATTTTTATGTATTCCGATAAACCGATAAAAAAGCCGATAATATCGTTTCAACCGATAAGTTATCGGTTGGTTATCGGTTCAAACGATAAGTTATCGTTTCATAGACAAACTCATATCGTTTCATATCGTTATCATTTTATATCGTTATCGGTTCAAAATATCGGTTCATACCGATATACCGATAACGATACGCAGACCCTTACAAGCGATAAGGAATCAACATATTTTCCCCATGTTTTAATTATGTTATTGTCTTGTAGCCATGTTGAAAAGTCAAAGTTCGTGTTTTTGTTACGGTAAAAAGCAAAAAAAATTGCAAAGAAACTACAAAACTTTAAAACGCCTTCTGCCTCTGAAATTCTTATATAAGTCTTTTTCCAAATAAAGATCAATAAGGAATAATACTATACTTTATGCACATGTCAATACTTATAATAAGAGGGCCACATTTTTTTTCCATCTTTTTTTTCCATCTTATGGTCTTGTAATCTTGAAAAGTCAAAATTGGTATTTTTTTATGATAAAAAAAAAAAAAAAAAAAAAAAATGTTCTCGTTGTGTAATAAGAGTCAAATATTTATGTTAAACTTTTTATGGTCAAAAACAATAAAACTACCCTTACACTCTGCATACTGTTTAACGCTTACTTTAATCTATTTTTAAAAATTGACTTTTTTATTATTTTACTCTTTTTGACATATATTTATTAATCTAGAAGTAAAAAACAGATACCTTTCATTTTTAAATTGTTATGCATATAAATATAATTAACAGATATATATGTTATGTTCATGTTCATGAAAATTTTTTTAAAGGAGCATTTGTTGCAAATGCTGGTCAATATATTTTTTTAAAAATGTCTTATTGCCAAATGATTTAATTTATGTTAAATATTTACCATTCCGACGAATTTAAATATTTATACGAATTTATTAAGTTAAATCTCAAAAGTTTTTCTTCTAAAATCATTTTTTTAAAAGCATTTTTGATAACTTCAAACGAATAAGTTAAGATGACATCGATTCTATTATTTCTAAGTTAACTTTAATTAACGTAAATTAACTTTGACATGAAAGAAACTATTTTTTACCATGTAGTAAAAGAATTTTATTCAATATTAAAATTGAAAAATCCTAAATATAACAAGATTCTTGAAGTTAAAAACCTTGTCGTCTGTTTTGCAGAATTTAACACATTGAATTTAACACACAGAATTTAACACATTTTGCAGAATTTAACACATCTTTTAAGCAGTAAGAGATGTCAAAACAACTAAAAAAACTGTTTTATTCTTTTGAAGAAAGATTAGTTAGACACTTAATTAAACAGCAAAATGGTATAAAAAAACATTTTAAAATAGTTTAAAAAAATTGAATTTGGATGAAGTCAATGACTACCTCGATAAAAATTCAGAGAAATATTTACTTTGTAAAAAAGGCATAAATCTCAAAAGTTATAAAACAGACATTTACAGTTAGCATAAAAAAGCTTGTTCCCACTAACTTTGTTTGATTTTTGCCATTTGTAGGAAAATCTACCCAAGTAAATTACCTGGGTAATGCAATTACTTATAGAATTTAAGCTTTTGCTAACCCTGATTTAACTACACTTAACTACAAGCATCAAGCAACCTGCAAGCATGAGAAAAATGTTTAACAACTCGATTTAAAAAAAAATGCTTGAAGAAAGAAGAGCAACTGGTTTGAACCTCGTGAGTTTAAAATTTAATTTAAACATGAAATCTTTTTGTAAACTTTGTTTTTCTTTTTAATTATCTAAAAAATAGTTTAAAAGTTTTTATCTCATTACTTTTATTAAACATCTAGTGAACAGTGACATTCAGTGAAAAGTATCTTTGAACAAATATACAAAACTTCATCTCACACATCATATTGTTTTCTGTCCTCTCCTACCCCTTACAACCGATACACAAACACATAAACACAACATATATGAAAACGAAAACACACTAATTTCTAACCCATAAAAATGTGATGCAAAGCCTACCAAAAAGAAGGTAAAAAACAAAACAAACATTCAACAGTTTTTGTAATTTCTCTGTACTGGGACTATACAAGAAATATTTGTTAAAACAACAAAGTAAAATAATAGAAAAAGATAACTTAGTATTTCAACTTACTAAGGACTTTTTGTAACAATGAATAACTTTCTTCTCTTGACTTCTTCATTTTGGCAATAAAATTTATAAAGCAGCTGGAATCTCTATTAGCTAATCCACATATCATTGGCACTAAACTTCGAATTCTTTTGTCTCTCATTATCTCACTTGGAGTTAAACAAATGTATGCATGTACAGATGCACAAAACTCCATTAAAGTAAGGTGAACAAACTGATACCGATAACCAGTATGTGAATCAATTTTTTCAATGAAACCAAATACTTTATCATTATCATGATTATCAAAGTTACCCATATGTTTCATCTCAGAGTCAGTGAAAATAACTTTGCCCTGATTCAGCAACTCAAAAGCAATTTTACAAATTCTATATATAGTTTCCTTAACACTTGCACTTTCCATCATCTTCCAAATTGGTTCCTCATTTTTGTTGATGTGTTTTTGTAAAAAATATAAAAAAATGCAGCAGTACAACTCCGTCATAGTGTTAAATGAATAATACTTTTCAGATGTAGAAGTAATGATTGCACACATTACTGCTAAATAAAATGGCACAGATGCCATAGCTTTTGCAGCATAGGATTCTTGAAGTACATTATTTACACTTTCAATTTGATTTTTGTTTGTGTTTTTCTCTATATAATCATTAATTCCATCATTATTGAAACCCATTATTTGTATGATTAACTTATCTTTCTTATTCTGGACTGTGCACTTGTATTTTGATATAGCACCAACCCTTCCAGCAATAACGCATTTGGCTTTATCAAAATTTAAAGCATCTGCTAATGCATTAACAATAGGATATTGACTCAGATTTTTGGAATCGTGTTTCAACAGTTCATTCAACCAGAAAAACTCATCCAAGCCATCCACCACAAACAACATTGAGAGATATGGAGAAATATTAAAGCCTTCTAAAACATCTTTGTAAAAAAAATTTAGTAGCTCATCTACACTGCCAATATTATCAAACAGATTTAACTGCCTGCATTCCAGAAAAAACACAAGATCTACATTTTTCCATATTAAACCCTTTGCCCAATCAAGTAAGCATTTCTTGAGATACCATGTTTTTCCGATACCAGCAATTCCAGAAATTAACAGTAAAGAAGGATTTTCTGATAATACTTCTTGCAAACCTATTCTTTCATAACTCAAATGTTTTTGAAGAAAATATTTTCTTTCAGAATTATTCACAGCATCTCTCTCCACTTCATTTGCATTAACCAAAGTTAGTTCTATAAATTTATCAGAAAGTTCAACGTCAATAGGGGTTATCATTTTATGTACAAGTTGCTCAGTTGTTTTATAGATTTTAAGATAATGGGTTTTCAGTGCTTTGCTTATATCTAAAAAAAATAAAAAGTTTTCAGATAAAAGTGCCATTAGGAACTTTCTTTTAACCACAGTCTCAGTGCCACCTTAATCATTTAATACAACAAGGTAATATGGTCTGGGGTTGTATAGTTTGGAAAGTTGTTGGTAAGTTAGAGTTTATTGATAAAACAATTAATCCTAATTTGTTAATTGATCTATTGACATAAGTTTAAAAACTTCAGCTCAAAAACATAGATTAGGAAATGATTTTTTGCTTCAATAGGATAATGACCCAAAACGCACTCACCCTTTTTCTTTAAATAAATTGATGTAAATATGAACTGTTATTATTAATAGGTAAAATTCTATTATTTTTAAGTGCTAAATATTTTCTTGTATTGTACATTTAATTATTTATTGTTTATTACAGTATTAAGTTAAAAAAATATTTTTTTAAATCACTTGATAAAATACTTTTTATAGCAATAATAGTAACAATTTATAATAATAATAAAAATAATGTTAATATTAATTTTTTTTTCTTTTGTAAACATTTGCACGGCTTTTAACTATTTATTTTATTTATTTTATTCTATAAAAAAAAATTAGAAAAAGATATCAAGAGGATAAGAACATCATCTACACTGACCTCTGAATTTAAGGAGCTCTAAAAAAAAACTTTTCTAGGAAACAAAAAACGCTTAAGTAAGTTATAAAATGATTTTAATTTTAAAAACCTTTATTAGCTACGATATTTGATTACAAATATGGAATATAAAATAAATCAAGCTCAAGATGAGGTTTTACCAAAGGTGGTTTACTCAAACAATTTCTGTATGATAGATAAGTTTGATGTCAGAGATACTGAATAAGTTATCATATGGTAAAATAAAAACTTTAACTTAGAATAGCCCTTTTCAAAACACAAAAAATTTCTTCCAATATCTTGAAAATAAATCTACTTTTAAAGATTTTTGTTTCAGCTTTTTCAGAAAAATGAATTGAGTTAAACCTAGAGGAAAAAAAAAGGTGATAACAAATCAAACAAAAAATTATCTGTGCTATTATTGATATTTTTAGAGAATAAAATGATATTTTACTTGTTTTTACCTGAAAGCATTTTGTGTTGTTTGATATGTTCTTTACAAACGTGATAATATTTTGTAGGAAGCACAACTTTTCATAGTATAACATTATTATTAACCTTACTTATACTGTTTATGTAAATTCTATTTGTGCATGCTTTTAAGTTATCTCTTAAGTTTCATCTAAAGGCTCTACATAAGTACAGTTGTTTTTGTGCTCACACTCACTTACAATTAAAATTATACAAATAAAATGATAACATGATGATAACAAAAATGATCTATAATAAAAAATTTATGATAACAAATAAAAGTTTATCAGTCATTTATTTATGTAGTGAAAAAATTGTTTTTATTAAAAATCAAAATAGAAGAAAGAGTAAATATTTTTTATAACATTTCATTGTAATGTCTAAGTTTATTAAACTCATCAATATAATTGTAACAAGAATAATAATAATAATAATAATAATAATAATAATAATAATAATAATAATAATAATAATAATAATAATAATAATAATAATAATAATAATAATAATAATAATAATAATAATAATAATAATAATAATGATAATGATAATGATAATGATAATGATAATAATAATAATAATAATAATAATAATAATAATAATAATAATAATAATAATAATAATAATAATAATAATAATAATAATAATAATAATAATAATAATAATTATGATAATGATAATGATAATGATAATGATAATAATAATAATAATAATAATAATAATAATAATAATAATAATAATAATAATAATAATAATAATAATAATAATAATAATATAATAATAATAATAATAATAATAATAATAATAATAATAATAATAATAATAATAATAATAATAATAATAATAATAATAATAACAATATAATAATAATAATAAAACTAATAATAATGACAGCAACAACAATAACAATGAAAAGAATAACATAATCAAACTTAAAATTGATCAACTTCAATTTTTATTTCAAGTTAATCAGCATAATGTTAAACTATATTGAAAATTTCAAGCTTTAAAGTTTTAATTACTATGAAATAGAACATTAAAAAGAAAGATTGTAATTAAAAATACTTTTGCAATTTCTAATTTTTTTTAGGACTTATATACTTAAAATATACTAATTTTGTTTCACAAATCAGAAGGAACTCTATTACTATCAACTTAAGATGAAAAACAAAAGTTTTTAGTCAAAAAGGAAATATGCAAAAAATACTTTAATTTCGTGAATTTATTATAGAGAAGATATTTAATGAACATAAAACACAAGAAAATATTAAACTTAAACAAAGAAGTTAAGAAAACATATTTTGAACCTGATGTTAAAATAGCATAAGCAAAAATAGCAACAAAAAAAAACACTTCTAAATTTAAATCTAATATAAACAAAAAAGATTCAAAGATTTAAAAAAAATTTCCTATTATTATATGTAAAAATTTTAGGAAATAGTTTCTTTGAAGAAAAATATGAATATAGTGTAAATATTTAAATCAAAAATCATTTTAATTTCTTTAAAAAAAATAAAAAATTATTTCATTCAAGATTTGTTAATTTCATTGACAAAAATACATTAAATAATTCATTTGTAATAAAGTTAAAAACCACAAAAAAAAGGTTCCCTTTTTCCTGCTGTTACAACTTCCTATTGTGGCTGTTTGTATTCATATTTACACTTATTTGTTAAACTATACATTTAATTTCAAATAAATATTAATTATCTTTTAAACAAATGCTTCTTTAGCTATTGATATACGAACTTATTGATCTATATTTTACAAAATCAATAATTTATAATTACATTCTTTAAAAATTTATTTGCTAAGTATCAGTGTCTGCTGGCACATAATTAAGCAAAATTAACTATGTGTCACCACATACTACTTACAATTAATATCAAATTTTCTTTAATTGAGCTTTTTATACTAAAAAAAATTAAAAACTTGTATAAAATAAAAATTACTTAAAAGAAAAACTTTTGTCAGTTAATTTAGTAATTAATCAACTGACAAAATTAAATTTTCATTGTTGCAAAAACTTTCAACTTGAAATCTCTAATAAAGATGTAAACATCAAAAAAATGTATACATATAAGAATATACATGAATATATAAAAGCAATCAAACTTTGTCTACAAAAGTTCAATATTATGATTTTGCTTCAAAAGTAAAATGTTGAGAATTGGTAAAATGAAAACCTTTTAACTTAAAAAAATCAAGTCATTAAAAATATTTTTTCTGTTACTACATAAAAACCATTAAATCCTGTTGCTAAAAAAGTATTGAATCATAAGTTGAATCAGAGAGACAAAAAGTAAATTTGAAATGTTCAAAATGATGCAAATTTGTAAAGGTTCTTCCTAAAAATGCTTTGTTAATAGCAACCTATTTTAGTTTGTTTCACTTTTTCAATTAAACTATGATAAGAATAAGTAACAGTACTCTATGAAGATTGAAGTTTTGCTGTATTTAATAAAGAAATAGAATAAAGATTTACAAAAAGTATTTTCAAAGGAGGCCATTTAGTATATGTAACTATAACTATACTATAAAAAAAAAGAAAAGATCTCATCAACCTGTTTATAAAAATTAAAAACAGTACAAATATAAATCATAATCAAAAAACTTGATTATTAAGATGAAAATCAACAACAGCATATAATTTTAAATATAAAACTCCAAGAGATCAAAAAAGGACTGGGAATTAAGTGGAATAATAAGTCTTTGCATTAATGTAAAATTACACAAAAATTAATACAAAATTAAAAAGTTAGTTCAACAATGAGTAACAACTGCATTTGATACAATCAGCTTAATTTTAGTACTGGTAAAACTAAAGCATTTTCATTTGCAGTCGCCTACAATCTCCATTAAAATCAAATTTGGGAACCATATAAGAATCAATTTTTGGAACCACGTAAGAATCAATTTCAATACTAGAAAAAAAACCAAATGTATTGAACCTATAAACATTCATAAGATAAGTATCACTGATGTCTGTTAATTACAGCTCTAAACAGTTAATTAAAGCTCTGTTTTCATCTCTTGAATGCATTAAAAAAAGTAAATTTATTAAAATTAAAATAACCATGCAAATCAAAACTATTTCCAAAAACATCTCTTGCAGTAAAATTGCACTAAAGTATACATCTATGAAACAACCCACATCATTAAATAATCACCACTAACAGATGTGCTATCTCGGAAAGAAACTGAATAAATTCAGAAATACCTTTATATATAAATTTTGGATTAAATAACATACAAATTTATTAAAAATGTAAAAAGATTTCTTTATTCAGTTTAATTATTCACATTAATTTTTTTAGACTCATTTAAAACTTTTTTTGTAGTATTTTTGAAAAAGAATCAAGTTTTATTCCATTCTTACTAAAATAAGAAATTAATTTTGTCATTTTTGATAGAAACCTTCCCACCTTATGATGGAATGAATTTTTGCAAGATATTTGAAGAACCTGTAAGATTTTAAATGTTAAACAGACCCTTAACAACTACTATGGTGTCCTAAAATAACCAAGAAAACGTTTTTTTTTTAAAAGTGTTGCATATACTCATTTTTTTAAATTTTTACATTAATTAATTGACAATTAGGGATCCCCAAAGTTTCATGAATTTCTTGCAAACCAATGCCAAAAAATTAATGAAAATTGCATTCATTGTGTCATAATCTTCTGAAACTTTCTACAAATCAGTGATTATCCTACTGTTGATTGTTTTTCACCATTAGAGAACTTTTTATCATTAGAATTCAAATATGTTTTTCTATTTATCCCTCACTGGAGTTTAAGATACAATTAAAGCTAAATCCTGTAAATACAAAATTATTAAATCATAACCAGGCTGAATTGTCAATTCATTGTGTCCATGGCATCAATTAAAAATACAAAATTACAATTGCACAATGTTGCATAAGTATTTAGTACCATGACACAAATACAAAAATAAAAGCAAAAAATTACAAATAGATAATACTTTGTTTAGTTATGCTCAGAATTACTGTTTGTAAATTTGTCAATTCCTTAATAATAACATAATATCTGATCAGAAGCTTTTGTTTAGAACTGCAAAACAGTTCAGTTCTAAAAGCTTACAAGATTGCTATGATTTAACTTTGCAAATTTACTCCAGTGTTTTTCCACAAGTTGCAAATGGTATTCTTTTGCTTCTTCTTCCTTTGTTATTGTGACATTGAAATTCTGTATGAGAGCAACACCAAATCTGGCACAGTCATTAACACAAGCCATATTATTAAACATCTCAGATGCAGTCTTGTATGATTGTTTTTCAGCCCTCTCTGTAACTGAAATCTCTAAAAAAACTGTCTCCAATGGTGATGGACTTGAAAAAACTTCTATGGATAGATAATTCTTGCACTGCATGAGACAGAGTCTTAAATAGATGCAGTCCTCAATCACCTCTAATTCCTGACACAATTTGTGCCTTTTCTGATAAGAGAGATACCAAGAAAACAAACAGAGGGTCCCCAGCTCTAGGTTCAAGTACCATGAGTGGTGAACTATCATCTTTACATCAATAGTCTACAAAACAACACAATTGTAGGGATAGAGCTTTTAAATGAGTTGAATGCTATTTTATGGTGCATCAACAACTACTCAAGATGTGAACCATGACTGAAAGTAGATACCAACTAGAAGTTTGTTATATTGTGGCATTCTCTTCAGTTCACAACCCACTTAATCTGAGGAGGGTACCTGGACTTAACCAGACCTACAGTTTGTACGAGAAATTTTCTACAACCATCTATTGGTTGGCCAAGAAAAAGTTAGTCAGCAATTAGTGCCTTTCTTTTCATTTTTGGCGGTCACAAGCAGTGATTAATGGTTTGCAGTTGATAATTGCAAACCTATGATTACTTCTGAAAGTAGCAAAGCCCTTCAGACATGCTTAAATTCTCCTGATCTCGTTTTACTACATTACAAGTTCAATAACATCCTCAAGTACAGCTGCTCAGTGCTGAAAATTCAGTCATCACAAATTCTAGAAGATACAAATGACTGCTTATCGCAAGGTGGATGATATTATTGAGATGATGGAAAAAAGTTTCCTGGTTTTTTTAAATATCTGCCATATATATCTGGTGTTTAGTGGAAAAATTAAAATTTAGGTATATAAAAGCATTACTCTTCAGTATGAAGTAACTGTGACATTTACTAAAATTTATTAGTAATTTTGACATTTACTACAATTACATTAACTCTATGACATTTTGTTTAAATGAAGAGTAACCTAAAAGTAAAAGATTTAAATAAGCCATCTTTTATTAAGACATTGAAAACTAACCGATCGCAAAACGTATTAATTTAAAATGATTAAAATCAAAAGTCATAATCAATAGAACTAGGGAATCACCAATCATTTGAGAGTATTTTACTGTAATTAGAATTGTTTACACAGTTCAAAGTTACCCTCTGAGTTTCCTTAAAATTGATTTTGGTTTGGAAGGGATTCCTATTCAATTATTGATTTTGGTTTGGAAGGGATTCCTATTCAATTATTGATTTTGGTTTGGAAGGGATTCCTATTCAATTATTTCTATAATAATTTTTTCATCAATGAAAAAATTATTATAGAAATAATTGAATAGGAATAATCCTTTGTATGAGCTAAAACCTCATAAACAAAAATCATGTTTTGTTGATGTGATTTGATGTTTAAAAATATTTAAACAATATTCAAACAATAAGATGTTGCACATTGACAAATAACTTTCTTTTACTAATTTTATAAAACTGACAAATTTCTTCATTGTACTAGTTCTAATAACTCTTTAGAAGTTGTATTTGCTGGTTGGGCAATTTGATTTTTAACCAATTAAATCAATGGAAAAAGACTTTAACCTTCATAGAAGTCAATTTAACTTATTCCCATATTATCTATCTACCATTGTATAAGAAAAAGACTAGGCAATATATAAGAACATTCTAGTATGAGCTTCTATTGCAGTTCATTTAAAAATTTCAAAAAAGCCAATAGACAACTAATGAATAATTCATTAGACAATAAAAATGAGTTTAAAAAAAGGTAAAATCAGCAAAAAGAAAAGAAAAAAACAGCATTTTAATAAGATGTTGCATATTACCAAATAACTCATATACAGCTAACAACAACTTACTTTCTTTTTCTTCAATGGATGGCTTCAGGGGGTTTTCTCTCTCAAATGATTTATCTAATAAGTATTTTATCAAAAATGAGCAAACTATTCACAAATTTTGTGTAAAAAATAACTTCAACTTCTGTTATAAAAAGCAAAATAAAAAAGAAATATTAAAGAACCTTTTTTACAATGCTTATAAACTTCAGAAAATTTTCAGATTTAGAAAAAAAAAAGTAAAAAAAAATTAAAAGTTAAAAAAAAGATTTCTACAAATTATTTTACTTCAAACTAGAAAAATAAGTTTATACTTGAGAACTTTTCCATCACTCTTATCAAATCTAATCTATTTATTTTGTATATTGCTTTTGCTAAAGCATCTAATGCAGGAAACTTTTGTTGGTTTTTCCAAGTGCTTAACATTCTGTGCGCCTTCTCTTTCAAACCATTATATTCAAGATCTATGACATCAAGCTCATGATCTTTGATTGATAAAAAGCGTCCCAAAATCTGCCAATCTTCCCCAACCATCATTGCCAATTGTAACAGCAGTTCTGAATTGTCAAGAATATCACTCATTTTTGGTTGGTCTTTTACAACATTCACTTTTTCCTAAACAAGAAACAACTTCAAAAATATTCTCTTAACTTTTCCAAACAATTGTTTAAACCTTTTGTTGTACTTTAAGATATATATTATGCTTTATACATATTATTACATTTTTAAACCTCAGTTTAAAAATGTAATAATATGTATAAAGCATAATATATATCTTAAAATACAATATAGTGTAATTATGAGTATACAAAAAATACCTCATTTTCATCAACAGGTGAGTAATCATAAAGGGCAGCAACTCTTGGTGGTCCCTCATTAGAAAATGATGATGGAGCAGATTGTGACAAATTAAGGTCAATACATATAGAAACAGCTGATTTACCACTTTCCAAATCAACTTGAGCTACCAATGGTTCACCTATAAATAGAATGTATGCTATTTATAATTGAATGTTGTATTTACATTTAAAAAAGTTTCTAGCCACATAATATATATTGAAACAGTGGGTCATTCAAGATTAGATAGATGGTTGTGGGAGTATAAACTCAAAATCCGAATTCATGTGAACAATAATATTGTAAAATACCATTGTGGATATGCTACTGAAAAGCATATCCACAATGGCATTTTACAATATTGCTGGAACAGCTAATCAACAGTCAATAAGGGAAAATATATGACAACTGGACCCAGTCAAACCTACCAATTCCGATTAAAACAGCCCCATATAATAACACTATCACTGCCACCAAGTGCAAAAAAGCAATAACTATACTTTTCAAGTTTATATCTTTTTTACTTTTCAAGTTTATTTCTTATTGAGATCTTTGCTTTTCCTATTTATTACCTCAAAGTTACTTTCAACACTGACCTCTGGCCATTTTTCTTGATTTTCCAAAGATGATGGCTAATGACTGTTTAAACACGTTTTTTCTAAGTAAAATGATTTTAACTGAATTTTAAAAAAAATAATTTTCAAGGTTTTAATTGAAGGTTTCTGTTGGTTTATGTTCAGTGATCTGCCAGTTTGTTACTTTGTTTACTGCTTTTGAACCAGTTCCTATGTAACTTTTAGATCATCACAAAATCTTCCTAAAAATCTTAAATGTGTTATTGCTAGCTAGTAACAAGCAAAGTAAAGAGCAAAAAGAAGATATTCAGTTTAGTTAAGGAAGTAAGATATAATGAATGACTGGATTATGAAATGAAGGCAGATTATTTCTGGAGTTCAAATTTAGATTATTTTGAACTCAAGAAATAACTTTCAGACTGTGCTGAACATTTTGCACATTAATAAAAGAAAGCTTAACACTCATAGTCAAAGTAAAATTATGAGAACTAAAAAATGGTTTTAACTCTTACTTTAAGCTATGTTTATGCTGTGTATGCAAAAATACTAAAACTGCCTATTTCACTATAATGATGTGAACACTTGTTTTGCCTGTTATGTTTCTCAACTTTAATTTTTTAAAAAACCAAAATAGAAAAATTGTAAAATTAAAGATGTAATAAATTTTGATTTTACAGAGTGCCAAGTGAACTTAGGAAAACTTGTTATTGTTAACCATGTGCATAAAATGCTTCAGGTTCCCAGTTTTTTATGAGTTTAATCAAAATCTGAGACATTAAAAACAAAAATTATCAAATAATAGAAATAGTTGTAACAGTAATTATAATAATCATAATAACAGCAATAACAATAAAAATAATGCTACCAATGATCTTCCACCATAATTTCAATCGAATGAAATTATGATTGCAGATCATTGCTGATGCTAAATGGAAAACTTGCAAAAAAATAGTTTTTTAAAGTCATGATTATCATTAGAAACAGCATAAAAAATAATTGAAAATAATCTAGAATCATAAGACTCAAATACAAATATCAAATACAATAATAATGGGTTGGTGAAATAACTTAAAACAGAAAAATGTTTTTAAAGAATTTAGCATCATTTTCAGTGTTAAAACATAAATTAATATTAGATTTATGAACATTAGATATGATAACAATAGATACAAATATATGCAAATTTTCTCCAGTTATTAAAACAACCCATACTTATTTTCATCATAAATCACTAGTAAAGAATTAAATAACTAGTAGCTTATTTTTATATAAGTAATAATGATAATAATGAATCGTAGTACTGATACATAACTTAGGGTTTATAATATAATAATTAAAGTTTTTATGCTTTAATTTAGAGGTCCATATGTATCATGAGACCCTTGCCAAATGGTGTAACCCCCCTCTGATATAGCCTGAATATAAATCTGCAATTATCATTTATCATAATTTCAACATAATAAAATTTTAATGGAAGATAATTGCTGATGGTAAAAGAGAAACTTGCAAATAAACAAATTTTTTGTCTGATTTTGTCAACAGGTCTTAAATAGTGGTGTTAAAATTTAGCTAAAATTTTGTCAACTTCTTTTTTATTTTACATGTTTTATTATAGCTGAAAAATATTTTATTTAAAATGTAATTTCACATGAATTTGCTTACCATGCTTATACTGTTCTGCATCTGAAAAAAAGAACAAAAAAAAGACAATAGTTATTAATGAGCATAAAAAATGCATTGTAGGTAAATAAAATATCTGAAAGAATCAAATGAGAAGAGAACTAAATGATTGTTTAAGCATAAGTTAAAACAGAATAAGTAAGAAACTGAATGAGTCTTTTACTCAAATGATTAGAAATTGTTAAAACTGAATAAAATATTAAAGAAATGAAACCATTTACCAATTTTGATCCGCTTTGCATCAGGAACTAAAACAAAATGTAAGCATGAGCTTAACAAATGTATTCGAGGAATTATCAATAATAGAAAATTCAAAAAAATATTAGACGAAAGGGGAATTAAAAGATTCTAAATAATAATAAAAGACAAACTAAATAAATCAATAAACAAGACTTTTACTGAAATAAAACAAAGAATGTAAAATCATTTAAACTTGAATAACATTACTTAAACTATTTATTGTAAATGCAAATAACTATTTTTTTTTTTATTTCGAAAAGAATTATAACTTGGTTATACTTTTACAGCATCTTTAAATGTTTTTTTTTATTTTTTAAATGAGGCCTTTATTTCTTTTTTTGCTGTTTCATATGGCATTTCTAAGCAACTTGTCATTATTGTTCAACATGGAAGTTTGAAATTTTGTACAAATGCAGCAGCAGATACCCCTAAAAACTTTCACACTTTTGTAAGCGAAAATGGTCCCACACTTTGTATAGGCCTTTTAAAAACAAATTCAATTTTAAATTCACTAAGCTGCCAATAACATTTCACTTAGTTGATTTGGATTAAGCTGCAAAATTTACTCCAAAAACTATCAAATCTAATCTTAGTCTTATCTATATCTAAACATTATACTAGTCCAACATACTTATCTATATTTGAACAATATACTATTCCAGCATCCTATTCTAAAAGTATTTTATTGCCAGATTGGCAATTCTATTAAAAAAAAAACATTGGCATTATAATATTAATACAGCATTTTTCCATTATGCATGAACTTTAAAACTTCAATGATTTAAGTGAGCCCAATGATGACATATGTTAAATTGTTAAAAATCCTTTATACTTATACTTAATAAAGAATTCATTGATTATCAATTTAGCCATAAGTATTCATGGAACATTAAAAATTATTTTAATGTTATTTTAAATTCATAATTATGGAGTTTCTGATTAGATATTGCTATACAACCATGTAATTTTTAATGCACAGAATTGAGAATTTTGCATAAGATTTTAAATCAACCTCACAAAGCTATAAAATCAACAGATCATCTATAAAGATTTTTTCAGTTTTAAAAATCTTTGTAGGTGTAACTTTTTCATTCTATCAGAATGCTATGCGACAAATAATGACACTGTAGCCTATAGTGTCAGAAAACAACCAATTGCTAAAAACATGTTTCAATTTTTTTTTTTGGTTTAAAAAAGAAACCCCAAAGACAATAGAACTTATTAAGTCTAGATTTTACTTAAACATAGAAAAGGTTTAGGGAGCATAAACATGGCTTGGTATATGCAAATCTAAGTTTGTGAGAGAGTAATAAAATTTTCAAGGGAAGGAAAGACTACTCATGAAATTGCTTCACCATCATTTATAGATGAATCAACTGTGAACAATAATATTATAAAACACTGTTGCTTATTGCTGGAACATCTACTCTACAGTCAATAAGGGAAAAAATATGACAACTGGACCCAGTCTCCCTGACTTGTTTAAAAAAAAATTATTTTGCATTAATTCTCTAGGATTATATTTGAAGTAATCTATTTTTTAGCTGTTGGTTCTGTAAAAAAACATGAGAGATATTCATATAAATACCAGAAGATTCCATTTGATCAGGTTCTAAATAAGAAACAAAATCCACTGACTTTTCTTCCTCTTTGCTTTCTGTGTTAAAAGTCATTTAAAAAAAAAAATCCAAAATTCATGTTATAGTGCAAAACTTCTATAGCCTAAATTCTTTAGAATTCTTTGAAAGAATCTACTTTTAAGTTTTGCTTCTACAAAAAAGATACCATAAGATTCTATTTGTTCTTGATCTAATAGGAAATTGACCACTGATGACTCTTCTTCCTTTTTACTTTCTGCAAGATCTAAATAGTCATTTTATAAAAAAATCCACAATTCATGTTTTAGTGCAAAACTTCTATTGTGTTAATATTCTACAATTGTGTTTGAAATAATCAATTTTTTATTTGTTGTTTATACAAAAAAAAGTATGAAAATTTCAAATATACCAGAAGATTCTGTTAGCTCTTGATTTAATAGAAAATTAACATTTGATGACTCTTCTTCCTCTTCACTTTCTACAAGATCAAAAAAGTCATTTTATAGAAAAATCTACAACTCCTGCTTTAGTGCAAAAATAATTGCATTGATTGTTTCAAAATATTATTATGCACAAATGGAATCCAATGATGTAAAAATATTTTAAACTTAAATATGAGATATTAAATGGTGCAAAAACAAGATAGTTTAATTGCTTTAATGCATTTCTGATTATAAGGAAAAAATAATATCAAAAATAGTATATTGAATAAATTATGTTTTTAACTCTTCTTCAAAAAAATGAGAAGTTTAAATTCCATATTTGAAAATTTTTATTCCAAGCTCCACATTTGGATTTGATGTCTTCAGATTTATTTCCATGTTTTCCTACAAGGCTATTGCAATATAAGCAATGTTCAAGATAAATAGAAAGGAAACGAATTATTGAAATTCAAAACAGCAAAAGACCAAATGAAATTTTTTGCTTCCTTAACACTCTGCTAAACGGTTGTGATAGTATTGTAATAGCTTCTCACAAATTCCTTTTCTTTTTGGCCATATAGGCATTTAAAAACCAATAATCAGTAAAAAGAATAAGAAGGCCTGGTTACCATTTGCCGAAGATCACTGAAATCAGATTAATAAAGATTGGAAAAAAGTTGCTTTCTAAAAGGAGTCTAATTTTAATCTAAGAAGCAATAGTAGACAACATGGACAGCTTTGAACTGGTACAAAAAATAGAATTAGGTACCAAAATATAAATGTAAAACATGTTGGAGGAAGTGTGATGGTTTGGGGAATTTTCCCTGCACATGAAGTTGATTTATTAGTAAAGATTTACAGAAATATGAACACTGGTTATTACAAAGACACTTTAGAAAATTTATTAGCTTAATGCATTTCTAATAACACTAGCCAACAAAAATTTATTTCAATCTTTTATTTAACGTTTTTTTCATAATTTGACCATGGCAACTTTAATGGTGAAGCTCATTTTCATGTTGCTTTAGGCGTTTAGTTTATTCAAGTGAATGATTTTTTTTTTCTTTATTTTAACTATATAATGATTACTTTTTCTTTCTTATTTTTTTAGGGAACTAAAAAATTGTTAAATTACTAATTTATAATGGCTTCTAGACATTGTAAATTCCTAGCGAACTCCTTCTGCTATGTTTGTGGATTTCATATTGGACCTGCTCAGGTGAAATGTACAGCTTCAAGGGATACAAAGTGTTACCAAGCTTATGTGAAGTATCTTGGGATGTTTATTGGGGACCAAGAATGTTATCTGTGGCTGTTGTGAATCAACATCAGAAGGATGGTTAAGAGGCACCAAGAAAAGGATACCATTTGCATTCAACCAGAATTTGGATAGAGCGAGCAAATACCTGATTAACCATTATTTTTCCATGGTGGACATTTATGGTTATAAGACAGCTGAGGACAAGAAGAAATTAATCTATCTTAACATACCACCTTTTATTGCACTGGTGCAATATGATGAACATATAACTATTCCAATTCAAGCAAATACAGATCAACTCAACATGGAAATGTTTGATAAGGATGATGATAAATGGAGGAGAAAGAAGATGGAGCTTGGTAATCTGGTGAATCTCACTTTCCAAACCAACACAAAATCGACAATTTAGTTAAATATTTGAATCTTCCAAAAGCTGGTACAGAACTGCTTGCATCCAGATTGAAAGAATGGAAGCTATTGAAACCAAATGTGAGCATTACCAAGTACCAAACAAGATATATATCTCACATCAACTTGACCAATTGAGGCTCTTTATTGACAGCTCTACAAAGAGTTTAATGGCTGTACTTCACAGTGGAAATCAATATCCATTCATACTAGTCAGACACAGTGTAAACTTAAAAAAAGGCTACAACAATTATAAAATTTTACTGCAAAAGATTAACTATGGTTACTACAAGTGGGATGTGCATGTGGAGATTTCAAGATGCTTGATTTTCTTCTTGAACTGCAAGGAAGATTTACTAAGTATCCTTGTTTATTGTGTTTGTGGTACAGCAGAGGCACTGTAAATCAATACCTCCAAAGAGAATGTACTGAAAGAAAAGATATGCAATCAGGGGTCTACAATCTGAAAAATGTTGCTCAAGTATATGTGAACAAAATTCTTCTGCCTCCACTCCACATAAAATTGGGCTTGATCAAACACTTTGTCAAGGCACTGGATCACAGTGGCAATACATTTAAGGAGATCAGATCTATGTTTCCTGAACTATCAGATGCCAAAATTATAACTGGTGTGCTTACTGGACCCCAGGTAAAGCAGATGTTCACATTAGGTCTTCAAAGCAAAATGGCAGAGAAAGGAAAAAGAGCCTGGGTTGCATTCAAACATGTTGTTTCCAATTTTCCGGGAAACAACAAGAGTGAGAACTATAAGGAACTGGTTGGTGAACTACTTGACAGTTGTCAGGAGTTAGGCTGCTGAATGTCACCCAAACTGCACTATTTACACTCTCATCTTGACACTCTGTCCAAATCTAGGAGCTTTTAATGAAGAAAGGTGGAAAAAGGTTTCACATGGAGAAGAGTTTCACTAGGACATCTAGATAATGGAAAAGCGGTACCAAGGAAGATGGAATGAAGCATGATGGGTGACTTTATCTGGAGTTTGGTCCATAATGTCTCCACTCACAAAAGACAAAAATGATCTAATGTACATTTCTGAACTTATGATGTTAACTCACATTATCTTATGTTTAAGTAAGGCTGCCAATTTGAACTTTTTTTAATGTTCTAAAACACGCAAAATAAAAGAGTACAAGTTAAAAACAAAAGTGTTTATTTATCTAATAATAAAACTGTTTATTTATAAAAACAAAACTGTTTATTATTGAGACCCGCTTCTTATTTTCACTACATATAACTTGAAAAAATTGCCTATTTTAAAATAAACAATATCACTCAGTATTTTTAACATTTTGTTTTAAAAATGTTAATGCATCTAATGTATCATACCGTAATGAGCTCCTTATTTTTGTTGCAAATAATCCTAGGCTAGAGAAAGCCCTTTCAGCCTCTACAGATGTCAGAGGAATAGTTTTAAAAGCATTAAAAAGCATTTCTAAATTTTTGGGTCTTGATTTGCTGGCTTCAAAAAGAGCCATTTTCTTTTTAATGAGGTTAGATCCAAGTTCACCTTTGTCTACTGTCATTGAAAATCAGATGTTTTAATGAAACATTTAAGTTCTTGAGCTAAAGTAAATTTAATGTCAGTATTTTTCATATCATCAGTTACATCACTGTTATTGACTTATCCATCAGCATCAGAGTCTTCCTTGCTAGACTGGAATAATCTTTGAATAAAATTGGTAGCAAAATTTGCTAAAGAAATTCTTTTTATTTTATTCCCAAACTGATCATCTTGATTCAAAACATCTGGGTTTGATAAATATTTCATTAGATGTATTAACTTTATGTTTCTCCTTTCAACAATTCTTTTTTCAAATTGTTGCTTTTCAAGTTGACTAATTGGCGTGTTGGCTTCATCCAACTTTTTCCAGATAAATTGAATTATAATTTCAGAAGACAATAAATCAGCATCACGTTTGGAAAGTGCTTTAATAGCTAGTTTGAGCAGCTTTAGGGGAACACAAAGGTTGTTAACTTTATCAAGTTCATTCTTAGAAAGTGGCAAATTGGTGTTTTTGCTAAATAAAGCTCTTTCTATTTCTTTTTGGACTTCCAAAAATCGTTCTAACATAGCAATTGTGCTGCTCCACCTTGTCCTGGAGTCACAAATCAAAGCTTTCTCTTTTCCAAACGCTTTAACAATATTTGGCTGAAGATCATCATCATTTTGTACAGGTGATCTACAAAACATTTCTACTAATTTTTTAATTTTGGCCACCGGCTCTTGAAATTCAGTTTTCAATGAGGGTACCAAATTTTCAGTAGATATTTGAATTGTTTAAACATAATCAATCCAATTTTCATCTTCTTCCTCACTAACACCATCATAATCTTCATTAACATCTTCAATTGAATCATTAATTTCAATAGTATACCAACTTCAATGGTTTCATTAACTTCATTGTTACTACCAACTTCAATGGTATCACCACTTCAATGGTATCAACAAGTTCTTTGTCAAAATTATCATTTGGTAGTGCAGCACTTTTTTTTTGAAAAAGGACATCAATTACGCATAAATGAATAGCATGATTGTAACATATTTGGTGTTCTGGTTTAGTGTCATAGCCAATTTTTTTCATCAAACTGGCTCCATCTGTAACAAAGGCAACAAAATCTTTGTTTAAGTTTAAACTAAATGAATTAAGTTTTTTATTAGTTTTTTCAATGGCTTTCGATGCTGGTATTGTGCCATGTACCCTTAACATTCCAAGAGATTGAAATCCTCCATTAAAATGAGCATTCAAATTCATGAATCTCCTGTTTTTAACTGATGTGTACTCGTCAAATGTTAGGCTAAATTTGCCATTAATTAAAATGACTTTTTGTAATAAAGCAATTACTTGTTTCTTGATTATTTCAAAGTATTTCATCACTAAATCACGAACAGTTTGATGACTTTTGGGCAAATTACATCCTTCAGCACGATATGGCGATCACAAAACTTGACTATTAGCAATGGTTGTTATTCCATCAATAGCAGTCAATCTGCTCAAGATTTCAGGTAAATTTTTAATCTAAACTAAAAAGGTTTTCAATTCTTGGTATTTTAGGAACATGACTAATTTCGAAAGCCTCAGAGGCCAAGGTATTTAATAATGTCAATTTTATAATGTCAATTATTATATACAATTTTATAATATCAATAATTTAAAAATGTCAATTTTACATTTTGTTTTTAAGTGTCTTGTAATAGTGCTCGTTGTTGAGCCAGGAGTTTTTAATAAAACTTCACAAATTTTACATTTGGCTTGTTGCAGCTCTTGGGAAAATTCAAAACAATCCCAAACCTCAGATCCTCTGGATGTGCTAATGTCTTTGAAAGTAGCCATGTTTTATTTTTACTTAATGTTTTAATATTTTAGGCATTTCTTCTGAAAGTTCAAACTTTTAAGCGAAAAAAATTCAAACCTGAATGTTAAAATTTTGGCATAAAGTTTGAATGTTCAAACTTGAAAATGTTCGAGCTAGCAGCCCTATGTTCAAGTATGTAAATTTAATTTCATATACAAAGTAAATAAATGTTATTGTAGTTTTTCTGTTTTATATTGTATTTTTTGTTTTCTAACAATGGAATCAGCTGGAACACACAACCGTTATAGCTAGACAAAAACTGAAGTGATTTTCAGAATTAATATGCAAAGATTTATCTAGAAACATCAAGCTTTCAAATGAAACCAAACTTTCATGAAAATTTGTTACCCAGTGTAACTGATAAACGATAATATCAAAGATATTATGTTAAATAATTCATGTTTTTATCTCTTCTTTAAAATAAGGAGAAGTTTAATTTTTAGACTGTACATGTAAAAGTTCTTTTCCATGCCCCATATTTGGATTTAACAAATCCTACTTTATTTCCATAATTTTCAATGAGATAATATAAGAAATGCTTGAGATCAACAGAAAACAAATTTATTATTTAAAATCAAAACAGCAAAATGACCAAATGAAGTTTTAGATGCACTTACAAAAGAAAATAGTAATAAAGAAATTGATAAACACTTTTTGTTCTGAAAAAAATTATTCTGATAAAAATTATTATATTGTTTTGGAAATTAGTAGTTTTTTAAGGGAAAAAAATGACAGCATAATTTTCAAATAAAATTCTTCTAAACCTGCTTTCAAATTTTATTTTATTCTGAAAATGCCTTCAAAACTTGAACTTTTCTAAAGCCCTTTGAAATCCTGAAGCCTTCAGTTTGATTTGGTATTGATTCTTTTTTTGACTTAAATTGAGGATTTCCAAAAAAACAATTTACTTTTGTGTATATTCAAATAACTACAAGTAGTTATTTAAATATACACAAAGGTTTCTAATAGAAAAGAATTAAAACATATATTTCTATAAAAGAACATTTTCAAAAGTACTCTAAAACTATCTGAAACAATCCATTAAACGTTTGCATCTAAACACTTTTTTGCTGATTACCAACTAAGCTTCTACCCTCAGAGATTGTAACTCCAGTTGTTGCACAAGTTTTTAATCGACATTAACAAAATGTTTTAAATTTACGAAATCTTTTTGCGAATATATATGGATTTTTTTTTTCTTGTCTTATTTGAAATATTGGTAATAAATAAAAAGATTTTTTTAAATTTCAAAAACATAAATGTGTTAAATGTAAAAAGCGGTAAAAAGTGATAAACATAAATGTGTTAAATGATAAAAAGCGGTAAAAAGTGATAAAAACGGTAAAAAGTGATAAATGCGGTAAAAAGTGATAAATGCGGTAAAATTGCGTATTACGCATTTTTACGCAAAATTACCGCGGTAATTACGCATTTTTACGCTTTTTACGCAGATTTACGCATTTTTACGCAAATTTACGCATTTTACGCAAATTTACGCATTTTTAACGCATTTTGTTAACAAAATTCATTTATGTTTAATAATAACATTTTTACGCATCTTGTTAACAAAATTCTGAGAAAAATTACAAAATTTTTAATTTGTGTTATTTTCTACAGAATTTCTTTGGAGATATTTCACAGTCCCAAAAGTGGATTGATAACAATCTTCCATAAAGGTCTTATTTTAATAATACTTTCTCAACTTTAAAATGGCAGATTTGGATATTGTGTGTAAATTATTATTAAGTCTCGAGAAATCAAAACTTTCAAGAAAAACAAAAAATAACTCAAACTTGTGATTAGTTTTATTTCATTCAATCAAATATTAAAAATTAGAAACTTTTTCAGTAAAGTTAAATGACTATGAAGTTAATGATGTTTGGATGATCTGATTTAGAAATACATGGGAATCTTTCAATCATAATTATGTTGATGAAACCAACTTATTATATAAATGTAGAAATAGTTAATGTGCATGTAAAAAAAAATCTAAATAATTATAATAATAGAGCTTTTACATCTAAGGAAGAACTCTTAGGAAGAACTCATTTTTTAATATATAGGACATATTTCATCCAATACTAATTAACTGTTTTGCAGCATATTACTTTTTGATTTTCTTAAGAATTTCTTAAAAAATGGTTTTAAGTTGAATTATTATCTATGAACCACAAAAAATCAAAACAACACTGAAATACCATATTTGTCCACTGAGTATGTTAAGGTAAAGGCCGAGAAACACAAACATTTGCAAATAACCAAATCTCTATATCAATATTCAGGAAATTTCATGGCTTAACCCAATTGCTACAAGCAATCCTGCATTATATCTGCTTTAAAGTGGGAAATTTCATATTTTTTTTTAGTATACATAGCAAAGAAAAAGTTTCCTTAAAAAAGTATAAGTTTTAAAAATGATCTGCATAGTTCACTTTTTTTTATTAGTTTTTAGAACTCTTTTCTCATCTTTAAGTATTCTTTTAAATGCTACGTAAGTTTCACTTTTGAATGGAAGTTTTTTCTACACACTGTATATTAAAAATAACTTTTTAAATGTCAATAACACTTATTTTTCATATTCAGTTTAAATCACTTTAATCTGCTTTTTCATATTTTATTTCAAGCCTGTTGATTTATAAAAACATATTCCTTACTCCAAACACATTTGACTTTTCAAAACTCAACAAACAATTCTGACTCTCCAATCATGTGAAACTAAAACATCTGATACTGACATTGCACTAGTAATAGAAAAATAATGTCAGATTGCAGGAGGAATTGAGTCAAATAATTTCAAACTTAATTAAATATTACTTTGATAAAATTCAATAACTTTAGTGTCAGTATTTTGAATTGCAGCTGATGAAATGACACAGTTCATCAATATAAGTTATATTTTTAAGAGTCTTTGTGAAGCTGTACAGTCTTTTCCTCTGTCTACAATTTTACCACAACAAACAGCATCTTTGAAGCTTGAGGCACAGTAAGGAAATAGAAGAAAATAAAGGAAAACTATTTTAACTTCATACCAAATGTTTGCATTTTCACTCTTCTTTGTAGGGGTGGTAACCGATTAACGATTAATCGATTAAAAAAACTTAATCGTTAATCAATTAATTTCCAAATGATTAATCAAATAATTTTAAAAATTGTTTCAAGCATTTTAATTTTTAAAGCCGCTTTTAAAATCAAAAAAATTCAATGTTTTTTGACAATAAACTTTTACCTTGTACTGCTGTGAAATGTAAACAAATAATATACAGTAAAATCTCTCTAATTTGAATCTCCATAATTCCAAAACCTCTGTAATTCGATTAAATGTAAAGTCACTGTGAAATGCGATTAAGAAGAGTCAACATTCTATAATTCGAAAATCTCTCTAATTCAAACTTTTATATTTCCCCGTAAAAATTAGAATTACAGAGATTGTACAGCATTTTCCATGCGGTAGCACAAATAGCCTGGTCGAAAGAATCCGGATTGAATCTGACCATTGATATCTTTGGATGTATCACTGATGGTGCTTCAATTATGAAGAAAATGGGACGAGAAATGGGGGTTATTCACCAACTTTGCAATTGCTATGGGATTTATCTTGCAGTATGCAATATTCTTTATAAGAAAAAAAGTTCAGCAATGGAAACAACTCAAGAAGAACTAATCAATGATGAAGATGATAAAAATGAAGAAGCTGAATCTGATCCTGATGATGTTAATGACAATGAAGAATGCTGGAATGAAGAAAATAATAGTTTTGTTGATGAGGGAACCCAGTTTATTGAGGACTATGGTATTCTTATATCAAAGGTTCGTAAAAAAGTTAAGATGTTTAGAAAATCACCACTTAAAAATGATATTCTTCAAAACATTTGTAAAGCCGATTTAGGAAAAGAGCTTAAGCTTATTCTGATATTAAAACAGGATGGAATTCTCAAATCAGTATGTTAAAACGATTCTTGGAAATAAAAAGTGCTATTGGAAAAGCTCTTGTGGATATATCCAGAACTGATTTGATTTTAAAAGAAGAAATAAAACAGATCTCTGATATTGTTCAGGCTCTTCATATTGTAGAGCTATGTTTTATAGCATAGGGAAATAGAGACTGTAATCTGATGAAATCTGAAAAAATTATTTTGTTTTTAATCTTAAAGAGCAAAATACTAATAAAGGTCAAAATTTATTTACTGTTGTCTCAAAGAATTAATAAAAGAAGAAATTATAATACTGTTGGTTTACTTTGCCATTTAGATAATCCGGGTGACTATAAGTCAGATTCAGAATCACCAGGTAATCTTTTAAAGTACCCAAAGAAAAATGGTATTGTTAAAACAGCAAGAGAAATGTATGTATGCTTGTTTCTAGGTGATGATAACCAAAGGAATAGTGAATTAGAAGTAGCATCTGAGTTTAAATCCACTTCTAATATGGAACCAATGAGAAAAAAACTAAAGCTGAAGAACAAGCAGAAATTCTATCACCTACAACTTTATCAATAGGAACAGTTAAAGGACTTGTAATTTATCCCCTCAAGAAATTTTGATTTGTATTAAATGTGAAATGTCAGTATTTGAAAGCACTGGAAAAAGACCATGCGCTTTATAAAAGACTTACAACGCCATGCCAAGCCTTCCTCCATCTTCTATAGAAGCAGAAAGAAGTTTTAGGGCTGCTTGTTTGTTTATTACTAAGTAACAAACTAATTTAAATGGTGATATTAATAATAACTTAAGTTTTTTAAGATCATATCTGACAATAAAAAGAGAAACAAAACCTTAATGAGTAGCAATATACTTTTTGAAAATCATAAAAATTTTTAAAAATTAATCGAAAATTAATCAATTAATCAATTAATTTAGCTAAAATTAAATGTTAATTGATTAATTCAAAATACCGATTAATTTACCACCCTTACTTCTTTGCAAAACTTTTCTTTCTCTCATTTCAAATGCTCTCTTTTTTTCCAATTATTAATTTTAATGATTGAAACTTTACTACTTTCCCTTTTTTTTTTTTCATCCTTCAATCATTTTTACTTTTTTTTACCTAGTTAAGATTTTTCCTTTTCTGATTATAATTTAACCATTTTTTTAAAAAAAAAAAAAAATTTTTAATATCATACTTAAAATTTCTAAAACTTCAAAAATCATAAACTCTATTTTATGTGTCCCTATACAAAAGACTAAAATTTGGTCATTGAAAGAACAATAACTTTGGTTACCAAATGACTTATTTGCTGTAAATTCTTATTTAACAATAACAAAATACATACATACATACATACATACATACATACATACATACATACATACATACATACATACATACATACATACATAGATACATAGATACATACATACATACATACATACATACATACATACATACATACATACATACATACATACATACATACATACATACATACATACATACATACATACATACATACATACATACATACATACATACATACATTAGTTAACAATCAATCAAATTTACACTAGCATATAGAAAATTGAAGATTCTTCTTTTGGTTTACATAAAAGCAGAAAAATATTTATAAAAATGGTAATAATTATGCAAGGAAAGATATCAGTTCAATAGCATAAATTTCAACTCTAAATATTTAATGCAGAACTAAAGGTAATTTTTCAAATTATATTAAACTTATGTTACACTGAAAACTGTTTGAAAAATGAAAAATTGATTTGATTGAAAATTGAATTTTTGTAATCGATTAATTGTTTGAAACTGTTTAAAATACTTTGAAACTTATAAATTAACTAAGCAGTTTTCATATACATTTAATAAATACATATAGTACAATGTAAAAAATTCAAAGCATTTTATAGGTAAAAAAAAAAAAAAAAAACTATAAATATTTTTAGATGTTCAAGATGATGAAAGCAGAAAATCTAAAGCAAATGTTACATATATCATACCTTCATGATCCAAATAACTTGATGGAGAATTGTTAGGCTCAGTTACGTTGTGTAAATTATTATCAGTTTCTTGAAAGTCAACAACACTTTGATTAACAACTGTTTTACCAGGAATGTCATCAATTACACCTGTCAAAAAGAATGTTCTAAGTTTTAAAATATTTAATGTACAATAATCATTATCAGTAAAAAAAAATCTGAAAATTTTTTACGTTCAAATCTTGACTCTGGACCAGTATAGAAATGAGTTTAATCTGAGGAGAAAATGCAATCATCTCATAAAGTGAGCTTAAAATGTTGCTTTATCTCTTTTAAAATCCACCAGTAAAAAACAACTTAAACTTTAAATGTTAAGATTCAAATATAACTTAATAACAAAATTGATGAATATTCAAGTTCTGATACTGCCAATACAGGGATTGAACATGTATAGTGGAATTGCAGTCTCTAACTACTTGTAAAAAAATTTTTTTTTCTATACAAACATAACATAACACCAATGCACTCTTATTTTATAAGAATAAAACACTGAGCATATTAGTTCAGTTATGCTGTTAAGTTAAGCATCATGAAAATTTTTTTTATAAATCAAAATTTGAAATGTTTCAAATTTTGTTTTTCTGTTCAAACAATAAGCTAATTAGACCTCTTAACTAAAATATATTTTTAATTCAATACATTGATTAAATAACGTGACTAATTAAAATATACAAACAAAAGTATTCTTTTTTGTATTTAAAAATACAACACCAAAGTAAAGTAATCAGTAGAAATAAGAGTAAACATTTTGCAAGTCACATGTTTACCCAAGAGTTGAGAACCAAATCAGTAACCATTCTGAGTTGGGTCTAAATAATAGAGAGGATAAGTGAATCATGTGTGTGATTAGTCTTTTAAAATGTTATAAAGAGCCAGGGTCAGTTTGCAAGTGAAAGGAAACTGGTAGACCATAGAAAATTTCAAGTTCTGCAATGAAAAAAAAAAAAAAAAAAAAAAAAAAAGACAAACATTGTCAAATAAGCTACCAATGAGTATTTTAGTTGATGAAACTTCTCTTCAATAAGGGTTTTAACTGGCATACAATAATCAAAAAACCAAGACTTACAAAAAAGCAATTTAAAATTCAATTGCATTTTGCTAAAGACAAAATTCAAAAGCCTTTAAATTGGTAGCAAAATGTGTTATTTAGTGGAGATAAATGTTGAGTTTGATCATTTTGGCAAAGCATAATTCAAGCTAAGGGTTGAGTTATGCTTTGCCAAAAAACCAGGTAAAGATACAGCAAAGATTGTGTGCTAAAATGAACAAGGCAAGGTAGTGGTTCTATTGGTATTTGGACTTGTATTTCATATGAAGTGTCTGAACGTTTACTTGTTCAATGTTAGTTTGAATGCAGTGTAAGATTGGTTATAACAAAACAAAATCAATGACTTGGTTTGTTACAGCCCAGAACTCAATTGCGTTGAATTTATTATCTGGGCCGAACCAACAGCTTGCAAAGCAGCAATTATTCAACAAAGATGACTTATTTAAAACTGTAACTCATCATCTCAACAATGCTCCTCAAATGGTTGCTTTAACTTGGTTGATGTTATACCATATTGAATGGATGAACGTATTAGAAGAAAAGAAAGTTTTACTAGATACTAAGTTTGACCTTTCTTCATATTTTTTTTTATTTTTAAGTTTATATTTAAATTTGAACTTTTCCTTAACTTTTAATTTTTTAAAAATATATTTACTTATGTTTGCAAATTATTTAAAAAAAATTTTTTTTTTTTTGCTTTTTTTTTAAAATGATTTTTCTGAATTAAAAAAATATTAAGCCTTATTTGAATTATTTGAATTTGAAATGAAAAATGAAATAAAACAAAGCTTACTTAAAATTTATTTCTTTGCATGTATCTTCAATCCTTACATAACTTATTCTTCACTTTTATTCTTTTGTTAAAAAATTTAGTGTTTTTGAAAAAATAAATTAATGTTAATTTTTCTGAAAAATTGATTTTACTTAAAAGAAAATTTAACTAAAAATTATTCCCACTTTATTTGGAATCATGTAAAAAATGTAATATTATTAAATCAAGAAAATCAAGTTATTTATTTTTCATGATTTTTATTACTTTATTTGTATTTCTTTAAATTTTATTTCTTCAAATTATTTCTTTTGAAAGTTATTTCCTCAGTTATTTACTATCCTCTTTGCTGCTCGTATCTCTCTGAAAACATTTTACAATGTAAATTTTAACTGTAAATCATTATAGAAAAATTATTATGGAATTATTATATTTCTAAACAAGTGCTAATATCTGTACTAACATTCTTGCTGAAGAGATTAAAGACAGTCTTGTAAGTTAGAATTTTTCTATTCATATGGTTGTAGTGTTTGTGCTTTTGATAATTTTTAAAGAACATGCCAATATCTGCTGTGATATTTTTGCCATGTTTGCAGATTTGACATTATCACTTAATTGCAACTTGTTACAATTACAATTAGACATGCCTCAATGTTAAAAATAGTAATGGGGTAACATTGACATTTTAGGAGATTGAATAAATGAATAAAAATTCCAGTAAAATTCACTCAACTTCAGTAATATCATAATGAAATAAAATAGATAAAGAGTTTTATGGACTATTATTATAACTAATAATTCTTTACTTACACTATACAAACTCAAAAGAAAGCAAGGGTTAAAAATGCTTCTTCAAAGACTTGTTTAATTAATTATTAACAAAAACAATTTCAAAAATTCAATAATTTAAGAAAAACAACTTTTCAAAAAAAAGATGTTTTATAAAATTTTCCCCAACTTGTATTTATTTGAAGAAAGACTAAAACTAAAAGTAACTTACCCAAGAAATCTATATCATGTAAAACATCATTCCTTCTCATAACTTTCAAAGAATTCTGAATGCAAGTTTTGTAATCATTTGGACGTTGTTGATAAAGTTTCTTTAAGAAATATTCAATTTTACACTTTTCTTTTATCAAATTATTGTGACCTTTTTGATCAATATCCACATCATGATCAATTTGGTCAACAACAGCAGCCACATCATTAAAACCAGTACAAAATGCAAATACTTTCCATTCTGATGCCACCTTATCTTTTAAAATATTCACTACTTTTGCATCCATTCCTAAATAAAATTTGTTTATTGTCTACTACGTTATAAATAATTCAATCAACAAACATATTCATTCAAATGTGTTTCATTATCACTTTTAGTACAGACTACAAAATACAGAGGTTTAACTGACACAATAAATCATTGAGTCACAGCTCTCATCAGCATGAACTACTTGAAAATGAAATTAGTGCCAAACAACTTATGCTCTTTAACTTTATTTAAATGAATGGAAACAAAAAAAAACTGATACAAATATTTTCTCCTGTTCCAACCTAATTGAGGGTGAATGAAACTGAATGCAACAGCACTTATATTTGGTGAAATAAAAATGTAAAATTCTTAATAACTTCTTACAAATGTAAGAAACAAGTAGAATAATGTTAATTGAAGAAAACTTATATGAATGAAGTTTTCGTGAAAAATTCACCAGTTTCTACCTAAAATTTTTTTTCAGTAAAATACATGCATATATAAATGTGAATTAGATTTACACCATTTAATATGCTAACCACAAGAGAATGACAAGGAGTAACAACCCTTTGTTTAAAATACAAGAACAACATAAAACATTGATAATTAATAGCAAGTGTTCAATCAATCAACCTTCTCTTTAATCAATAAACTCAGCCCTTTGAAAACGAATCAACGCATGCTTTGTTTAATAGTTGTTTTAACTAAAGCGTTACCCATTAAGGTTACCCGAAAAGATTTATAATGTTTAATGTACAATAATATTCAATTAAAAAAATTTGAAAACTTAGTCAGTTCTAATCTTGACTCTGGACCAGGAAAGAAATGATACTAATAGTTATTATAACTAAAGTTTACAATGAAGAAAAAGAGCAATCACCACATATAGTGACTCCTGAGATTGAGAATAAGATTTTAATAGACATTATCTTAAAAAACAGATCCGCCAAAATTTTTTTGAGAAAAAGTGCAAAACTCATCTTCAGAGTATTTTGATAAGAATATTCGAACATTTCTTTTTGTTATTTAAACACTTTTATTTGTTATTTTAAGGTGTTCAAATATTTTTCAAATAATTTTCAAACAACTGAACTTTTCCACAAAATCTTTTTTAAGCTCATTTGTAAGCAACAAGCAACAACTTGTAAGCAACAATTAACAAGAAAAGCAGGCACTTTATTTTAAGAAAAAAAGTAAAAACAAATACCAGCTTAACTTTGAACTTAATAAAAAAAAAATGTTCTGTTTATAATTTACAAAATATAAGTTAAAAACAATTTTTAAACTTCATATTTTAGTATTTACAACAAATAGGCTTTTTTTAAAAAAAGTTTGTATTCATGTGAAAAAATAAAAAACATGAAGCATTCTGCTTTTTTTGAGCATTTTTATAAATAAAAAATGTTCAGCATTTTGTTTTCTGCTTCATTTAATTTGCTTTTAAATTTCTAAACGGTATTTCAGCTGGCAACTTAAAAGAAGCTTGTGGTTTCAAAATATGTATTACCAGGTGCATGATAAACAATTTTAAAATAAAAAAAAGCTAAAATAATTGGAGGGGTTTCCTTTTCATAATATTTTATTGTTTAAGAAGCAAGATTTGAAATTTATTTAAATTGTTTGATCTAAATTCAGCAAGCAAGTATCCATCACATTCAGTGATTAAAAGACTAAAACACTGAACATATTAATTGCCACGCAATATTATTAATTATAAAAAGTATTGACTATAAAACAGAAAGGTTTTCCTGAACACAAAATCATTGATTGCAACTTAATCAATAGTAACAAGTAGGAAATGTTGAATGCTTTGAAAATATAGATACATAAGATGTGTGTAAGCTTTTTTATTTATTTGAAGAAAAAAAAATTGTTTTAAATAAAAACTGTGCATAAAATCTAATGTTTTCAGATTTCGTTTTTGAGATAAAAGTATAGTTAACAAATGAAGAGTCAAAGCTAACTCATGAGCAAATTGGCACTTTTACTCAATGCTTTGTCCATTTACTTAACCCGACTTCAAATGTTACTAAGTTTGGCAAATAGACTTTTTAAATATTAAATCTTTACATTTCAATAATACAAAAGTTTTTTGATACCTTCTAACTCATACCCACATGATTTATCTAAAAACTTTATTTGTAAAATAATATAAAATTCTTAACTAAAATTTTATTCAAGCACCAAAACACTTTTAAATTTACATTTTAACATTATATACTATGAAGCAACCTTTTAATTCAATTTTATTGATAACTTTATACTTTTTTGATGAATAATTAGCAATTTTTCCTGGTAAAGTTTACTAATCTAAGATTTTATAAAAAGTTGCTAATAAGTTCATCATACCTATCATCCATTCTTTCCCAACCTCTTTACTTAATGACAGAAATGTTGGTTTAAATGTTGATTTATATAAATACATACATGTTGATTTATATAAATACATACATACATACATACATACATACATACATACATACATACATACATACATACATACATACATACATACATACATACATACATACATACATACATACATACATACATACATACATACATACATACATACATACATACATACATACATACATACATACATACATACATACATACATACATACATACATACATACATACATACATACATACATACATACATACATACATACATACATACATACATACATACATACATACATACATACATACATACATATACATATATACACACATATATACACACATATATATAATAGAAAGTTTTTAATTGAAATAGGAAATCATTGAGCCACAACTCACATCAACATGAACTAGTTAAAAAGGAAATAAGTGGCACACAACTTATGTTCTTTAAACTTTATTTGTATGAACGGCTGACAATCAGAACTGAAACTAAAAAACTGACATGGTCACTTTCTCCAGTAACAATTGAAATGTGAACAAGAAGAAAATATGAGAGGGAATGAAATTGAATATAACAATAAGCATTAACAATTGTTGACATAGAATCTAAAATTATAATTTCTTGTACATGGGAATTATAAAATAGAATAATTCTCTTAGACTGCTATTATATATATATTGTACTATTACACTATTATTTAAGTTATTTTCAATTGCTACTTAAATTATAGAAACAAGTAGTAAATATTAATTGCTTTGAAAAAAATTTCAATAAATGATAAAGCAAACTTTCTTTCTAACTATCAAAACTAACATTGGAAGAGATTTTTAGAATAAATGGTTTCAGTGAAAAATGTTCTTAAACCAAATTCAGTTTCTAACTTAATGTTTGTTTTGAGCAAAATATCTGCATAAAAATATTGGAATTAAAAAGTTCACATAAATTATTTCTTTGCTAATTATTCTTTTTTCTGTGGTATAGATAAATCAAGACTTTTCCAAAATAAAGGAAAAAATTTCCAGATGCAAATGAAAAAACCTGAGAAGACTAGCACTTTAATGAAACATTTATCAATTAATTTATTACTTTATTATTATACTCATGTTAATTTATATAACTAAATCTTGAGAAAGTGATTGCTTCTAAATATGATACTATTATTGCTTTTTAATTTACAGAAAACTCCAAGCAAACTATATCTATTGTTACTTATAACGAGTCCTTTTTCAATTCTTAAAAATATCTCGTCCTTAATACTTAACTTGATTTTAATGAAATTTTAAGAAATATATTTCTTAGAGATATACGATTTTAAAATTAGATTCTTACCTACTCCACAGTTAAAATTGCTCAAGGAAAGAATGCAAAGAGTCAGCAGAGATCTTGAACTGTATAAGCTAAATGACCAGTTCAAACTTTGAGTAGTGATTACTCCTAAAAATCATGTGACCAAAAGTAACAGCTTGAGTGACAGCTCGATGTTTGCAGCGTCATTTGCAAGAAACAAAACAGCGCTGTTATTGTCCCCATGCTACAAAAGTAGAAATCAAAAGCAAAGTAAACATTAAAAAATTTTACAATTTAACAAAAGATTGTAATAGTTCTTTTACAAACAAGGTTCACATAATACATGAGCTATTATTTCGTTAAAAAATCTCGAACTAAATGCGCGCGAGTGTAAACAAATGAAAAAGGTAGCAACTTTTTTAGCAATTCAACTTTCTTTTCAACTAAAACAAAATGCATGAAATTAAAAAATTTCACCTTGTTGCTATTTATGAATTTGTGAATTTAAACCAGTTCCCACAAATACTTCAAATATTTCTGGTCTGTGCAATTTTCAGGTAATTTTTGTGAGCAATCTTTTTCACTTTAATTATAAAATTAAAATACAGATCTAAAAGGATTTATGAATATCTTGATTGTCAAACATCATACCAGATTTGTTGAAAAAAAAAAAAAAAAACGTTGAGGAGACAGTGATTCAATAGCCATAAGAAATGTCATAATAAAGTCATATAAACAAAAAAAAAAAAACTCGTAATTTTGTCATTTTATAAGCAGTATATGCAGGGGCGTTGCGTGAGAAAACTCCAGGGGGGGAGGGGAAAAAACCTTTTTTTTTCAACTGCTTAACAACTGTTTTTTATAATTCAAGAATTCAAGAAATCAATTTTTTTCCTATTTATAAAATCTACTGATTGTTATTCTACACTGCACTCACTCTCATGAAATGCCAATTATCAGTATTTATTAACTTCTATTAACAAAACATAGCTTCCTTTACATATATACAAAATATTCAGTTCAAAATACGTCTAAAGGTTTTACCCATTCATAATGAAATTGTATCAGCCCAAAAAAATGTTACAAGTTTCAAGTCCAATAAACTTTACAAACTATTCTGGCAGCATATATAGCAGTTTAAAATTTTACGGAAATGAATTAGTACAAAGGAATATGGAAAATATTATTTTATTACAAAACTTATACGCACAATTGTTCCAACTCGTGGCAAGGAAATTCCCAACTTTTCTCTTTTCTTAATTCTGGGAGGGGGAAACTCCCCCCCTACCCCCTCCAAAGTGACGTCCCTTAGCATATGTTTTTATAAGCAGCATGTGACTTGAACGATTGGCGTCAGCTTTTTTATTTGTCGAATTTTCGTTCTCTCAAACATTTTATTTCTAAATTTCATAAAAGAAAAAAAGGAACAGAAAAATAGTCTTTAATTGTAATTTGTTATAAAAATTGTGAAAAGTAGCTTAACTTTAAATATTTTTTTATAAATTTTTGAAATCAATATTTAAAAGAAGAAAAAGAGACAATCTTCACTGGAATTTAAAATTTTTAATAATACCAAAAAGTGCAAAACTAAAAAAGTGATAAATAAACATGCAAGTCTTAAATTTAAAATATAAAATCCCAGTTGTTGTGATTCAACAAAAAATATTTCAGTGTTTTTAAGTGTTGCAAAATTGTTTGAAATGCATGATTTGTATTTGCAGTCAGATGTTAATAGAAAAAAACAATTTGAAAAGCAAATCTTTTGTGTCACTGAGGAAAATGTGGAACCCCATGTAATTTTGTTAACCTAGTCGTTGAACATGAATTAATTTGTTTGAAAAAATAATAAGTTTTAATAAAATTAGTAGGCTAAAAAATTATCCGAAAATTCAGTAATAATTATTAATTATGGCTTTTTTTCAAAAGATTATTCAAAAATTTGTCTAGTGAACATTTTTTCAGTCAGATGTCTTGAATATGAAATAGTTCTTCAAAATCAGTTCTTTGAAGAACCTGTACAAATAGTTTCTCTTTTTTAAAAAAAGATTCTCTTTTGGGTTCTTCGAAGAACCTATCCGGATGATTTATCGGAAAAACCATTGTACTTATGACTATCAAAATGGAAAAGAAGGTACCTTCTTATTTGTAATCCAGTTACTTAAAAGTTGCAACACAACCAAGTGTAACAACCAATTAGAATTTTTCTTACATCTCTTAAAATAAATTTTTTTTTTCGCTTTATTTATCCATTAAGCAAATTAATGACTCACCTATGGAGTTGCTATTCATTTTTGATTTAAATTCGTTCTAAATAATAAATTTTATAGGTATCTTTTAACATAATTTACTAAAAAGTAAATGTTTTTTTTTCAATCTCTTTTTTCAATGAACTGATGCAGCTTGTTTTGATAATACTCATTTAATTAAGAATGAAGTTAAATTGGTTGTTAGTTTTTTATTTTCATCCAGTGAGCAGAGAATACACTGACTTGGCAGTTAAGAAACTTTTTTCTTTAACACATAAAATAAATCGTCGTTGTCGCAACAAACCACTAAACTCAAAAATTTTATTTTATTGATGAAAATTGTTGTTTAGTACAAAGAGCATTGTGGTTAATATTACAGCAGCTTAATTATATTTCAAGTATTGTTACAAGATTTTTGAATTCACAAAGATTTATAGCTGGTTACATGATAGTGACAAAATAAACAATTTGTTTTATGCCCTGTAAAATTTAGAATACTGGACACGTTTTGCTTGCGACAACGGCGATATAGTTTAGGGTGGATGTATTGCAAAAAATCGCTGATATTGGTCTTCTTCTTGAGTGATGATTATTTTTTTGTCAAAAAGTTGTCTTTTAAATGTTATAACAACCTGGTTTTTAGTTTATCATAATGAAGATTTTGAATAATAGAACATGAGAATTCATTCATGTTTAAATTATCACGCCATTATAACAACCTGGTTTTTTAGAACATTCGTGTTTCAGCATCTGATACGCATCATGTTTTGGAAACTCTTGCTGAATTCAAATAACATAAAGTTTTTTCTCAATTGAAACAGAAAACTTCTATTAAAAGGATAATCACGATGTCTCTTAAAGATTTCATTGCAATGTGTAAACCTCTTCTTGATTGAATGGAATCATGTTTCTTTTGTGAGTATCCGGTCTGCTCACGTGTTGGTATTCTTTCTAAAACGATTATGACCACTCTCTAAGTTTTTCGGCTATTATTTTGACCTGCACAAATATCAGTATAAATAATTTTGCAAATGACATGAATTACTCGCAAAGATTTTCTGAGCTGTTAGAGCTGTTTGCTGTAAATCCATTGTAAGGACATACTGCACAGCGCTGTATGAAGGAAAACATCGAAGATACTTATTCATTAGTAATTGTGAAGAGTTTTCAAATACTGCTGGATTTAGCGGTATTTGATTTCTTTGAAAATTGATTGAGAAACACAAAAAATTTCACCGAAAACCTCTGACTTTCCCCTGTTTACATTTTAGCATTCTATTTGAACTTCTCAGCGTCTTGTTTTAGCAAAAGTTTTTACACATTTAAAAAAAAATTATTTCTCGCCATGTTTAAAAAAATAAAATGAAGCTATTAAATGAAAGAAAAACGAAAGGAATTTCCTTCAAACTATGACAAACAAAAAGTGGAATTAGATTATAACAATGGAACAAATTCAACCATAAATTAAACTCACAAAAGAATTTAAAAAACCTCTTAAAATATTTTTATATACCTTTTATCAAGCATCTTTTTCCGACATGATTCTTTTTAATATTCTCATCATATTTTCTTTCTTATTTTCATACAGTTGATGCCTTCTTCTTCTTCTTCTTCTCTGAATTGATTATAATTTATTTGAAAGAAAAGGACGGCAGGTAATTTAATAAGTATGATTATTTTCCGGCATGAATAAGCATTTTTCATATTCTTCTAAATTTAGTAATAAATTGATTTCAGAATTTCGTTCTCTAAATCACCAGTCATGTTCTTTTCATTAATCAAAACATAATAGCCGTCAATACCTTTATGTAAATCATCACTTTTTACTTGTTCGTCACATTTTTCATTTTCTGCAGTGTCTGCTGTCAGTTTGAATATGTTATCAAGCGAATTTCTCATCTTTAGTCTTCTACAATCATTTTAAGAACAAAACTACATTTTCAGTTAAAACTCTCAACTTAAAAGTTTTAACCAAATGAAAACATATGAAAAGTTTTAACACGTTGATGACGAAGTTTTGTTAACAAAAAGTTTTAAATCAGCACGATAAGCAACATAACACATAAAACGATCATCAATCTAAAAGACTTTCATTTACACAAAGTAAATGAGATCAAATGATATTTAAGGTGGCTCACCCCCATTAAAAATCAAAAAAAAAATTATTTTTTTTTGAATTATGTTATTTTAAGCATTGAAGTACAAAATCCATATTATATTTTTACTATTATATGCTTAAAAAGTAACAAAAAATACCGTTATTGTGGTTAATACAGTTTCTTACTCCTTAGCAGCGCCATAGCAACGGTGTAAACAACAAATTTATTCATTACCTCTTGAAGGTTTCAACTTGAATATTGAAGTATTTTTCAATGTTAGATCTATTATGCTTTTCTACTGTTCTGTAAAATATGATATTTCTTAAAAATGTGCTCTGTATCAATGTAATTGAACTGAATACAATGTAATTTAACTGAAAACTATCTATCTGGATATGGCGAACAAATGAAATAAAATTAGAAATTTAAAGAGAAAATATCAAGGAAATAGGTATGCAAGGAGAGAAGAGGAAGTAAATGGTTGTAGCAGGAAATCAGAAACAACAAGTGCATTAAAGCTTAAGAAAAAACATAACTTTAGTGCTGCAACAAAATGTGATTCCGAAGTTGACAATTTTTTCTTTATTTATAACTTTAGAATTATTAAAAATATATTTGAACAGTATTCTACATGCGGTGAGTGTAATAGCAAGGTTACTATTTTTCATAATGAATCTATACGTATGGGATTTTAAAGGCAGGTCGTTAGGCGATGGCTTAAAAATATCTGGAAAAGGAAGGTCGACCTATAAAACTATTAACACTATGCAGAACTTTGGGCGCTACTGCACTTTCGCACCCCCCTTTTTTTATTGCAGATTATGAAAATTTCATGCTGATTCAGAAAAATATAAAAACATAAGTTGAAAATTAACGGAAAGTGCTCTAATTCGAAGTCAAAGTTGTAAAAAATCCCACTAAAAATCCCAAATATTCCCCATTTTTTAAAAATCTTTTTTAAAACGCTTTCAGTTTTAACGAAAATTATTTACCGTTACATTGCGCAATAAGCAGACCTGGTTTCAATTAGCCTTACCATTATCATTTTAAAGTATTTTAACGAAAGTGTTATAACGAAATGAAATTAATGGAAGATTTCAAATAAAGGTTAAACGTAGAATGTGAGAATGTAGACAAATTGATGAATAATTATTATTGTATTGCCCTATCCCTATCCCTATCCCTATCCCTATCCCTATCCCTATCCCTATCCCTATCCCTATCCCTATCCCTATCCCTATCCCTATCCCTATCCCTATCCCTATCCCTATCCCTAACCCTAACCCTAACCGCCTATCTAAACCAGCTTTATTGTGAAATATAAATCGTAGTTATAATAAAATAATTGCGCATGCGTGTACAATATTGCGCCCTGAGTACCTTATGGCTATGTAGAGCGCATTGCGCTCTACCAAGACACTTCGGAAAAACATACTTTAACGACTTTTGTAACGTAAAAACCATGCTATTGCTTCTATAAGCTAAAAGATCATTAACTTATTATTCTCAAAATGGCGAATATTAGGGTTTTTAGTGGGATTTTTTACAACTTTGACTTCGAATTAGAGCACTTTCCGTTTATTTTCAGGTCTATGTTTTTATATTTTTCTGAATCAGCATAAAATTCCCTATCATAATCTGCAATAAAAAAAGGGGGGTTGCGAAAGTGCAGTAGGGCCGAACATTGTTGGAAAAGCTATAAGACAAAATAAAAATAAGCTACTGAGTATAAGAAATTTTGTAATAGCTGTACTTTACCATTGTACAATTTTTCCATATGAAATCACTCGTCATCAATTTTGTTTAAAATGGAAAAACACTTAGTGCAAATGGCAATCAGATAAAGTTACAGGTAAAACAAGATATAGACAAAAAATTAATTTACCTGTGGCAAATATGGAGGAAATAAAACCTATTTATCAAGAATTGTCAAAGCCTGAAATGCTAAGAAAGTGTTTACATGGGATGACACAAAACTGCAATGAGTCATTTAATGGCTTCATAAGGCAGCGATGCCCTAAAACTACTTTTACTGCAAGGAAAATTCTTAAAATATCTGTTTATTCTTGTATTATATTACAATGATGGATTTTCTTCTCTAACTTGCTTTTTTAAAATGCTTGGGTTTTCTGGAGGTGTTTATTTCGAAAAAGGAGCTTTCAAAAAAGATAAAAAGCGATTATCAAATATGTCAAGAAAATCGACTGATATTAATAAAAAACGAAGAGAACATATAAGATCAATGAATAAAGGTTATTTAGACATTGAGAAGGAGAATGATGATGTGAAATCTTATGCTAGTGGCAGTTTTTAGTAACTTTTAATAAAAAAAACTTTTTGTTTTTATGTTGTATTTTTTAAAGTGTGTTTTTCAAGACTTTCTTATTTTCGTATGTTTTTCTTACGAAAATGTTAATATCTTTAGTTTCATTAAAGCTTTAATCTTCAGATTTTCACAGTATGTTGATTAACTTATTTATGAGGGCTGGGACTAGAATTATAACATTTTAAGTATAAATAAATTAGTTTGAATGTAGTTTGTTAGACTGACACAGGCACTAAATCAATTTCTGCACGTTTATTGCTGCCATTTTAGTTTTTTTTAACATTTGAAAAAAAAGATTTAGTTCCAGCCCTGGAGCAACTATTTAGCTACCATTTGGCAAAATATGGTGTATTCAGTGCAAATTTTACTCCAGATATCATTGTTTTAGCTAAGGTAAGATTTTAGACAAATTATGCTGACTCAGCATCAAAAAGTGGAAATTTCATTTTTCTTTTAAGAAGTTAAAGTTTTAATATAATTTCCTTATATAAAAAATAAAAAACAAGTTTTTAACCTTTATAAATAAAAAGTTAGATTTAAAGGGGGTGAGCCACCTTAACTCATAAAAATGATTAAATTTAATTGAAAATTAGTTAAAGTTAAACAGATTTTATTTCATAAAATCAAAAATTCAAAGTAACAATTTTCTTCAAATATAATCAGCTTTTGCATATTAATTACACTCTTATTAATATGTAAAAAGTTTAAAGTGACGTTAAAAATTAAACCCTAACCATGTTTGATTATTTTTCAACTTTCTGTAAAATACTTGATTTGTAATAAATATGATCACAAGGTGTTTGAAAGTCCCTAAAAGCAAACGTCATAAAAAAAACTTGATGAAAATTTGGTTGAACGAGAACTGCAATGTTGCAATTCAAATTTTCATTTGTTGGTAACAACTCCATGATTAAACAAAGCCCACAATCCAATTGCGAATCTTTACAACTAAATGTAAAATATAAATTAGAAACAAACCTCCAAAGGCATGTGGCATATTTTATAATAATACGATGTGATTATAAAGTTTTCGAGATAAAATTGATTAAAGTTTATTTTTTCTGCTCGTAAACAAAGAAAAAATTGGAGAAATGGAATCTTTGAGCGAATTTATCTTCCATCAATAATGCGGCAAACAATTTAAAATTTTTAAAAATAAAGAAATATTTTCAAAAGAAACCTGTCGTATTTTATTTTATTTAAATTCATAGATAATTATCTTTCTCAAAAATTGACATAATAAAACGAAGGTGAAAACAAAAAATCACAAAATTACATGACCAAAAAGACGGACCTAAAGAACTCATCTTTCTAATATACTGATTTGCACTTTTGTATATTGAATTATGGAAAAATTAATTTTACTAAAAGCTTCAAACCTAACAACATTTATTTTAACAACAGCTGAAATTTTTTTTCAAAAAAAACAATTTCAACAAAAACTTTCAAGTTGAAATTTTGTTCTTCTTTTTTGTAAATTGATTTTTTTCGTAAAATCAGCAAAAAATGATACAGCATAATTTTTTTTTTTCATAACACGAGCGTGATAAGAAAAGATTTTATTAGAAAAAATGACCATAGAATCTATCATCATCTAGTTAAGTGAGGCATATACTATTTTCGTTTGCAGTTATTTGCCGTATGTTTGCTTTCCAGAATTCTCCTACACTCTTCATGCATCTGGACCAAAAATCTTCAAAAGATTGTTTGGAATATTTGTTGTTATTGGTTTATACATTACGTCATATTTGTTTTGGAAAAAATAAAAAACTTAAGGAGTTGATGAAAGAATATTCAAAGCAAAACCTTTATTTGTCTTGTTTTTTGTTTCTAGCCGTACTCTTATACTTTTCAATAAATTGGACTTAAACGGCTTTTTTTTTTTTAGAAATATTTCTTGTCATTGGTTTATATTTTAGTTGAGAACATTACGTCATATTTGTTTTGGAAGAAAAACAATTTTTGAGAAGTTTAAGTTTTTAACGTGTCTTTAGGTTTTGGAAATAAAAATAAAAATAATAATTTTAGAAATTTAACAAAATTTTGATGAAAGAATATTTAAAGCAAAACCATATTTGTTTCACTTGCTTACTCAATTCTTGATTACTTAAATGGTAATAAAAATACAGCTTGTTTTTAAAACAAGTATTTTACATGACCTGCTGTAATCGCACGGCCGATTTAGAGTTTTTAATTTATTGTCGTTAAAATTTTACAGCTATCGTTATCATTTTACTGACTTTTTTAATATACAGTTTTTTTTGGCGTTTATTTTATCGGCATTTTCAAGATGTACAAAAATATTAACTTTCATGATGATATCATGAAATATTTGAATAGCAAAAAGTTTCCAGAAGATGTAAACGAGAGGAAAAAAGGCAATGTAAAAACATTGCAATTGTACACAACGAATTGATGTATTGCAAAAGAAATTTTAAAAATAATATAATTCTAATTATTACTTTTATTTAAACTAAAAAACTTTTGTTTCTTGTAGGATTCTTGTTGTAATTGATCGAGAAGAGCAACTATACATAGTTAAAGAAGTTCACGAGGGTCAAGGAACTTCAGAGAAAGAAAAAAATAGAATGAATATACTTTTTCATTTGTGCAACTGTAAGCCTTCTTGTCGATGTCAATGAAAAAGTAAATAAAATTTTTTTAATTTGGTTTCATAAATCCTTAAGGAAAACTCCACAAATTAAGATCTATTATATTTGCATTCGCCAGTCACCTTGGCATTAATGCTGTTAGAAAGCAAATATCTTCAAGATTTTTTTAACATTCCATAGTGGAGGATATCACAAAACATATAAGTCAATATGTGCGATGTCAAAAAACCTCGAACAGAAATTTTAAAGTATCTCCTGCTTTAAAACCTGTTAAAGTAGAACAACAAGTAATGAAGCAAGTTGGTGTGGATTTAATTCAATTACCTGAATCAAACGGATTCAAATTTGTAATTGTTCTTATTGATTGTTTTTCTAAATTGACTGAAGCTGAATCTCTTAACAACAAAACAGCAGTATCAGTAGCATCCTTTCTCTATACGGTTATATACAGATATGGTAGTTTTAAAATACAAATCAATGACCTAGGTTGAGAATTTGTAAACTCTGTATCCATTGCATTACATGACATGACAGGTACTCAGCAGCATGTTACCTCGTCTTACCATCCACAAGCCAATGGCCTTGAAGAGAGACAGAATCAAACAATTAAGAAAGCAATCATTAAGTTCTTAAATAAAAATGTTAAAAATTTGGGTGTCAGTTTTAGATGGAATCTTTTTTGCATGATTCAATGGGGTATTTACCGTTTTTCCTTACTTATAACCAACAACCCTGCCTTCCAATCGATGTAAAATACATAGATAGGCTCTATGTATTTATAATGATGATGAATATTATCCTGTATATGATAAAGAGGTTTTACAAAAAGTTTTAGAAATGAAAAGAGGAATTGAAGAAAAAGCCATGAACAACATTGTTTGTTCACAAAACAAGCAAAAATTAGACTGACAGAAAGCATGCAACAACATCAAAATATTGTGTTGGTCAGAAAGTACTTTTAAGAAATCTTAAAAGAGATGATAGGAAAGGTGTAAAAATTACTTTCTCGTGGCTGGGTCCATATGAGATTCTTGATACTTTATTAAATTCTACATACTTATTAAGGAACAATAAAGGGAATAACACATTGCAAAAAAAATACTCTCTACATCATCTTAAGCCATTTGTTGAAAAAGAAAGTAATTCAAAAATGTCTGTACTATCTTCAGAATGTGGCAATAAAGATGAATTTCAACGCCACCTCAGCCTAATGAAACATCAATGCAAAGATTTTCGCTAGAAAATTGCTAAAAAAATTGCTCTCAAAATATTTTTTATGCCAAATTTTATTGATTGAAAAGAAATCAATGTACCTTTAAAAATGGATGCATGCAAAGCTGATGGAAATTGTTTTTTTCGAACAATTTTGTTTTTGTTTTCAGGTTCTGAATGTCAACATATATGTGTTCGCGAACTGGTTGTAAAACACATGACGACAGAACCTTGCTCCAGTCTCTTATCAGGATATTTAGGTGATGACGTTGAAAAGTATCTCACCAAAAGTGGTATATGGGCTACATATGTTAAAATCCTCTGTACTGCAAATCATATTGGAATTGATATAGCTGTGTGGTTGACAGAAAGTGTGGACAGAAACTAACATGACTAAAATATCCAGAATCCACTAAATTTGACCAACTAACATTTCAACCTATTCTTTTAGAAAATAAAAACAAAAAATCATTTTAATCTTGTTTCCTCGCTAAAAACTTTAAAGTGAGAAAAATTTATACTGAAATAATATGTTGTTGGTTTCACTTGTTTTTCATATTATTTTTCAAGTATGTACAGTCCTATTGGAAGTATATCTGAACCCGTTCGTTAGATATATACGTCAACATTTTATGGTCTTCAGTTATTGGTAAACTTATTTGATATGTGAACCTAAAGGTAAAATCTTCTAATGCAAAGAATAAGGAAAAAATGCATAACTTTAGGTAAAAAAGTGAATCAAAATCTAGCCTGCAAAGTAAACCATCATTTAATGTATACATTAATAAAAGTTTCATAAGAAGAAAAATTAAAGTAACCTTTAATTTTATAAAACATGTATATTTTTACTCGCCCCTCCCACAAACTTTAACATTTCTGCTTCATTTGATGACAGTAAAATAATAACGAGCGCAGTAAATTTTCATTATCAAAATTTTACTACGCGGTAAAATTATAACGTTATAATTTTATTGCACAATAAAATTATAACGGAGTAAAATATTATCGTGACACCGGATTTGTTGGTTTTTACGGGGAAAAATGAGGAGGCCGGTTTTTTATATTATGAAACAAGCAATTATTATTGTCGTTGCAATAAAATAAAAAATCGAGAAATAAAAAAAAAAAACCATTATGCATTTGAACAGCATCTTTAAACATGAGGTTGTAATTTTCTTGTTATTTATATTTTTTTGATAATTTATGGATTAATATTTCAAGAAAAGTATAAGTTTATTTACAAGAAGCAAATTAATAAATTTTTTAATGAAGTCTTAATTTGCTCTTAAGATTATGCAAAGTGCTTTTTCAAAAAAAATAATAATAATTTTTTTTTTTATATCGAGATTTCTAATTACTTACAATGCCAAATAAGTGTACAGTGATGTACTGCACCGCAATCCTAAGTAAGTGTGCAATAATATACCATATCCGTCCGTAAAGTTTTTAACTTGAGTGATCCGAACCACAACTCAGATCAAGAACAATAACTCTGGAAACAAACTTATTTTATGTAAAGGAGTCAAAATAAATATGACAAAGACCTATTTAAAGTGCGTGTATTTGTTAGCAACGGTTTCCTCAACTCTAGGTATGAACCCGACTCAAGTTTTCTACATACTCCAGCAACATATTGTTCAACTATTTAGTGATGGAAACCTTCAGAGCCTCATTGCAATTGCGATGATTGCTGCACACTATACTCTTAACATGCACTAAAATGAAGAGAATTAAGTTCTGCGGATGAAGGTATGGCATGACTAAGACCGCATATCCATTGGCCAGAAATCTGGGATCTTGTCTTCCACCGGAGGCATGACTAAGTCATTAGAGACAATAAAACCGAAGACCATCACAAACGCGGATATTTGGTCCGAAACTTGTACCTAACATTCACTGGTATCTCATTGACATTCAGAAGGATTATGTAGAGTTTAATTCAACATGAGTTTTAGTGACGTAACAAATGTTTTCAAGAGCTTAAATGATGAATTTAAATGATGCAAAAACATGGTTGGTAAAATGTTTAAATTTGGACAAATATTTTTTAAGCAAAACTCTGCTAAAATCCAAAATAGAATTTCTATTAGGATGCGAACACTCAATTGAATACTAAACCTCGTGAGGTTTACTATCTAGCTTGTGTGCAGTAACAATGCCTTAAAAAAGCGTCGTGAATGATTGCGATTTTTTCAAGTATTCCTGTTTCTCATAAATAAGTTGATTAATTCTAAAATTATATAACGATCTCCGTTATCCATCTTGGACACCAAATGGACAGTAAAGAGTTTTTGATCGGATATGAGCACCGTGTAAGGTCCTTTCTTAAGGTAGCTGAAGAATTTCTTACGCCTTCTTAGTCTCTTTTCTTTAGCAGCCTTTTAATTTAAAATTTAAATTAAAAGTAAGCCTTTAATAACAAATAATTTTCCTTAAACTCATTTTCATTTTAAAGAAGAAAATATTCCTCACAGTGACTACAGCTCCTAAAATTGTTGTATACAAAAAGAAGACTCATTCTGCTAAGTTTGAGGTGATTTTAACAGAACAAAAAGTAAATATTTTACTTTGGTTACAAATTTCAAGCCTCAGGAAGCCTATGCAACTTATTTTAAACTGCCCTTTGAAGACAAACTTAAAACTGGGAGGGAGGGGGGGCGCCTCGTTTCTCATGAAACAACTGCAAAAAAAAAATGTAAAAGGTAAGAAGATACAATTCATCTTTTAAGTTTAAACCAAATTTTTAATGTGAAAGGAAAAATCTCGGGATGTCGTTCATTTTTTTTTACAAGCATGATAAGCATGTTGTTCTACAAAATGCTTTAAAGCCATCCATTTTAAATATGAAAACAATTGTAATTATAATTTATGTTAAAATTTAACGAATCGAATTTTCCTCTTATTTTCCCTTAACTCAACTTAAAGCTGCAAACAAATCTGTTTCAGCTCGATGATCCATACTATTTAAGTGATTCTACTGTAACAAGAATGAGATAAACAGAGTTGACTTTATATAATTGCACTTTTAATATTTGCTTGAAAAATGATCGATATAAGAGAATGCTCAAATGCAAACTTTTTGATACTTTAATGAAACATTTACAACAAGTATTTAACATAAAATAAATATTATTGGAGCGCTGCTTTACTGGAATTTACTGTGACTCACATAAAGTAAAACAAATAAACCTGGTTTTAATTTTATCACTCACTTTTTTTTTATAAATTTAAAAAAAATAGTATAATTGAGTGATTCCCATTTTAAGCTGCTCTTGATGCGAAGAAAGTTAAAAAAAAAAGCTTCTCATAAAAAACATAAAAAACATAAAAAAGCTTTCAGAAATGAAACAACAAAAAAGATTTTTTCTACAACTGCTAAAAAAATGCATCAACTTGAACATAAAGTAACAAGTCCTACTTAAAGTTGAGCTTTTAAACAAGTTCGTAGAATTGAGTAGAGTGGATTCAAATAAAGTTGTAGAGAGTTTCTTAAATATTGCTGAGTGAGAGTTATTTCTTCAGAGACAAATGACCCATAAGCCAATTGAATTTAGCGCAGTGTTTTCAAAGAGTGAATTCGCAAAAACTTGTTCGCTCAAAAAGTGCATTCTGAGCGGACCAGTATAAAGAGATCTTGTGCTTCATTTTGAATGTAGAAAGTTAAATGATACCAAAATATCGGCAGCATAACACGAGCTAAAAGTTTTCTAGAAAGATATTTTTAATATGCTGCCCCCTGTAAATTATTTTAAAGACAGCGATTTATGTTGTATCTAGTAATTTGATCAATTGACAGGTCAAATCGAGGGCCTTGTCCCATTCCCTGAAATAATAACGAGTGTATATAATACTCCATTGAAAGTCTTAAAAAATGCCTAAAGATGAACTTTAATTGATTTCTAGAAGTGTTGATGAGTAGTAATATTTTTCCATCAAATTCTCTGGAATTTCAATTTATGAGATATATAGTTAGAAGTACAAATTTACTCATCAAAGCTTTGTGAAATTCAAGTTCACATTTATCTTGTCTCTATCACGTTTCAAATTAGGGACGTTTGCAGTTTTGCCACTTTGTAAAATATTCAACGCATTCGTAACGACTGATTACCCAGTTCCCACTAACTCCAACTCACACTACTACCTGTTTGCTTTTAATACTTTTGGTATTAGTGAGAGAAATTCTCAGGTTAACAGATTTTCACTTATCTAGCTTCTTCAGCGAAGGATCCGTAACTTATGTTAACACACAGTCATAAATAAGAAAAACAAATAATATAACCTTTTATACCTAATAACACCCATCAGATTTTTTTATATTTTAAAATAAAAATACCGTGGTTTTAACCAACTTTACACAATTTTTTTTTTGTTTTTATTGAACATTTAAGAAGGGTCGAGTTACATTCCAAAGTGGTACACATTTCACATTTTGGGCGTTAACTTGCAAACTTGAGGTATAGACACATTGATATTACATTATGCTAACAAACATTTTTACCCACATCTGATAGAAAATATTATATACCAATTTGGTTCTAGTTTTTCAATATTTTGATTTTTTGAACTGTACACTTAGATGATGTCATGGCAGCATTCTCAACTAAAAAAGAATAAAACAATAAAAATGATAATAAAGCAATAAAAAAACTTGTTTTAAAGTAGTTTATGACGTTTATTGCAGCCTGGTTTTTATCACTTTTTTGAATTGTACCTAATGGACCATCATGATGTTCTTCACATTTTCGAAGAGATTGGTCCCAGATTTGTCCCAGTCCATTCTTATAATATAATTCTTATAAATTCTTTTATTTGATTTTTATCATTTAATAAACTTTTATCATTCAATTTACTTTCACTGTAATAACCTTCTCTTTCCTGTAAATATGGTATCTCCGAACTCCCCCATCTCAGTTAAATCGCTTTTTTTTTTCATCCATCACATTAGGTTATTACTTTATCATATAATTTATAATTATATTATATTACTTCATTAGATTATCACATCATTTTTATAAAGGAAAAAAAAAAAAAGGAAAATGAATTGAAATTTGCGAAAAAACTTTGTAAATTGATCTTTATTTCCGCTTTCTTTTAGCGACGCCGGGTGATATATTTTCTACAAACAGAATCCTAACCTGTGGTTGAACTCAATGAAAATGATTTATTGTTAATACCATGTACTCGCTCACCATAGTTTTATCGTTGTATTACGATCGTATTATCATTAGAAGTTAATTCCTTTTGTTATTGCTCTTACTTTTCAAGAACACAGCAAAACCAAATATGAAAGGTCCAACTTCTTTTTTCTTTTTATTTTACTTAAATTTATTATTGAAGCATTATATGACTTTTAGCACTTTTTTCAGTTTAAAATTCATTAATTTCATTTATAAATTTAAATTCATAAATTTCAGTTATAAATTTCAAAATGGAACTTTTGAGAAACTATTACGAAGCTATCATCGAGGAAAGAAATGAAAGGAAAGCATTATGTTGACCCCAATCATTTATAGCAACAAAGAAATTTCTTATCAATATTTGACAGAACACTTAACATAACTGATTTTTGAAGTAATTGAAGCCTCCAATTCCTAAACTTTATTTGGTCTTTTGCTGTTTTTATTTTTTATACAATGTATATATACAGTGGCGTACCTAGGGTAAATAGCGCCTGGGGCAAACACCGATCTCGCGCTTCTCCTCCCCCACATAAAGTGCTTAATTACAATTTTTTAACAAATGATAACACAAACTTTTAATAAAACTTTGTTATTCATTATAAATAAGCAATTTTTTTATGCAACATATATTACAAATTTATTTTTCTAGCTTTAATTGCTGCAAATTTTATAATAACATTGTCAAAATCAATTTCTTCGGTAATTTCTCGCTCTATGCTTAGTAAAGCGAGATCACAGAGACGGCTTTGGCCCATCGAAGCTCTCAAGTAAGAGTTAATCAGTTTAAGTTTACTGAATGATCTTTCACAACTAGCTACAAACACAGCTATTGTTAGCAATAACTGCAATGCTATACGCATATTAGGGAAAACGTTTTCGTCTCCATATTCAACTATAAACATAAGTAGTTGCTCGGGACGTGATATTTTTTCCTTACGGCTAGTAAGCAGCACTCTACAGTCCAAAATTTCTTTGTATAGTTCTTGTCCATCCACATCAGAACTGTAGACTTCGCCAAATTTTTTACATCGATCTTTTAAGTGACTGATTTCCGTATTGAAACACAACCCTTACACATCAAGGAGAAATCCAAATTTTTCATCAATTTCCATTAATCGAACGCTTCTTGTTTTCAATTCATTGAAAAGACGGTCGACAGTCCCTTTTATTACCCTTTTCATTTCTTCTTTTGCTGTTAACTCAACATCTCTATACATTTCGCCATCCATTCTTTTTTTTCTTCTTTGACGTCTTTCAAATTCAACACCCCATTCGTTGCAAATTTGAACTCCTTCTTTTATTGAATCATTAACTAAGACTTCTCTCTCACTTTGGAAATAATCTTGGAGCGATTTCAAATCTAAAGCTGCATTTTGAAAGTTCATTTTAGGGTCCTGCAACCTGTTTTGAACACGGTCAATTCGGCCCAGAATCTTGTTCCAAAACCCTAGCCATGTGAGAAAGTCATACGTTAAAATTCTATTATATAGCTGCTTTGCATCGCTTTTCGTCTCATTTGACGTGCTTTCGTCTACCATTAAGTTCTGAAGAACTTCCACTATTTCATCAATGTAGATGTGTACAGGTTTTACTGATTCTGTTTTGGCGCTCCACCGGGTATTGGAATCGGACTTTGCCATCGTTGAGTTGATCTTGAGAAAAAAGCGTAAAGCGCAGCGGTTCCAAAAAAATTAACTTTATATGAGCTCATAAAGGAGACCTAATTGATTTCGCCGTCTTTCTCATTTATGATTAACAGGTGAGTTTCTAACATATGTGTAACTATGTAATTTTTTCTTGTTTTATTGAGCGCTACGAAGATAAACCTATTTTATGTGAAACAGTCATAATGGGTTCTTCTACCACAATTTCTTCTCTAAAAAGCAAAAGAAAGTCAAAAAGAGATTTCATCCTTTACATAGTTTCTAAATGTAAAAATATTGAATAAGTATTTTCTGGCATGATCAACTAAAAATGTTCATAAAATAAAGAGCATAGCACAACAATATCTTCATAAGAGAACATTTCACATAATCATATTTACTTTGGAAACTTTCCAACAACTCGAGCTAAAACCAACTCATCTGTTATATACTTACTGTTGGTTATCAAATATTACTAATTATCTTTTCTTACCTTTTCTTATTTTTAAAAGAAAAGTTTTTTCAATATTTTTTTTTGCTTGGCACATATAACTGTGTATATATACCTGTGTGTTATATAATGTATATATATTATATTATATATATACATATATATATACATATATATATATATATATATATATATATAAGTTACAGATAAAATACGTACGTAAATACGTATTAAAAGTAGCGTACAGTATCAATACCATAGCGATCAGGATCATATATATCGGAAACTCCCCATATATATGTATATATATACATATATATATATATATACATATATATATATATATATATATATATATATATATATATATATATATATATATATATATATATATATATATATATATATATATATATATCATTACTTCTTCTTTAGCCGCATGTACGCCTACCAAATTAAGACTGATTGTCACAATTGACAAATATCGCAAGGTTGTTTTTATTACTTGATGCACACAACTCTTGTGGCCAGCCATAACAGCAGCATTGTTATAGCATTGCGACCTGCAATTTTCTACATTAATATCGTCTTTTTCTAAATGCTTCAATATTGTTTGAGCTAAGCTAGCTGCATTCTTATCGCTGAGTTCGATAAAGCCAAGGAAAGATTCTTTTACATATACCTTTTTTTTTCCAACAACCAAGCCTCTTTTGCGCCCCTTTCAGGTTTGCGCTTATGGCACGTGCCCTGCCTGCTCTACCCTAGATACGCTATTGTATATATATATATATATATATATATATATATATATATATATATATATATATATATATATATATATATATATATATGGGCAATTCCACGCAAGTGACGGTCGTAACATTTGACGCTTTTTTAGCCATTAAAAATTAACCAAGAATGGTATTTACATGAAAATTTCCAGAAATGTTAAATACTATTATATAATTTAGTATGCAAAAGTTAAATCATTCAAGTGTTCAACTTATTTGATAAATCAACTTAATGCAGCGTGACGGTCGTAACGCTTACTTTTTGTCAAATCTAAACAAATAAACTTTGTCAATCTTTATGCAGCCATCTACTCAGTGAAAGAAAAAATCCTTTGCTGTGTTCTTTAACTACACATTGAACTTACTATATGGTGAGTTTCATAGATTTTGCTTGAAGTTTTCCGAGAATTTTATTAAGTTTTTTGTCGTGACGGTCGTAACTGTGACGGTCGTAACGAAAAAGCCAAAAATGAAAAACAACAAATAATGCAATGAATGACATAGTAAAAGCTAAATGATTATAAAAACCAATTAAATTATGTTAAAAAATATGAATTTTATAACATCATCAAGGTTATCCATGATGTTTCTTCAATACTGGGATCGTTTTATTTGGAGTAGGCAACAAACGCTTAATGCTATTTATGCTCCCTGTTTTTTTTGTTTTATTAACTCTATTTAATACAACTCAATATCTAGGAGCATGTACTTTCATATGCCTCGCAAATGTTTTAAGGAGCCGGGAATCCAATATAGGAAAAAAATATCTTAGAATAGTAAATTTTTTTTACTAATATATAAGTTTTAAAATTGTTCCGCAACCCCATCACAAAATATAAGAGAATTTTGAAACCAAAAACTTTCTACTTTTTACTTGCATTTAAAATGCAAGTAAAAAGTAGAAAGTTAAAATGCATTTTGGTAATATTTGTAACGACTTTCACTTCTTCTATTTTATCAGCTATTAAAGCCCAGCTTAGATTAATATCGTCTGTGTTGATAAAATCTAACATACGTTTTGCACCTATTTGATGCTAAGAGAAAGTCTTTAGCGTTTAAGACGACCACTTCACGAGATTTTACGCTGTTCCAAACAAATCGCTTTAATGAGCATCCTGATAACCGCATGTATAATTTTGTGAATAATCAAAGTGTATCAAAATTTGGTCTGGTTCGAGATTTTCTTTTTGACTGCAATATTGCTCAGACTGGTGCTTTTTAGTGAGATGATGCTCAGTAAATTCTAGTAAACTGTCGCGGAAATGTTTAAAAATACCTTGTATGTTTTTTTTAATGTTGACTGACTGTACACAGCGATGATCTTCTTTAATCCATCAACCATAGGTGATTAAGGTATCCATGTCTCCGTTTTCGGGCAAAGAAACTTTCAATAGTTTACTATCATAGTTTCATTAGTTATTCAAAGTTTCAAAAAAAACTTTAACAAGTATAGTAATAAGATGAATAAACAAACTTCAAATTAAACAATAAACAAAACTGATTTATATTATAACTTGGTTTAAATGATGCAAATCGTTTGAAATGAATTAAATCGTTCGCACTTAAAGTTTTTTTTTTTAAGTGAAGAAGCCATGATGGGAAAACCAGCATATCGTGATGGTCGTAATGTACTTAGTAACATGTTGAAATGGGCATCTAAAGCACTTTAATGTTTTTTTTTTGAAACGATGATAAAGTATGTATAAGTATCTTTACTTTTACCATGGTTGCAGTTTTAAAAAGTATGATACGAAGCATAGAAAAAACTTTTCGACTTTTTTTTGTGACGGTTGTAACGTCTTGTTTTCATTAATATGCTCTTCTTATAGACCTAGTTGGAGTTCGTTTTTATAAAGAATATAATGCATAATGTTTAATTTTGCCTTTTAGTCAAACTTAGAAGTAATAGTTATTTAAAAAAACAGCACTGAATCTTTTTTCAACGCTTCACAACATGACTATATGTAAACGTCAAAAAATGCTCATATAACCCTTAAAACTTTAAAAGTATGTTATAGTATGATAAAATGATTTTTTTTATAAATTTTTTTCTTAAAAGTATTTTTAAATAGCTGGAAAATAAATTTAATGCGGTTACTATATGTCGCCGTGAAATTTTTTTTTTTTTTTTTTTTCCTCTTTTACGTGGAATTGCCCATATATATATATATATATATATATATATATATATATATATATATATATATATATATATATATATATATATATATATATATATATATATATATATATATATACATACACATTGCCACGCGAAATGCAGAAAATATGTAATTGTAGTTTCAAGAATTTTCAAAAATTAAAATGGACCTTGATAAAACTGATGTCATCAAATTTGAAACAATCAAGCTTGCAAATCATAGAAAGTAATTGAACAGAGCTTGGATTTCAGACAACAAAAGTGACTGGTTCATACTTAGTCAAATTTCATTTTGTACAACTATACATCTTACAAGAACATGAATTATCTTAGCAATAAACAAAATTATTTTTCTATGTTAAGAAAAAGTTTGGGATATCAAAGTAGAATTAAAAAAATATTTTTAAAAAATTCGAAGCTAATGGCATAAAATTTATATGAATTCCTGGTCAAATGCTACATACACAGAGTAAAGAAAGTTCCAGAAAGTTTACACGAGGGCAAATTTTTTATGATACTGATGTATCTTTTGATGATAAAATTTTCAAAACAAAAGCTTTTTTAAAAACTTTTATCAAGTAACATTTCGTAAGATTTATCTAATAAAGCAAAAATATTTTGCTATGGAATTTATTAAATTTATATATATAAAAAAACAAGAACAAGATAAACTATAAAATTGGTTTTACAAAAATTGGCCATTTTATTTAAGCAAATTTAATTTATTCTAAAGAACTTTATAAAAAAATGATAAATTGACATTTGAAGTAGTTCACTTTTGCTTTCATTCATAATTGAATGCCATAAGGCGTGGATTAATCAACCTCATGCAACAATCCTTTGGCGATTCTGTCCGAATCTTTAATAACTGTTCTTTAAGATTTTCGACTGAAATTATATTTCTCATATTTTCAATCAATCCAACTCCATACATGATCAATAGGATTTAAATCAGGCGATTGAGCTCACCAAGGATTAATAATGTACATTTCTCATTGAACTCTTGGAACGGCATCAACAGTTTTAAAAAAGAAATCATCAAAAAGTAAAATTTGTTAAAGTTGTTAACCGCTCAGAATACGTTAGTTCAACAACATAAAATATGGCCCTGCTGAAGTTAGAACTCAAAAAATAAAAAGTCTTGAAAAAAAAAAAGCGCAGTATGAAGTATGGCACAACCCTGCTGAATATTCAATTTTGGCTTCTTCCAGAAAACAATAGCGTTGACTGTTTTAAACACTTTCCTAGAGCATCGTTGTAGCTTTTTGTGATTCTTCCGGTATATAATCTTCCGGTATATATCTTTTGGATCTTCTTTCAGATACCAAGTTTATGAATTGTTATATTGTTGTATTACAATTAATAACTGTAAACTAAAAAAAAAAAGTCTCATTAATATATATATATTAATGAGACTTTTTTTTTTTAGTTTACAGTTATTAATTGTAATACAACAATATAACAATTCATAAACTTGGTATCTGAAAGAAGATCCAAAAGATCTTGTCGTCAGAACCATACAAAATATATCAAACGTGTATATATAATAAAATGAAAATACAATTGATTTAATAACTAGTAACAATGTAGAATTAACAAAAACTGAAAATAATTTTACAAATTATCCAGAGTGAAATAATTTTTCATTTCAAAAATATTTATATATATTGCCAGTAGAAAGAATATAGTTTTTTAATTTAGTTTTAAAAACTGAAAGAGATTTAAAGAGGATTTTAAAGAAGAAAAATAATTTTGTGATAAGAAGAGTATTTTGAGGAATAAGCAGTTTAATACGCAGTTAAATAAAAGGAGAAAAGAAGATTTTAATATTGATTGTTGGAGAATAACCAGAAGATTTAATTAAAGAAGAGATATTTGTAATAAAAGAAGATATAAAAGAAAGAGGAGTAATTGATATAAACAGTTTGAACACTGCAAGAAGCGTAAGAGAATATCATTTGTATTATATAAAACTTATAAGAATAAGAGTGCTACCATTACACATTAATAGAACACTTGTTGAGTTTTATGATATTATAAAATATACTGAGGACGGCGATTATAAGTTTAGCTCTTTTAGACTAAACCTTGCCAAAAACCTTCCCTGGGACTGTGTGCAGAATTTGGTGCAGATCGGTTCAAAACTGTGGATTTGTATAAAGAACATACCCACAAACACATACACGCATACAAACTATGGGCTTTACATATTAAAAAAGATAGGGTAAAACACCCAGTGTTCGCCAAACAACCAAGTTTTCACCACTTCAAAACATGCAGAGCAAAATCTAATTGCTGGAAATTTCAAGTTGTATCTAAAAAAAACTTTGACGTTCTCTTTAAAACTGACGAAGATTTGACTTTGGTAACAATAAAAATTAAGGCACAAAATTTATTGGAAAAAAAAAAACCGTTCTAAAAATCCCTTATGCTTAATGACAACATTTTTTAAAGCTTTTGGATAATCACTCAAAAATACATATTATTTAAAATCTAATTTATTTTCTTTCTTTTTCAGGGTGTTATTAGGATGCAGGAATATCTTATAAAAAAAAGTTAGTGGGGATGAATGTAAAAAGTAGGCGTAGGGTGGTGGATGGTGGGACGGTGGTATTTTAGTTATACTTTCAACTAAATCCTTTTTTGTCTTTTTGTATAATAGTAAATAACACGAGGCGCTTTCAACAGAACAATATTTTTAATATACTTTTACAAGCAAGGTAAAATGAAAGATGGTGCGGACTTATCCGCTAACAATGTTTTTATATAAATCACAAAAACAAGAAGCACTGTCCGCTCTAATGAGCGCGACATTCCCGCCCCCAACTAATTCATCACTAATTGCTCAATGTTATTTTCGTCACAGAATTTAATTTTTATTATTTCTTTGATTGGTAAGTTAGATGCTTCTAGTGGGTAAAGCTTATTCACTGGTCTTTTCACATAGGTTATTTTTCCATCAACAACGTACTTAATACTTGCGGCGCGGACAAATCCGTCTGTTGACTTAATAAGGCTTTGAACAATGCCTGTCTTCCAATAACCGCGCTTGATGTCTGGGTCATGAATTAACACAACATCGTTGACAGCTATTTTGTGTGTCCCTTTATTTTTCTTATATTTGTGGAATTCTCTAAGTTCGGTCACGTATTCTTTTTTCCATCTTTTCCAATAATGGTTTAATGTTTTTTCTATATACGAACTTCTGGTGCTTAAGTTTGTTTCGTATGTTTTGTCGATTATGGCTTTAAAATTTATTGATCTTCCATATATCAAATGGTTCGGAGTAAGCGGTGCATCTCCAGGAGACTCGTACATGAAAGTGATTGGTCGATTATTTAATATCGCTTCGACTTCAGTAATAAATGTTAGTAGTTCTTCATATGAAAGTTGGGCATTATGTATTATTTTGCGGAGACAACGTTTAGTAGATCTAACTAGCCTTTCAAAGAACCCTCCCCACCACGGAGCAGCGGGGACGTTAAAATGCCAAGTGATACCACGCGAAGAAGCGTAACTTTGTGTAAGATTAGAAGTGAATTGAGATCCGTTGTCCGAGATGATTTCTGAAGGTGTGCCCCTTTTCGCGATAAATCGACGTAAACTTCTTATACATGATTCGGCCGAAGAATCAGGAACAAGATCTAAAAATAAAGCACGTGTAGTAGCACATGTAAATAAAAATATCCACACCTTGTATAAATTATTTCCTTCATATATGTTCTTGACATATAGTGGACCTGCATAATCTACACCCGTAAATTTGAATGCATGGTCATTATTAAGACGACTTAAGGGTAAAGGAGGAGGAGAAGGATAGGAATAAGGCAGTCCTTCAAATCGTTTACAAATATAACACTTTCTGATCAGTTTTTTAATGTAATTTCTGGCTTTTGGTATCCAGAACTGAGTTCGAATTTGATTTAATGTCTCTTTAACACCATTGTGCATAACTATAGAATGAAAATAAATAATAAGTAGGTTCGTGAAGTCGGTATCTCGCGGTATGAAAATAGGATTTTTTGTGTCACAGGTAACCGGTGCGTTTTGTATTCGACCAATGCATCGTATAATTCCATCTACTATTTGTAAGTTAAGATCAAGTTGAAGTTGTTTATAATTTTTATCAGTCGTTACTGATCTTTGTGTATATTTTATCCAGCTTTTTAATGCTTCTTCTATCTCAACAGAATCTAAGTAAGATAATATTAAACGTTCTTTATTTCTTTTAAGCTTTAAATTCTTAATAAATCGCATGACTAATGCTGTGACTCGTATTAGACACATATAGCTGTTAAATCGAGTAATATCAATCACATTCAAGTTTATATAATTCTCATTTAAAATTACACTAGTCATTGCTTCTTCTACTTTATTCGTTATGTTTTTTAAATCAAATTTTGGCCATTCTTTCGGATCGTTGTATAGAAGTGTTGGTCCATTGAACCATACCTTATTATCGAATAAATTTGCTAAGCTTGTGCCTCTGGATACTATGTCAGCTGGGTTATTGTGGGATTCAATATATCTCCAAAACGAAATGGGAAATGTATCTCTAATTTTTTGAATTCGTTTTTGTAAAAATGGTTGTTTTACTTTATCAACGTTATTAATCCAGTGTAAAACTATTGTTGAATCACACCAACAAACTACTTCTTTGAACTTGATTACTGGAAATAATTCATTTTTGATAGTTGTCATTGTTTCAGTTAATAATAAAGCTGCCTTTAATTCTAGTTTGGGAATAGAGGTATTTTTAATTTGGGCAATCCTGGACTTAGCAGTTATAAGTGAACACCCCCTGTGATTATCATCAAAGGAACACAATAAGTATATACAACAACCATAAGCATTATTACTAGCATCGCTGAACCCATGTAATGATAAGTCAACAATATGATTTGGATAATGACTATGGTACCATCTGGGAATGACAATAGGTTTAGATAATTTAACATCGTTGATTATGGTCTGCCACATCACCAACGATTTACCCTCAAGAGGTTTGTCCCAGGGAAGTTTATCAATACAAAGTTTTTGAAAAAATATTTTACATTTTACTATAAACGGATTAATGATGCCCAGTGGGTCAAAAATGCTTGCAATAAATTGAAGAACTCTGCGTTTTGTTGAATCTATGTTGACATTGTGTAGTAAGTTTTTAAAGTTAAATATTATTTCATCTTCTTTTTTGTTCCATGTCAAACCTAATACTTTAGTTAAGTTAAGAGAGGTAAAGTTTTGTTCATCAACTAAAGTTTCGAGTTCTTTGCTGTTTGATTCAAATTTTCTAAGTGTAAAGCCAGCTTCTTTAAGTCGACTTTGGCATTTTCGATAAAATTCAATAGCTGTGTCAATCGAATCTGCTCCTGAGTTAAGATCATCAACATGTAAAGAATTTATTAATTTATAGACAAATATTGGATCTTCCAGAATGTATTTTTCTGCATGTGTAATAAGAGTAGCGGAAAGAAGAAAGGAAGAAGATGTAACACCAAAGAGGACCCTGCATATTCTATATGAAATAACTTGTTCTGTAAATATGTTGTCTTTGTTCAGGGTATTAATATTCTTGAACCATAAAAATCTCACATAGTCACGATCTTCAGGAGACAAAGCTATTTGCAAGAATGCCTTTTCAATGTCTGCTACAAAGGCAATTCTTTGGGCGCGAAAGCGTAATAAAATTCCATATAGCGATGTAGTTAATGACGGTCCTTGGTATAGACAGTCATTTAATGAAGGACCTTCGACAGAACTGCTTGCATCGAAAACAATCCTAATTTTACTAGTAACTTTATCATCTCTTAATACTGGTTGGTGTGGTAGATAGTGGACTGTTCCATTAATTCCATTTTCTTCAAGTAATGGTTCTATAACGCCTTGTTGTATTTGGTCTTTAAAAATATTGTTGTACGATTCAAGGAGTGAACCATCTTTACTCAACTTTTTTTGGAGACTTTTGAAACGTTTGATACATAAATCATAATTATCACTAAGTGGTGAGTGATCTTCTTTAAAGGGCAACTTCACATTATATTGTTTGAGGGTATTATCGTATTTAATGGTGTGACGAAACCTATCAACAACCTCTAAGTTACATTCATCAATTTCTCTTATACCCCAAATCGATGTCATGGATTGTTTTAATAATGATTTAAGAGATGGATCTGATCCAACAAACATGACATGAGCAGTGTTTACGCTACAGTGCTGATTCTTACTTTTAATGTTCATGGGACCACTTAACAAAAAGCCTAATTTGGATTTTATTGCGATGGGATCAAAATGATTTCCCCTAATAATAGTATTTTCAATAAAGGACCAATAGAAATCAGCCCAAATCAGGACATCAATTCTTAAGTCCCTGTTTTGCATATTGCTATCAGCAAGCCTTAAATTATGTAAATGTCTATATTTACCTTGTGCAAGATTCATAAATTGTCCATTAAGAGGTGCACAAATGTCTTTCACATAACAAGTAATTTTCACAACTCTTTCAAATAAACATTTAATTTTTAGCTCAATTTTTTCTAGTTTTTCTCTAGTGTTGTTGTTGCCGAAGGTTTTGATAATAATGTTTTCTGTACCTATAGATTCAAGTTTTAATTTACTGTATAAATCAGGTGATATGTAACTAAGTTGAGAACAGTTATCAAAAAGTATTCTGCACTTATGTAGTCTGTCATTTTTGTCAAAGACATCTGTGGAAGCAGTTTGAAGTAAAATAGATTGATTGTTACTACCTGAAATTGCTGTTAGTTCGCCTTGAGTTTGCAGTTCAAGATTTTGTTGTTCTTGACAAAGTGCTATGTGATGGTTGTTACCACATTTAAAACATTTAATACGAGATGTACAGTTTTTTAATATGTGTCCACTTCCTAAGCATTTAAAACAGAGATGTTTGTCAATAATAATCTTTTTTCTATTTTGGATATTTGTTATCAATTTACAATATTGTGATTTATGTGGTTTATCGCAAAAAATGCATTTGACAAAATGTTGTAAATTATTTGGATTATTACGTTCAAAATAAGAGTTATTTTTATTCTTTTTATTGAAATTAAACTGATGAGACTTTTTGCTACTATTTGGTTCTTTATAATTATTGTTACTGGTAAAGAATGTTTCTGCTGTATAACTTCTATCAATATTGTTATTCAAATTTAATGATACTTGCTCTCTGGCACGTAGTTCTGTTTTCAAAATATTAATGACTGTTATTACATCCCAAGTATTATTGTTATTGAGTTGTCTGTTAATAATGAGATTAGGTTCGTCTGGTATTTTCTGTAATATAATTGGAATAAGGAGTGGCCCATACATTTCACTGTTAATTTTAAGATTTTCTAGACTCCTGATTTGTATTTCAATTTTATCTAATAAGCCTCTTAATTTTTCTATTCTATTCAAATTTTGCACTTTTTCTAGGGATAAAAGTTTTCTCATATGAGAAGATACCATGTTCTGCTTGTTATCATAACGCTCTTTAAGAATGTCTAGGGCTATCTTGTAGTTTTCATTAGTCAGGCTAAGTCCTGATATAGATGATAAGGCTGGACCTTTGAGTAAATTACGAAGGTAAGTCATTTTCTGGATTCCTGATAGGTCATTGTTTTGATTAATGGCACAGTCAAAGTTTTCTATAAATGTTGTCCAACTATCAGGTTCACCATCAAAACTATCTAATTTTAAAATAGGTAATTTCATTGTTTTGTTTTTAAAGCTACTTGTTGAGCTACAGTCATTTTTGAGGTCAATTAATTTCAAATGTTTGTTAATTTTAGAAATTTCATGTTTAAATGTAAGGTTAAATTCAGTTGAAGATTCTACTTCATTTTGTAACTCTTCTTCATCCTCTATAAGTAAGGATATTTCTTCATCCAATTGTATGATTTTATTAAATTTTTCGTTTAATGTATCTTTTAAATCACTTAAATTTTGATATTGATTGTCATCAGTATTTTCTATAATATCCAAAGATTTTTCAAATAGTTTATTTAAAAGTTTTATGTTAACAGTTCTAATTCTTCGTTTAGCCTGAATGTTAGACATTTTTATGAGAGTAAAACATACAAATATATCTATTTGCAAAACAGTAACTATCGTATATCCCTCCTGATTGGGTAATGAATATTTGACCTCGTGACAAGTGTTAAGAATGTTATAACTGACTTAAGTAAATAATCTCAATGAATGCTTATGCAATAATCTAAGTGCTCAATTCAATGACAAACTGGATTAATGTTCACCCAATAACTGCCAAGTAATTTAACTTTAATTACGACAAAATACAGTGTCTCAAAAAATTATCCGACCAAATATTTTTAAAAATATTTTTCCTAAAAAAAGTGCTGTATTTTCATAAATTTTTTTTTTTTTTTTTTTTTGCGGCATCGTAAGAGCAAGACGTGTTTTTGAAAAAATTTTCAATATGGAAGTTACAATGAAAAATATTGAAAAACTAATAACCAACAAACTGGAAGAACAAAAAAAAGGTATTCTTAGTGAAACTATCAACCTTTTAAAAAAACAGGAAAAGATATTTAGCGATATCATAAGTGCAAATCTAAAAATATTAACAGATCGGCTTGACAAACTTGAAAACGAGTTTAATAAAAGCAAATCGAAGGTTAAAATAATTGAAAAAGACATCAACGATATAAAGGAAAGCATCAACTTTCAGGAAGAAAATTTCTTAAAAAAATTATCGGAAACAAACAGTCTGATGGCTAGCGAAATTAACAATTTAAAAAAAAAAAATATTGACCTTGAAAATCGTTCACGCCGTAATAACCTAAGGATTGATGGCTTATCTGAGCTGCCCATGGAATCTTGGAATGACTGTACAAAGAAAGTTAAAGATCTATTTAGAAATAAACTGGAAATCTCTGAAGACGTAATAATTGAAAGAGCTCACCGCATTGGAAAAATAAATGAAGATAACTCTCCAAGAACTATAATAGTTAAACTACTAGACTTCCAAAATAAAAATAAAATCTTAACGCTATCAAAAAAACTCAAAGGAACCGGAATATTCATTAATGAAGACTACGCGAACGAAACGATGGAAATAAGAAAAAAGCTATGGGAAGATGTTAAAAGATTCCGAAAGGAAGGTAAATTTGCTATAATCAAATATGATAAAATATTCGTCAGAGATTTTCGTAAATAACTTTAATTTTAAAAAAGTACTTAATCGAGATATGTGAAATAGTTCTGTACATTTTTTATTATGCTAGCACGTTTTGATTTATCGCACTTTACGCTATGACTGACGCAAACATAAACAAAACAATAGATTTTGAAACGCTGCGTTTCAATGCCTTCGAAACTGCTAATAATATTTTACTAAACGATTTTTACGACTCTGATGCGCAAATTTTTCACAGAAATAATTTTGATTCGAAATATTTTGAAACTGAAACTTTTAAAATTGAACTCGAAACTTTAAAAAATAGTTTTACTGCAATACACATAAATATAAGAAGTATAAATAAAAATTTTGATAAACTAAAACACTTTCTAATAGATTGCAATTACTCATTTAGTATGATTTGCATAACCGAAACGTGGTGTTCTGATGAATTACTTCAAACGAACACAAATTTTCAAATTCCAAATTATAAACTAATATCTTTTGAAAGAAAAACAAATAAAAGGGGAGGAGGGATCGCAACGTATATCCGAAATAATCAAGTGTTTAAAGTAAGACAAGACCTCTCTATCTCTGATACTGATAGTGAAGTCTTTACTATTGAGATAACGGGTAATAAATCAAAAAGTATTATAATTTCCACTTGCTATAGACCTCCAGAAGGTGATATAAATAAATTTACAAATTTTTTTAATGAAATCTTTCTCAAAATAAATGATAAGGGAAAAAATATTTTCTTTATAGGGGATTTAAATATTAACAGTTTAAACTACAAAGAAAACGCTGATACTAAACTCTTTTTTGATAATCTGTTTCAATTGTGTATCCTCCCAATCATCAACAAACCTACCCGAGTAACCCCAACCTCCGTTTCTGCTATAGACAATATATTAACAAATACATTTCTAGAAACCTCTTTAAAAGCAGGAATTATCAAAACCGATATATCAGATCATTTTCCTATTTATTTTTCATTATCTCAAGATCTAAAAACCTTTAACAATACCAAAACCAAAATTTATAAAAGAAAAATCAATCAAATCTCTATCAAAAATTTTAAAGACTCGCTATCTATAGTAAATTGGGATGGAGTATATCAAGAATGTAACCTTGGACACACAAACTCCGCATACAATTTGTTTATTAATATTTTTCTAGACCACTACAATAAACATTTCCCTGTTGAAGAGAAAGAAATAAAGTTAAAACATTTAAACTGCCCATGGATAACTAACGGGATTAGAAAATCATCAAAAACAAAACAAAAATTATATATCAAGTTTTTAAAAAACAGAAATGAAACTAACTTAACTACATACAAGGAATACAAAAATCTGTTTGAAAAAATTAGAAAGAATTCTAAAAAAATATATTATTCAAAACAACTACAAAAAAGCAAAGGTGATATTAAAAAAACCTGGAACATATTGAAAGAAATAATAGGTAAAAACCATACAAAATCAAATGATTTACCTGATAAAATTATCGTTAATGAAACTGAATATATCGACAAAAATTCTATCGCTGAAAACTTTAATAGCTTTTTTGCAAACATAGGCCCTAACATGGCTTCAAATATTCAATGCCCTGATATCTCCTTCGAAACCTATATCACAAACCAACATCTCTGTTTAAATATTTTCTCTGGACTAAACCATGAAGAACTAGAAATTGCAAAAAACTCACTTAAGACGTATAAGGCTCCTGGGATAGACGACGTTTGTAGCTATATAGTTGTAAATGTGTTTTCAGTGATAAAACAACCAATATATGAAATATTTAAATCTTCAATTATTACAGGATCTGTACCGAATAAATTAAAAATAGCTAAGGTAATACCAATATTAAAAACCGGAGATTCATTTACACTAATTAACTACAGACCAATCTCAGTTCTACCTGTATTTTCAAAACTTTTGGAGAGAGTAATATACAATAAACTGTATAAATATCTAACAAATAACAAAATCCTAAATGAAAAACAGTTTGGCTTCCAAAAGCAACATTCAACCGAACACGCAATTCTAGATCTTATTAATAATATAAATAACTCCTTTGAAAACAAAAAATACGTCCTTGGAGTCTTTGTTGATTTATCTAAGGCGTTTGACACAGTAGATCACGCTATTTTAATTAGGAAAATGGAAAAATATGGGATAAAAGGTGTTGCACTAAACTGGTTCAAAAATTTTTTACTAGACAGAAAACAATGCGTTATTGCTCATAAAAAAAAAGCTTCAAAATTACTCAAAATAAAATACGGTGTCCCCCAAGGTTCCATTCTTGCACCTCTTTTGTTTTTAATATACATAAACGATCTTCCTAAAGCCTCGAGTAAATTGGATGTCATAATGTTCGCAGACGACACTAATTTATTTTATGCATCCTCATCTATTACAGAACTTTATGAAACTACAAATACTGAACTTGAAAAAATAAACAGTTGGTTAAAATCTAACAAATTATCGCTAAACACAGAAAAAACCAAATACATTCTTTTTCATCCTAACTTTATAAAAATACCTTCCGATTTACCTTCGTTAAATATAGATAATAAAGAAATAGAGAGAACCCGAGCAACTAAATTTCTAGGGATACTTATTAATGAGAACATCTCTTGGAAATCACATATAGATATTTTAAATACTAAAATATCAAAAAACATTGGTATCCTTTACAAAGCAAGTTCTATACTGTCTCCTGATAATTTAAAGTTCTTATACTTCTCGTTCATACAAAGCTACTACATATACGCTAATGTTGCATGGGCGAGTACACATAGATCCAAACTAACCACACTATATCGAAAACAAAAACATGCTGCAAGAATAGTTTTTAATAAGGATAGACTCTCGCATGCTGAGCCACTATTAAAAAATTTGAAAGCATTAAATGTATATCAAATCAATATATTCCAAAATTTGTTATTTATGCTCAAATATAAACTTGGACTTGTTCCTTCTCACTTTTCAAAGAATTTCTTTCAAAATAGCAACAATAGATACCATACCAGAGGAACGGGAAACTTCAAAGTACCTTTCCAAAAAACTACTCTCTCGCGCTTTTCTATTACGTACCGTGGTCCTTGTCTATATAACAAATTAGTATCCAAAAATACCCAACTGGAAAAATCGAATAACTTAAATACTCTGAAAACATTATTAAAAGATCTTATTTTAAACACTAACAACTTTATGAACTTTTATTAAGCCTAAAACATTCAAAACTATATATAAAACTAACTTTGTTCCGAAACCAATATCAACTCTAATAACTCTAAAAACTGTAAATAACTCAAAAACAAACAACAACAACAACAGTAATAAATTATATTATTTATCAACACTAATAAATAAATAAATTTTTATTTATCAACACTATATATTAAAAAACGACTTTATATTACCTATTTAGCAAATCGTGTACCTACTTGTATTTATGTGTATTGTAATAAAATTAAAAAATTAAAAAAAAAAAAAAAAAAAAAATTTTTTTTTTTTTCTTTTTTTTTTTTTTTTTGTTTTGTCTGCATTCTTTGTTTTTTGCATTTTTACTTTCATTCTGTCGAAACTGATGACATGATTTTTTAAATATAAATTTATTTTAAATTGAAGTATCCAAAAATATTAATAACGCAAAGCGGTTTCTTGATGACAAGACCATCGGTCTTCTGCAAGTTTCCCGCGTTCTTTGAAGTAATCTAACACTTTACAGTTTTATTTCATATAATATTTGTTATAACGTAATCTTGTGATTTTTTTTTTTTTTTTTTTTTTTTTTTTAACTATACTTAAACTGTAAAGATTGTATTATATATTACGAGTTTATAAAGATTAAAGAACAAAAAAATAAAAAAAAAAAAAAAAAAAATTTAGACTTTTTTGGTAAACTCAAGATTAATGAAAATAAAAGAACATGTTTTTAAATAGATTTTATTTATTTTAATGTAAAATATGAATCACAAGGTTTTCAGTCTTAAAATAAAGGAACTTAGGTCGTTTTTTTATTGTCAAAAAAATATTCGACCAAACACATTATTTGTTTCATAACAAATTATTATGTAACAAAACAATTATTTTAATACTTTGTTGGGGCTCCCTTTGCTTGGATTACAGCTTCTGAACGTCTAGGCATTGGTTCAACTAAAGATTTTGTTTCTTCTGGTTGAATCTTTTCCCAGGCTTCTTCAATTGCCACTTTGAGGTTATCTTTTTTGGAAAATGACCGATCTCCAATTTTTCGGTCTAAAATTTCCCACAAATGTTCAATGGGATTAAGATCCGGTGATTGTGCGGGCCATTCCAAGACCTCAACATTATTTTCAGCAAACCACTCCTTGGTTTAAGTGGCACTATGCTTGGGATCGTTATCTTGCTGAAATGTAAAATCAGATCCTAGCCGAAGTTTTCGAGCAGATGACTTCAAATTTTGCTTTAATATGTTTCTGTATTGCACCTGATCCATTAAATTATCAATAAATTGGAGTTTTCCGACACCCTTCCAAGCCATTGAACCCCATACCATCACGTTACCGCCGCCATACTTGACAGTTCCTCTCACGCAGCCTAATTTGTAGGCTTCTCCGGCTTTTCTCCATACTTTTTGGGCTCCATCAGATGACTTTAAGTTGAATTTCGATTCGTCGCTCCACAGGATCTTTTTCCAGAAACTTAACGGCATGTTTTTGAACTTCTTAGCAAACTCCAATCTTCTTTTCATGTGTTTCTTACTCAAATATGGTTTATTACGCACAAGTCGTCCTTGAAATCCCTGGTCTCGGATACCATTTCTGATTGTCTGATGGGATAATTTGATTCCATAATTCTCTTCAGCTTGCTCAGCCAGTTTTCGAGCAGAAATGAAGCGATTTTTCTTGACTTGTATAATTAAGTTTCTATCAAAACTCTTAGAAGTCTTTTTTTTGCGACCCTGCCCTTCTTTTGTGGCTGTTGTTCCGATCAAATTATACTTCTTCATCATGCTGGATACTGTATTATGAGGAATTCCAGTCTCTTGTTGCACCTAACGATAGGATAGATTGACTAGATCAACAGCTAAATTTCTCTGAGAAACAGTCCAGTGACGTTTACCTCCCACCATTTTACTTAAAAAAACATGAAACCTTTTTTTATACATTATTTTTTTTTTACTACAAAAAAACAGTTTTTTGTTATGCAATTTCATTAATTGTATAAAAATTTGCTAAAATATTTCAACAAATTTCACATAAAATTAATTAAACTTACCTAAATATCGCTTGGTCGGATAATTTTTTTACAAGCCTATTCAATACTAAGTTTCTCTTAGGACAAATAATAAACCAACTGAAGCATGAATCAAAAAATATGAACGCTAAATAACATACTATTCCCAATAGAATTAAAATGACAGACAAAGTAAGTATCGCTATTCATTGTTTTTAGTATAATTTAGAGCGTAAACATTTTTTTTTGGGAAAAACTTGTTTGGTCGGATAATTTTTTGGGACACTGTATATAAATATAATTTAGTAAACTTAACTTTCTTTAGTCTTTAAATCTGTTTATATTTCTTGCATCAAAGATTATTCAGGCGTTATCTTCAGTTTTCCGTGGGCTCCATTATTTTAGTTATACTTTCAACTAAATCCTTTTTTGTCTTTTTGTATAATAGTAAATAACACGAGGCGCTTTCAACAGAACAATATTTTTAATATACTTTTACAAGCAAGGTAAAATGAAAGATGGTGCGGACTTATCCGCTAACAATGTTTTTATATAAATCACAAAAACAAGAAGCACTGTCCGCGCTAATGAGCGCGACAGGTGGTGGCAAACACTGAAAGCAATATAACCGCCTTGCTTGTAATCGGAATCAAAATTTTTTTTAAAACAAATGACTTTTTTTGTCCTTATCATGAAATATAAATTCTGACACATAAATAAATCCGTGTATTGGTCGATTTTATTTAAAAAAAAAAAAAAACCATGTAATAAGCAATTAAATCTTTGTCAGTCTAACTGTAATTTTAATTTTTTGTAAATCATAATACATCACCGTTTTTTTGTTTTAAGGTTAATTAAAGAAAATGTTTAAGCATATAATTGAACAGTTATAATATATTTTTAAATTAAATCATTAAATATAAAAAAAAAGTAAATCGTTTAGAAATATTTTTTTTTTTATTAATTTTTTTCTACATTTAGACTTTCTTGATAGGTTTTAATCAATTTTAAAACCTAAAGAATTATGTCATTGCTAGAACAGCCTTCAGAGACAAGATTAACGCAAAAGCCCGTCTGGTCAAAAAACTGCGTCCCTTCATTTTTTTGACCAAATCTGAGGGGCCAGTGTTGGTTAACTACGTAATCAGCGCATAAAGGAGAGCTCACCCTGTCACCAAAGGCACCACATGTCACTTGTGTACATTCTATTGTCAGATGAACGTTTGATGGGGAAAATAAATAGAGATAAACCATATCAACTTGGTAGATCAGGGTCGTTAAAACCTGGTTGGATGATTATCCTGAACATGTAGTCGGGGTTTGGCCGAAACTTACTTCCGAATTCTTCAATGTACCCGTCTTTTGTATTAAATGGTTTCAATTCCACTTGGGTATTCTTTTCGTCCATATGTTCAAATTTACCTTCAAAAATCAGCGAAAACGCTCGTAAAATAGAACTACATGCAAAACCAAAATTTAAAAAACGTACATATCTATTTAACGGAATTGCCACTGTTTTTATCGAAAACACTCTTTTATTTGATAATAGTTCATTATCTCCGATAAACCCTACTTTCATTCCGCCATATATCTTATATAGCTCTTCTGAGTCAACTTTATCTACCCTTGCATTAACATAACGAACCAATTTTTTATCATATCAATATGAAATCAGGGAAATTCTCTCCAAAAGTTGGAAAATATTCTCTACTTAGTAAAAAGTATATATCAATCTTTGGTTGGATATAACCATTCCTCAGATAACCTTAATAATTCAAAACTTTCAGAAAGCAAAAGAAAACTTGAAATATGAGTCAGATTTTTAAATATATTACTTAAAGTTCTATCAAAATTCTTGATGTTTAAGATACAAGATACATGTTTGAACATTCTTTAAGTTCGAAGTATAGTTCGCAAGATGCATTAAAGTCATTCTCTATATCGCTAAAATCTCCGCTAGTAATTAGAGCGCGCCAAGTTCCCGTTTTTACGGGAACTACGGGAGCGGGATCCTGTTCCTGCTTTTGTTATTTAAAATACGGGAAAGGGATCCTGTTCCCGTAATAAATAAAATACGGGAACAGGAAATTCTCGTTCTTGTTCCCGTAAGTCATTCGATGTTACGGGGTTTTCCCGTAATTATTATATTATAATATATAATATATAATATTATCATTATCATCATCATTTTAAAAATATATATTTATTTTATTACATTTTTAAAAATCTTTAAAAAGAACATTTTAGTTTGTTCAGTTATTTCCATTGGGTTTGTCTTCTGACATTTCTTCAAAATTCAAAGTGTAAATTAGCCACATGGGCATTATATCCAAGTGAAGACTTTAATTTCCACTTTGAATGTTAAAGAAATGTCAAAAGACAAACCCAATGGAAATAACTGAACAAACTAAAATGTTCTTTTTAAAGATTTTTAAAAATGTAATAAAATATAATGAAATATAATTCTAATTCATATATATATTTATATATTATAATATAAGAAATACGGGAAAAGCCGTATTTTTACAAGTTTCCCGCATTTTACCAAGTTTTTACCAAGCTTTTTTACGCGATTCTTTTCTTTACTAACTTTATTCTTTTCTTTACTAACTTTCGTCTTTTCTTTACTAACTTCTTCTTTTCTTTACTAACTTCTTCTTTTCTTTACTAACTTTCGTCTTTTCTTTACTAAATTTCGTCTTTTCTTTACTAACTTTCTTCTTTTCTTTATTAACTTTTTTCTTTTCTTTACTAACTTCTTCTTTTCTTTACTAATTTTCTTCTTTTCTTTACTAACTTCTTCTTTTCTTTACTAACTTTCGTCTTTTCTTTACTAACTTTCGTCTTTTCTTTACTAACTTTCGTCTTTTCTTTACTAACTTTCTTCTTTTCTTTATTAACTTTTTTCTTTTCTTTACTAACTTCTTCTTTTCTTTACTAACTTTCGTCTTTTCTTTACCAACTCGTCTTTTCTTTACTAATTTCTTCTTTTCTTTGCTGATTTCTACTTTTATTTACTAACTTCTTCTTTTCTTTACTAACTTCTTTTCTTTAATAACTTCTTCTTTTCTTTACTAACTTTCGTCTTTTCTTTACTAACTTTCGTCTTTTCTTTACTAACTTTCGTCTTTTCTTTACTAACTTTCTTCTTTTCTTTACTAACTTTCGTCTTTTCTTTACTAACTTTCGTCTTTTCTTTACTAACTTTCTTCTTTTCTTTATTAACTTTTTTCTTTTCTTTACTAACTTCTTCTTTTCTTTACTAACTTTCGTCTTTTCTTTACCAACTCGTCTTTTCTTTACTAATTTCTTCTTTTCTTTGCTAATTTCTACTTTTATTTACTAACTTCTTCTTTTCTTTACTAACTTCTTTTCTTTAATAACTTCTTCTTTTCTTTACTAACTTTCGTCTTTTCTTTACTAACTTTCGTCTTTTCTTTACTAACTTTCGTCTTTTCTTTACTAACTTTCTTCTTTTCTTAATTAACTTTTTTCTTTTCTTTACTAACTTCTTCTTTTCTTTAATAACTTCTTCTTTTCTTTACTAAATTTCGTCTTTTCTTTACTAACTTTATTCTTTTCTTTATTAACTTTTTTCTTTTCTTTACTAACTTCTTCTTTTCTTTACTAACTTTTTCTTTTCTTAACTAACTTTCGTCTTTTCTATACTAACTTCTTCTTTTCTTTACTAACTTCTTCTTTTCTTTACTAACTTCTTCTTTTCTTTACAAACTTCTTCTTTTCTTTACTAACTTTCGTCTTTTCTTTACTAACTTCTTCTTTTCTTTACTAACTTTCGTCTTTTCTTTACTAACTTCTTCTTTTCTTTACTAACTTTCGTCTTTTCTTTACTAACTTCTTATTTTCTTTACTAACTTCTTCTTTTCTTTACTAACTTTCGTCTTTTCTTTACTAACTCGTCTTTTCTTTACTAACTTTCTTCTTTTCTTTATTAACTTTTTTCTTTTCTTTACTAACTACTTCTTTTCTTTACTTACTTTCGTCTTTTCTTTACTAACTTCTTCTTTTCTTTACTAACTTCTTCTTTTCTTTACTAACTTCTTCTTTTCTTTACTAACTTCTTCTTTTCTTTACTAACTTTCGTCTTTTCTTTATTAACTTTTTTCTTTTCTTTACTAACTTTCGTCTTTTCTTTACTAACTTTCCTTTTTCCATTACTATCTTCTTCTTTTCTTTACTTACTTTCCTCTTTTCTTTACAAACTTTCTTCTTTTCTTTATTAACTTTTTTCTTTTCTTTACTAACTTCTTCTTTTCTTTACTAACTTCTTCTTTTCTTTACTAACTTCTTCTTTTCTTTACTTACTTTCGTCTTTTCTTTACTAACTTTCTTCTTTTCTTTATTAACTTTTTTCTTTTCTTTACTAACTTCTTCTTTTCTTTACTAACTTTCGTCTTTTCTTTACTAACTTTCTTCTTTTCTTTACTAACTTCTTCTTTTCTTTACTAAATTTCGTCTTTTCTTTACTAACTTTCTTCTTTTCTTTATTAACTTTTTTCTTTTCTTTACTAACTTCTTCTTTTCTTTACTAACTTTCGTCTTTTCTTTACTAACTTCTTCTTTTCTTTACTAACTTCTTCTTTTCTTTACTAACTTCTTCTTTTCTTTATTAACTTTTTTCTTTTCTTTACTAACTTTCGTCTTTTCTTTACTAACTTTTGGTCTTTTCTTTACTAACTTTCGTCTTTTCTTTACTAACTTTCGTCTTTTCTTTACTAACTTCTTCTTTTCTTTACTAACTTCTTCTTTTCTTTACTAACTTCTTCTTTTCTTTACTAACTTCTTCTTTTCTTTACTAACTTCTTCTTTTCTTTACTAACTTTTTCTTTTCTTTACTAACTTTCGTCTTTTCTTTACTAACTTCTTCTTTTCTTTACTAACTTCTTCTTTTCTTTACTAACTTCTTCCTTTCTTTACTAACTTCTTCTTTTCTTTACTAACTTTCGTCTTTTCTTTACTAACTTTCGTCTTTTCTTTACTAACTTTCTTCTTTTCTTTATTAACTTATTTCTTTTCTTTACTAACTTCTTCTTTTCTTTACTAACTTTCGTCTTTTCTTTACTAACTTTATTCTTTTCTTTATTAACTTTTTTCTTTTCTTTACTAACTTCTTCTTTTCTTTACTAACTTCTTCTTTTCTTTACTAACTTTCGTCTTTTCTTTACTAACTTTATTCTTTTCTTTATTAACTTTTTTCTTTTCTTTACTAACTTCTTCTTTTCTTTACTAACTTCTTCTTTTCTTTACTAACTTCTTCTTTTCTTTAATAACTTCTTCTTTTCTTTACTAAATTTCGTCTTTTCTTTACTAACTTTCTTCTTTTCTTTATTAACTTTTTTCTTTTTTTTACTAACTTCTTCTTTTCTTTACTAACTTTCGTCTTTTCTTTACTAACTTCTTCTTTTCTTTACTAACTTCTTCTTTTCTTTACTAACTTCTACTTTTCTTTACTAACTTTCGTCTTTTCTTTACTAACTTCTTCTTTTCTTTACTAACTTTCGTCTTTTCTTTACTAACTTTATTCTTTTCTTTATTAACTTTTTTCTTTTCTTTACTAACTTCTTCTTTTCTTTACTAACTTTTTCTTTTCTTTACTAACTTTCGTCTTTTCTATACTAACTTATTCTTTTCTTTACTAACTTCTTCTTTTCTTTACTAACTTCTTCTTTTCTTTACAAACTTCTTCTTTTCTTTACTAACTTTCGTCTTTTCTTTACTAACTTCTTCTTTTCTTTACTAACTTTCGTCTTTTCTTTACTAACTTCTTCTTTTCTTTACTAACTTTCGTCTTTTCTTTACTAACTTCTTATTTTCTTTACTAACTTCTTCTTTTCTTTACTAACTTCTTCTTTTCTTTAGTAACTTTCGTCTTTTCTTTATTAACTTTTTTCTTTTCTTTACTAACTTTCGTCTTTTCTTTACTAACTTTCCTTTTTCCATTACTATCTTCTTCTTTTCTTTACTTACTTTCGTCTTTTCTTTACAAACTTTCTTCTTTTCTTTATTAACTTTTTTCTTTTCTTTACTAACTTCTTCATTTCTTTACTAACTTCTTCTTTTCTTTACTAACTTCTTCTTTTCTTTACTTACTTTCGTCTTTTCTTTACTAACTTTCTTCTTTTCTTTATTAACTTTTTTCTTTTCTTTACTAACTTCTTCTTTTCTTTACTAACTTTCGTCTTTTCTTTACTAACTTTCTTCTTTTCTTTACTAACTTCTTCTTTTCTTTACTAAATTTCGTCTTTTCTTTACTAACTTTCTTCTTTTCTTTATTAACTTTTTTCTTTTCTTTACTGACTTCTTCTATTCTTTACTAACTTTCGTCTTTTCTTTAATAACTTCTTCTTTTCTTTACTAACTTCTTCTTTTCTTTACTAACTTCTTCTTTTCATTATTAACTTTTTTCTTTTCTTTACTAACTTCTTCTTTTCTTTACTAACTTTATCTTTTCTTTACTAACTTTCGTCTTTTCTTTACTAACTTTCGTCTTTTCTTTACTAACTTATTCTTTTCTTTACTAACTTCTTCTTTTCTTTACTAACTTTTTCTTTTCTTTACTAACTTTCGTCTTTTCTTTACTAACTTCTTCTTTTCTTTACTAACTTCTTCTTTTCTTTACTAACTTCTTCCTTTCTTTACTAACTTCTTCTTTTCTTTACTAACTTTCGTCTTTTCTTTACTAACTTTCGTCTTTTCTTTACTAACTTCTTCTTTTCTTTACTAACTTTCGTCTTTTCTTTACTAACTTTATTCTTTTCTTTATTAACTTTTTTCTTTTCTTTACTAACTTCTTCTTTTCTTTACTAACTTCTTCTTTTCTTTACTAACTTCGGTCTTTTCTTTACTAACTTTATTCTTTTCTTTATTAACTTTTTTCTTTTCTTTACTAACTTCTTCTTTTCTTTACTAACTTCTTCTTTTCTTTATTAACTTTCGTCTTTTCTTTACTAACTTTATTCTTTTCTTTATTAACTTTTTTCTTTTCTTTACTAACTTTCGTCTTTTCTTTACTAACTTTCCTTTTTCCATTACTATCTTCTTCTTTTCTTTACTTACTTTCGTCTTTTCTTTACAAACTTTCTTCTTTTCTTTATTAACTTTTTTCTTTTCTTTACTAACTTCTTCTTTTCTTTACTAACTTCTTCTTTTCTTTACTAACTTTCGTCTTTTCTTTATTAACTTTTTTCTTTTCTTTACTAACTTCTTCTTTTCTTTACTAACTTTCGTCTTTTCTTTACTAACTTCTTCTTTTCTTTAGTAACTTCTTCTTTTCTTTACTAACTTCTTCTTTTCTTTACTAACTTCTTCTTTTCTTTACTAACTTTCGTCTTTTCTTTACTAACATCTTCTTTTCTTTACTAACTTTCGTCTTTTCTTTACTAACTCGTCTTTTCTTTACTAATTTCTTCTTTTCTTTGCTAATTTCTACTTTTATTTACTAACTTCATCTTCTCTTTACTAACTTCTTTTCTTTAATAACTTCTTCTTTTCTTTACTAACTTTCGTCTTTTCTTTACTAACTTTCGTCTTTTCTTTACTAACTTTCTTCGTTTCTTTATTAACTTTTTTCTTTTCTTTACTAACTTCTTCTTTTCTTTACTAACTTTCGTCTTTTCTTTACTAACTTTATTCTTTTCTTTATTAACTTTTTTCTTTTCTTTACTAACTTCTTCTTTTCTTTACTAACTTCTTCTTTTCTTTACTAACTTTCGTCTTTTATTTACTAACTTTCTTCTTTTCTTTACTAACTTCTTCTTTTCTTTACTAAATTTCGTCTTTTCTTTACTAACTTTCTTCTTTTCTTTATTAACTTTTTTCTTTTCTTTACTAACTTCTTCTTTTCTTTACTAACTTTCGTCTTTTCTTTACTAACTTCTTCTTTTCTTTACTAACTTCTTCTTTTCTTTACTAGCTTCTTCTTTTCTTTATTAACTTTTTTCTTTTCTTTATTAACTTTTTTCTTTTCTTTACTAACTTCTTCTTTTCTTTACTAACTTTCGTCTTTTCTTTACTAACTTCTTCTTTTCTTTACTAACTTCTTCTTTTCTTTACTAACTTCTTCTTTTCTTTACTAACTTCTTCTTTTCTTTACTAACTTTCGTCTTTTCTTTACTAACTTCTTCTTTTCTTTACTAGCTTCTTCTTTTCTTTATTAACTTTTTTCTTTTCTTTATTAACTTCTTCTTTTCTTTACTAACTTTATCTTTTCTTTACTAACTTTCGTCTTTTCTTTACTAACTTTTGTCTTTTCTTTACTAACTTCTTCTTTTCTTTACTAACTTCTTCTTTTCTTTACTAACTTCTTCTTTTCTTTACTAACTTTCGTCTTTTCTTTACTAACTTTCTTCTTTTCCTTACTAACTTTCGTGTTTTCTTTACTAACTTCTTCTTTTCTTTACTAACTTTCGTCTTTTCTTTACTAACTTCTTCTTTTCTTTACTAACTTTCGTCTTTTCTTTACTAACTTCTTCTTTTCTTTACTAACTTCTTCTTTTCTTTACTAACTTTCGTCTTTTCTTTACTTACATCTTCTTTTCTTTACTAACTTTCGTCTTTTCTTTACTAACTCGTCTTTTCTTTACTAATTTCTTCTTTTCTTTGCTAATTTCTACTTTTATTTACTAACTTCTTCTTTTCTTTACTAACTTCTTTTCTTTAATAACTTCTTCTTTTCTTTACTAACTTTCGTCTTTTCTTTACTAACTTTCGTCTTTTCTTTACTAACTTTCTTCTTTTCTTTATTAACTTTTTTCTTTTCTTTACTAACTTCTTCTTTTCTTTACTAACTTTCGTCTTTTCTTTACTAACTTTATTCTTTTCTTTATTAACTTTTTTCTTTTCTTTACTAACTTCTTCTTTTCTTTACTAACTTCTTCTTTTCTTTACTAACTTTCGTCTTTTCTTTATTAACTTTTTTCTTTTCTTTACTAACTTCTTCTTTTCTTTACTAACTTTCGTCTTTTCTTTACTAACTTCTTCTTTTCTTTACTAACTTCTTCTTTTCTTTACTAACTTCTTCTTTTCTTTACTAACTTCTTCTTTTCTTTACTAACTTCTTCTTTTCTTTACTAACTTCTTCTTTTCTTTACTAACTTCTTCTTTTCTTTACTAACTTTCGTCTTTTCTTTACTAACTTTCTTCTTTTCTTTATTAACTTTTTTCTTTTCTTTACTAACTTCTTCTTTTCTTTACTAACTTTCGTCTTTTCTTTACTAACTTCTTCTTTTCTTTACTAACTTCTTCTTTTCTTTACTAACTTCTTCTTTTCTTTACTAACTTCTTCTTTTCTTTACTAACTTCTTCTTTTCTTTACTAACTTCTTCTTTTCTTTACTAACTTCTTCTTTTCTTTACTAACTTTCGTCTTTTCTTTACTAACTTTCTTCTTTTCTTTATTAACTTTTTTCTTTTCTTTACTAACTTCTTCTTTTCTTTACTAACTTTCGTCTTTTCTTTACTAACTTCTTCTTTTCTTTACTAACTTTCGTCTTTTCTTTACTAACTTCTTTTTTTCTTTACTAACTTTCGTCTTTTCTTTACTAACATCTTCTTTTCTATACTAACTTTCGTCTTTTCTTTACTAACTCGTCTTTTCTTTACTAATTTCTTCTTTTCTTTGCTAATTTCTACTTTTATTTACTAACTTCTTCTTTTCTTTACTAACTTCTTTTCTTTAATAACTTCTTCTTTTCTTTACTAACTTTCGTTTTTTCTTTACTAACTTTCGTCTTTTCTTTACTAACTTCTTCTTTTCTTTACTTACTTCTTTTCTTTAATAACTTCTTCTTTTCTTTACTAACTTTCGTCTTTTCTTTACTAACTTTCGTCTTTTCTTTACTAACTTTCGTCTTTTCTTTATTAACTTTTTTCTTTTCTTAACTAACTTCTTCTTTTCTTTACTAACTTCTTCTTTTCTTTACTAACTTTCGTCTTTTCTTTATTAACTTTTTTCTTTTCTTTACTAACTTCTTCTTTTCTTTACTAACTTTCGTCTTTTCTTTACTAACTTCTTCTTTTCTTTACTAACTTCTTCTTTTCTTTACTAACTTCATCTTTTCTTTACTAACTTCTTCTTTTCTTTACTAACTTTCGTCTTTTCTTTACTAACTTCTTCTTTTCTTTACTAACTTCTTCTTTTCTTTACTAACTTTCGTCTTTTCTTTACTAACATCTTCTTTTCTTTACTAACTTTCGTCTTTTCTTTACTAACTCGTCTTTTCTTTACTAATTTCTTCTTTTCTTCGCTAATTTCTACTTTTATTTACTAACTTCTTCTTTTCTTTACTAACTTCTTTTCTTTAATAACTTCTTTTCTTTACTAACTTTCGTCTTTTCTTTACTAACTTTCGTCTTTTCTTTACTAACTTTCGTCTTTTCTTTACTAACTTTCGTCTTTTCTTTACTAACTTTCGTCTTTTCTTTACTAACTTTCTTCTTTTCTTTATTAACTTTTTTCTTTTCTTTATTAACTTTTTTCTTTTCTTTACTAACTTCTTCTTTTCTTTACTAACTTTCGTCTTTTCTTTACTAACTTTCTTCTTTTCTGTATTAACTTTTTTCTTTTCTTTACTAACTTCTTCTTTTCTTTACTAACTTCTTCTTTTCTTTACTAACTTTCGTCTTTTCTTTATTAACTTTTTTCTTTTCTTTACTAACTTCTTCTTTTCTTTACTAACTTTCGTCTTTTTTTTACTAACTTCTTCTTTTCTTTACTAACTTCTTTTTTTCTTTACTAACTTCTTCTTTTCTATACTAACTTCTTCTTTTCTTTACTAACTTTCGTCTTTTCTTTATTAACTTTTTTCTTTTCTTTACTAACTTTCGTCTTTTCGTTACTAACTTTCTTCTTTCCATTACTAACTTCTTCTTTTCTTTACTTACTTTCGTCTTTTCTTTACTAAATTTCTTCTTTTCTTTATTAACTTTTTTCTTTTCTTTACTAACTTCTTCTTTTCTTTACTAACTTCTTCCTTTCTTTACTAACTTTCGTCTTTTCTTTATTAACTTTTTTCTTTTCTTTACTAACTTCTTCTTTTCTTTACTAACTTTCGTCTTTTCTTTACTAACTTCTTCTTTTCTTTACTAACTTCTTCTTTTCTTTACTAACTTCTTCTTTTCTTTACTAACTTCTTCTTTTCTTTACTAACTTTCGTCTTTTCTTTATTAACTTTTTTCTTTTCTTTACTAACTTTCGTCTTTTCTTTACTAACATCTTCTTTTCTTTACTAACTCGTCTTTTCTTTACTAATATCTTCTTTTCTTTGCTAATTTCTACTTTTATTTACTAACTTCTTCTTTTCTTTACTAACTTCTTTTCTTTAATAACTTCTTCTTTTCTTTACTAACTTTCGTCTTTTCTTTACTAACTTTCGTCTTTTCTTTACTAACTTTCGTCTTTTCTTTACTAACTTTCTTCTTTTCTTTATTAACTTTTTTCTTTTCTTTACTAACTTCTTCTTTCCTTTACAAACTTCTTCTATTCTTTACTAACTTTCGTCTTTTCTTTACTAACTTCTTCTTTTCTTTACTAACTTTCGTCTTTTCTTTACTAACTTCTTTTTTTCTTTACTAACTTTCTTCTTTTCTTTACTAATTTCTTCTTTTCTTTACTAACTTTCGTCTTTTCTTTACTAACTTTCTTCTTTTCTTTATTAACTTTTTTCTTTTCTTTACTAACTTTCGTCTTTTCTTTACTAACTTTCTTCTTTCCTTTACTAACTTCTTCTTTTCTTTACTTACTTTCGTCTTTTCTTTACTAACTTTCTTCTTTCCTTTATTAACTTTTTTCTTTTCTTTACTAACTTTCTTCTTTTCTTTACTAACTTTCGTCTTTTCTTTACTAACTTTCTTCTTTTCTTTACTAACTTCTTCTTTTCTTTACTAAATTTCGTCTTTTCTTTACTAACTTTCTTCTTTTCTTTATTAACTTTTTTCTTTTCTTTACTAACTTCTTCTTTTCTTTACTAACTTTCGTCTTTTCTTTACTAACTTCTTCTTTTCTTTACTAACTTCTTCTTTTCTTTACTAACTTCTTCTTTTCTTTACTAACTTTCTTCTTTTCTTTATTAACTTTTTTCTTTTCTTTACTAACTTCTTCTTTTCTTTACTAACTTTCTTCTTTTCTTTACTAACTTCTTCTTTTCTTTACTAACTTTCGTCTTTTCTTTACTAACTCGTCTTTTCTTTACTAATTTTTTCTTTTCTTTGCTAATTTCTAATTTTATTTACTAACTTCTTCTTTTCTTTACTAACTTCTTTTCTTTAATAACTTCTTCTTTTCTTAACTAACTTTCGTCTTTTCTTTACTAACTTTCGTCTTTTCTTTACTAACTTTCGTCTTTTCTTTACTAACTTTCGTCTTTTCTTTACTAACTTTCTTCTTTTCTTTATTAACTTTTTTCTTTTCTTTACTAACTACTTCTTTTCTTTACTTACTTTCGTCTTTTCCTTACTAACTTCTTCTTTTCTTTACTAACTTTCGTCTTTTCTTTACTAACTTCTTTTTTTCTTTACTAACTTTCTTCTTTTCTTTACTAATTTCTTCTTTTCTTTACTAACTTTCGTCTTTTCTTTACTAACTTTTTTCTTTTCTTTATTAACTTTTTTCTTTTCTTTACTAACTTTCGTCTTTTCTTTACTAACTTTCGTCTTTTCTTTACTAACTTATTCTTTTCTTTACTAACTTTCGTCTTTTCTTTACTAACTTTCTTCTTTTCTTTACTAACTTTCGTCTTTTCTTTACTAAATTTCGTCTTTTCTTTACTAACTTCTTCTTTTCTTTACTAACTTTCGTCTATTCTATACTAACTTTATTCTTTTCTTTATTAACTTTTTTCTTTTCTTTACTAGCTTCTTCTTTTCTTTACTAACTTTCGTCTTTTCTTTACTAACTTTCTTCTTTTCTTTACTAACTTCTTCTTTTCTTTACTAAATTTCGTCTTTTCTTTACTAACTTTCTTGTTTTCTTTATTAACTTTTTTCTTTTCTTTACTAACTTCTTCTTTTCTTTACTAACTTTCGTCTTTTCTTTACTAACTTCTTCTTTTCTTTACTAAATTTCGTCTTTCCTTTACTAACTTCTTCTTTTCTTTACTAACTTTCGTCTTTTCTATACTAACTTTATTCTTTTCTTTATTAACTTTTTTCTTTTCTTTACTAACTTCTTCTTTTCTTTACTAACTTTCGTCTTTTCTTTACTAACTTCTTCTTTTCTTTACTAAATTTCGTCTTTTTTTTACTAACTTCTTCTTTTCTTTACTAACTTTCGTCTTTTCTATACTAACTTTATTCTTTTCTTTATTAACTTTTTTCTTTTCTTTACTAACTTCTTCTTTTCTTTACTAACTTTCGTCTTTTCTTTACTAACTTTCTTCTTTTCTTTACTAACTTCTTCTTTTCTTTACTAAATTTCGTCTTTTCTTTACTAACTTTCTTCTTTTCTTTATTAACTTTTTTTCTTTTCTTTACTAACTTCTTCTTTTCTTTACTAACTTTCGTCTTTTCTTTACTAACTTTTCTTTTCTTTACTAACTTTCGTCTTTTCTTTACTAACTTCTTCTTTTCTTTACTAACTTCTTCTTTTCTTTACTAACTTTCGTCTTTTCTTTACTAACATCTTCTTTTCTTTACTAACTTTCGTCTTTTCTTTACTAACTTTCTTCTTTCCTTTACTAACTTTTTCTTTTCTTTACTAACTTTCTTCTTTTCTTTACTAATTTCTTCTTTTCTTTACTAACTTTCGTCTTTTCTTTACTAACTTTTTTCTTTTCTTTATTAACTTTTTTCTTTTCTTTACTAACTTTCGTCTTTTCTTTACTAACTTTCGTCTTTTCTTTACTAACTTATTCTTTTCTTTACTAACTTTCGTCTTTTCTTTACTAACTTTCTTCTTTTCTTTACTAACTTTCGTCTTTTCTTTACTAAATTTCGTCTTTTCTTTACTAACTTCTTCTTTTCTTTACTAACTTTCGTCTTTTCTATACTAACTTTATTCTTTTCTTTATTAACTTTTTTCTTTTCTTTACTAGCTTCTTCTTTTCTTTACTAACTTTCGTCTTTTCTTTACTAACTTTCTTCTTTTCTTTACTAACTTCTTCTTTTCTTTACTAAATTTCGTCTTTTCTTTACTAACTTTCTTGTTTTCTTTATTAACTTTTTTCTTTTCTTTACTAACTTCTTCTTTTCTTTACTAACTTTCGTCTTTTCTTTACTAACTTCTTCTTTTCTTTACTAAATTTCGTCTTTCCTTTACTAACTTCTTCTTTTCTTTACTAACTTTCGTCTTTTCTATACTAACTTTATTCTTTTCTTTATTAACTTTTTTCTTTTCTTTACTAACTTCTTCTTTTCTTTACTAACTTTCGTCTTTTCTTTACTAACTTCTTCTTTTCTTTACTAACTTTCGTCTTTTCTATACTAACTTTCTTCTTTTCTTTATTCACTTTTTTCTTTTCTTTACTAACTACTTCTTTTCTTTACTTACTTTCGTCTTTTCTTTACTAACTTCTTCTTTTCTTTACTAACTTTCGTCTTTTCTTTACTAACTTCTTTTTTTCTTTACTAACTTTCTTCTTTTCTTTACTAATTTCTTCTTTTCTTTACTAACTTTCGTCTTTTCTTTACTAACTTTCTTCTTTTCTTTATTAACTTTTTTCTTTTCTTTACTAACTTTCGTCTTTTCTTTACTAACTTTCTTCTTTCCTTTACTAACTTCTTCTTTTCTTTACTAACTTTCGTCTTTTCTTTACTAACTTTCTTCTTTTCTTTACTAACTTTCGTCTTTTCTTTACTAAATTTCGTCTTTTCTTTACTAACTTCTTCTTTTCTTTACTAACTTTCGTCTTTTCTATACTAACTTTCTTCTTTTCTTTATTCACTTTTTTCTTTTCTTTACTAACTACTTCTTTTCTTTACTTACTTTCGTCTTTTCTTTACTAACTTCTTCTTTTCTTTACTAACTTTCGTCTTTTCTTTACTAACTTCTTTTTTTCTTTACTAACTTTCTTCTTTTCTTTACTAATTTCTTCTTTTCTTTACTAACTTTCGTCTTTTCTTTACTAACTTTCTTCTTTTCTTTATTAACTTTTTTCTTTTCTTTACTAACTTTCGTCTTTTCTTTACTAACTTTCTTCTTTCCTTTACTAACTTCTTCTTTTCTTTACTAACTTTCGTCTTTTCTTTACTAACTTTCTTCTTTTCTTTACTAACTTTCGTCTTTTCTTTACTAAATTTCGTCTTTTCTTTACTAACTTCTTCTTTTCTTTACTAACTTTCGTCTTTTCTATACTAACTTTATTCTTTTCTTTATTAACTTTTTTCTTTTTTTTACTAACTTCTTCTTTTCTTTACTAACTTTCGTCTTTTCTTTACTAACTTTCTTCTTTTCTTTACTAACTTCTTCTTTTCTTTACTAAATTTCGTCTTTTCTTTACTAACTTTCTTCTTTTCTTTATTAACTTTTTTCTTTTCTTTACTAACTTCTTCTTTTCTTTACTAACTTTCGTCTTTTCTTTACTAACTTCTTCTTTTCTTTACTAAATTTCGTCTTTTTTTTACTAACTTCTTCTTTTCTTTACTAACTTTCGTCTTTTCTATACTAACTTTATTCTTTTCTTTATTAACTTTTTTCTTTTCTTTACTAACTTCTTCTTTTCTTTACTAACTTTCGTCTTTTCTTTACTAACTTTCTTCTTTTCTTTACTAACTTCTTCTTTTCTTTACTAAATTTCGTCTTTTCTTTACTAACTTTCTTCTTTTCTTTATTAACTTTTTTTCTTTTCTTTACTAACTTCTTCTTTTCTTTACTAACTTTCGTCTTTTCTTTACTAACTTTTCTTTTCTTTACTAACTTTCGTCTTTTCTTTACTAACTTCTTCTTTTCTTTACTAACTTCTTCTTTTCTTTACTAACTTTCGTCTTTTCTTTACTAACATCTTCTTTTCTTTACTAACTTTCGTCTTTTCTTTACTAACTTTCTTCTTTCCTTTACTAACTTTTTCTTTTCTTTACTAACTTTCTTCTTTTCTTTACTAACTTCTTCTTTTTTTTACTAACTTTCGTCTTTTCTTTACTAACTTTTGTCTTTTCTTTACTATCTTTCTTCTTTTCTTTATTAACTATTTTCTTTTCTTTACTTACTTCTTCTTTTCTTTACTAATTTTCTTCTTTTCTTTTATTAACTATTTTCTTTTCTTTACTAACTTCTTCTTTTCTTTACTAATTTTCTTCTTTTCTTTACTAACTTTCTTCTTTTCTTTAGTAACTTTTTTCTTTTCTTTACTAACTTTCTTCTTTTCTTTACTAACTTTCGTCTTTTCTTTACTAACTTTCTTCTTTTCTTTACTATCTTTTTCTTTTCTTTACTAACTTTCGTCTTTTCTTTACTAAATTTCGTCTTTCCTTTACTAATTTCTTCTTTTCTTTGCTAATTTCTTCTTTTCTTTACTAACTTCTTTTCTTTACTAACTTTCGTCTTTTCTTTACTAACTTCTTCTTTTCTTTACTAACTTTCGTCTTTTCTTTACTAACTTTCTTCTTTTTTTTAGTAACTTCTTCTTTTCTTTTCTATCTTTCGTCTTTTCTTTACTAACTTTCGTCTTTTCTTTACTAATTTCTTTATTTCTTTGCTAATTTCTTCTTTTCTTTGCTAACTTGCGTCTTTTCTTTACTAACTTTCTTCGTATCTTTGATATCTTTCTTGTTAATTACCTTATTTTCCTTTTAATATAAGTTATTAGTTAGAATTAACCTTTTTTTATTTTATTTTTTTTTAGGTACATAGCTTTTATTAAAGCTCCCCTGTGTGTCTTCTATGTTGTAAAAATCTTCTGTGTTGTTAAGTTAATAAATTTATAAAATAAAAAATAAAAAAAAAAAATAAAAAAGAATCCAAAAAAAAACAAACACCTAAACCAAAATAAACCACAAAAAAAAAAACAAATAATAAAAATAAACATCAAACCAGGAAAAAAAAAGAAAAAAAAAGCAGGAAAAATAATACAGGAAATATGAGACGTTCCAGGTGAAAAACGGGAACAGGAACGGGATTTTCCTGTTCCTGCTTTTTAAAATACGGGAACGGGAATTCCCGTTTCCGTTTTTTTCCAAGACCGGGAAATGAATCCCGTTCCCGGAAATTCCCGCTTTCGTTTCCCTGAAAACGGGAATTGTCACAGCCTACTAGTAATCTCCTCTGAATATTTTGAATCTATTAAAGCTCCGATAATGACTTGTCTTCGCTAAGAAATTTAAGGTTCTCCAATTTCTTCCTGTCTGTTAAACAACTTTTGAAGCCATTCAAGCTCTACCTCTTGACCCGTATTTTCTCTCCATTTTTTGGTAAAAGCTCATTGAACTACTTCTGATTCCTCTTCTAAAGCAAAATCAAGTCTACCCTTCTCTTCTATGGTTAAACTCTTCATTAAAGATAATATTTCCTGATATTTTAGATAATCCTGTTCATACTTGGCTTTATAAAAACGGATAAGAAATTCATCCTTAACGCCAGTTGCTATATTCCTGGTAAATTCATCGTACTTACTCCCTTCTTGTAACAAAAGCTCTTTTAGCAAATTACAGATTTTCCACTCTTTACATTTTCTGTTAACCAATCCAACAAAATTTATACCCTTCAATAAAAATTCGTCAATAAATGTATTAACTAATTTTTCTAATTCCAAACTTTCTTTATCTCTTTTTGAAACTAGAATTCGGACTGTCTGCGCAGATCTTCGCAGATATGCGCAGCCAGTGTAATTTGTCTGCGCTGACGTCTGCGCCGACAAAATTTTTCTGCTTTACAGACGATTTTTTGAAATCAGCAAAAAAAGTTTTAATATTTTAACTTTATTCTAAATTCAGTGATTAGTAACAATAGGAGTTTTCAAAGATTCTTACAGTAATAAAAAAAATATAATGCTGGCGCCTATTCGGTGATTTCTTGACATTCAATTTCATTGAGAATTGCACCTACTTCAAGAATGTAATCAGTCTTGTCATTTGTGTCCATCAGCACGCTATTGGTAAACAAGAATACCAGCTTTTCAACTCTCTCATTCGTAGGCGATTTCTTTTTCGCGAGTGAATAAATCGAAAGGTCGACCAAGCTCTTTCTGTTGTAGCCGATGAGCAGATCATTTCGTTAATAGGCTTAGCAATTTCGTAAAGAGCAGATTATTTATCGCGACCGATAATGTTCCAATAGTTTCGCGCGTTCATCTTGAATATTGTTTTCTTTCTTCTCTCAGGCAGCGCAGCCATTTCTCCTATAAAAGCAATCAATTCATCCTCAGCAGTGTCAGCAATTTCAGGTTTGATCTTTTTGGCGAATTCAACTGTAGCTGTGATAAAATCGGCTTTATCTTCATTCAAATATAAACTTCTGCGGCATTTTTGGGCGTTAATATGAAAGCAATTCCAAAACCTGGTGTAAAGAGAAAATCGAGGCGAGACTGCACTTTTTGTTGTATGTCTTTATCGTCCATATATGAATTGTACATTTGACCAAAGTAATCATACACGAGAGACAATGGAGCTTCATCACTTTCTAGCGTTCCGATCACGTTGGAAGGAAATTCAATTCTTTTGACAAGCTTGAAGAGACGTTCCCAAAATGGGTTAGATTTTATCAACGCCATAACATCAGCAGATGTATTCTTTGGTTGAATTTCCTTCAGTAATGTACTTTCTATGTCTACCAACTTAATAAGAACGTATTTTGATAGCTGGAGACTGCTCATTGATTCATAATAACTAAACCATCGTGTAGATACAGGCATGGACAATGAAAGAGAAATATTTGCTGCAATTCGTCTTTCATCAAACTTTGCTTTCACGATGTGATGATTTTTCCCATATTTGATAATTTTCTCTGCATCTTTCACTGTTTGTGTGGCCTCAGTTGTAGAAACTATGTCCTTCACAAGCAAGTTGACTCCATGAGCTCCGCATCCGCTAGCCGAGATGTGTGGATATTTCTCCTCGATGATCCTCCACGCTGATTTCATAACAGGAGCGTTGTCGTTTATGAAACTGGTAAACTTTTGTGAGCCAATCTTCTCAATAACTTGTAAGATTGCTGCGGCAACTGCAGATGAATTTTGAATGATTCCGAATGTATTTATTGAAGTGTAAAAAAAAGGCTTCTGATCGGGCGATTTAATACAAAAATTCACTATGTGATCGCCTCTTATGATAGTCCAGCCGTCAGACATCAGTGTTAAGTTTGTTTCAGAATTCAAAATTTCATTTACAGAAGTAGAACATTTTGTGTATTGTTTGTCGAGCAGAGATCCTGATAAGGCTTTAGCATTCGGAATGACAGATGCATACGACGGAGCGACTAAACGAAATCCTTAAAGGCCTCCGATTCGACGAAATGATTTTTTTTTTTTTTTTTTTCTTTTTAGTTTACAATTTTTAATCGTAATACAACAATATAACAATACATAAACTTGGTATCTTAAAGAAGATCCAAAAGATCTTGTCGTCAGAACCATACAAAATATATCAAACGTGTATATATAATAAAATGAAAATACAATTGATTTAATAACTAGTAACAATGTAGAATTAACAAAAACTGAAAATAATTTTACAAATTATCCAGAGTGAAATAATTTTTCATTTCAAAAATATTTATATATATTGCCAGTAGAAAGAATATAGTTTTTTAATATAGTTTTAAAAACTGAAAATGAAATTGACAAATCAAAATTCGAAACAACAATTTTGTTCCACAAATATGGTGCTCGATAGTTTATGCAAAATTGATTAAACTTTGTTTGACTAAAGGGTTCAAGTAATATATTATTATTTCGTGAAGGATATTTGGCTATAGTTTTATGGGTAAAAAGATCTTTAAAAATCGACAATGGTTGTTCACTTTTACAACGAAACATAAAACATAAGATGTTATAGACATTAAGTTCTTTAACGCTTTTAAATAAAATATTTGAATGAGAGAAACCATTTTCAAAACATATTATACGCATTGCGCGTTTCTGACGATGGTAATTTTTTTCGCAACTTACTTTTAGAGGTACTTCCCCAAACAATATTTGCATAATTTAAATAGCTATGAATAAATGAGTAGTAGAGCTTAAGTTTTGTTTACTTAGATAGTATCTGACTTTATATAGAATTCCAACTTTTTGCAAATTTAGTAGAAATAAAGTCGATATGATACTTCCATGTAGTATTTTCATCAATGTTAATGCCTAAAAATTTTGTGACCGACTCCTTTTTTATTTCAATTTTATCAATAAAAAGTTTAGGTAAATTACTTGGTAAAAAACGCTTTTTTGCGAGAGAGTGGAAAAGGATCCATTTTGTTATGTCAATGTTTAAAGTTAACTTATTGCACTTAAACCAGTTGGAGATGTGATTGAGTTCTTTACTCATATTTGAAAAAAGCTCATAAATGTCACTGTTTGACAGAAATAAATTAGTATCGTAGAAAACATGATACTCATAAGGTTAGAAGCTTTATTTAAATCATTTATATAGACTAGAAACAAAAGTGGACCACATTTTATGTCAACTAATTTTTTATTTTGAAAATAATCACCATAGGAAACAAATTGTTTTCTATTTGTCAAGTAACTTTTATACCGTTTTATTAGTTTGCCATTAATTCCGTAAAATTTGAGTTTTTTAAGTAGAATTTTGTGATCGACCGTGTCAAATGCTTTTGATAGGTCAATGAAAATACCTAGTGTATATTGTGATCTACCAAATGAGTTGGAGATTTTACGAATGAACTGTGTAATGGCTTGTTCAGTTGAACAACTTTTTTTAAAACCGAACTGATTTTTATATAGAAGTTTATTTAGATTAAGATAATTGTATGTTCTATTGTATATAATTCTTTCTAAAATTTTTAGAAGGTTGAAAGAACTGAGATAGGGCGATAATTCAATTTTTGGTTTTAAACGGTTATAAATGCATGCATTAAAACTTAAAACTTAAATTTTTAATGGACGCATTTATAATCTTCTTTTAAACTCTTTGCATCTAATTGACATTATAAATTCAGTGAAAAAGGTTATAAAGGCAACTGTCCAATGAGTTTGAATAGAAAAAGTGGTTTTAAAGTGTCTCTACAAAAATTCACTTTTAAGGATTCATTGTTTTAAGAAAAAATTTAAATGATGAATTTGTTAAATTTAAAATATTTTATTGAACTCATTGTGTTGCTTTATATTGATGTATATTTTATCATATTGTATCATATAATGTTATATTATTATATGATATACTAGGTTAAATTACATTATATTATCTTACATCACATTATATTTTATTACATTATAAAATATATTTTATAATGTAATGCAGCTTCCTGGGAATGCCTTCCTTCATACATTTACAAGAGTTTCTTATAATTGATCCATTTCTTTCAGATATACGCCGGATAATCTGTTGAAGTGGTAAATGAGGTTTACGTATTAAACGCTTTAAATGCCCTAGAAAATTTTCAAACAGAAATGCAGAGTAGTTATAAACAGATCACTTGCAATGTATATTAGCTGTGTACATTGTAGCTAATGAAACCTCTGCCATATATTTTAATGGCATTTTTTACAAAGGCTTTTAAGCTAGATTCTGCATAATCAGCATGACTTTGATTAAGATCTGAACTGGCTAAACAGTGTATGCCAACAAAAAACAAAAGAAAATTGTTATATACAGATTTCGAAAGATTTCCTTTTAGTGCAACAATACCACTGTATAATAAAAATTGACTGAATTCCACTGCTTTCCAACGCTCTATGTCACTTAAAGGCCGACATTGTCTAGAAAACTCACAAGGAATAAAACTTTTAAATTCTACTAATCTCTCTGAAATGCCATTAATAGATGCCATTCCTAATCTTATTCCATCGCTAACAGGGCTTTTTATTAAAAACATCAAAATCCTTTTCAGGCACACTAAGTGCATAAAATCAAGTGGAAACTGAGTTACTATTCCAATAGACAATTTTTTAAGTGGAGTATCTCCAATGTGATGATTAGCATCTATCATATCATTAAAAGAATGGTCAGTTCTAAGTGGAGCATCAGTTTTAAGAAATGTAACCTTACTGTGCCATTCCCCTTTTTGGATACACTTATCACAACTGTAATATCCAGTATGCCCTTTACTTTGTTTTATATATGCCCTTGCAGGAGTATCACATACAAAGCAGGATATACCAATGTCAACAGAGTATTTTTTACCATCTACATCAATTTTAACAGGACCTTTTTCCAATTCTAACATTTCTTCAATGAAATCTTTTAAATATTCATTCAAGTTAACTGGTTTACTTTGATTGCAAAACAAGCCAATCAAAAAAGGATTACTTGAAAATGGAGTCGACACTCTTCCTAGAATTGGCCAAAATTGCTGAGTACTTGACTTCTGTAAGGGTAATCCATCAATATTAATTTGTAGAGAAATTGATAGAGTTTCAGAGCTTGTAAAAAAATGTGGCAAAAGATTTATGTGTTGCAATTATTTAACAATACCAAAGTGAAAATAGGAGCCCCCTTCAATTGTTTTGACAGTGCTTGTTCTAGGTGTTTTTAGTAATGTTTGCAGATCTTTTGGAAGTGATGGGTGCAACACTCTTAGTATATCCAAAAGTGAAGATACTGCAACCATAGTAATATAAAATGATGCTGCCCACATTCCCAAATCAAATGATAGCTCTTTTTCTTTGTTTTCAATATCAGGTTCAATTTCCTCACTGATATCACTTTCATCACCCGACAATGACTCTACATCAATGGATTCAATTGTATCCTGTTTCATAAACATTTCCGAATTATTTGTTACAAATTCATCATAATTACTATCTTCATTCAACTTTTCTCCATCTATTGAAACTAAATCGGGTATATTTAACTCAGAATCGTTATTAAATTTGGAGTTATCAAGCATTGGAGAAAAGCGATCTAATAAACGTTTTTGCCCCACTATGTCATTAAAAGAATAGCAGGCATGAGATATAACACTATCTTTTTTTAAAGCTGTATTATTGTTAGAGTAAGAAAATTCTGTATCGACATAGGACATAATTTTGTTGACAGATTTAATTACTTTTCTTCTCTTTGACCAATAAGATGGCTCAGTATCCATGATTTGTTGAAATCCCTTATTATATAAGTTATATAAACTTTATGAAAGCTTAAATGTTAATAAAATAAAACTATAAAGAAAAAATATGTGTACAATTCAGATACGTATGCTTTGAAATTGAATATGACTTTTAAACTAAATACCGTTCTATAATAATAATAATAACTTATTTTCAATAAAACTAGTCCAAGATGACTGTGAAAATGTGCGCCATATTAAAAAATCTAACTTTTTCGCATTTATTGGTTTATAATTATTAGCCAATCTTGGCCCAATAAATTCCCAAATTAGTCGGCCGGTATTGAGGCTTCTATTTCAGCTGCTAATGGAAGCCGACAAACGCAAAGCAACGGCAAATGTGGCAAAATGATGGCATACAATGGCCCATTATATATGTTCAAAAAAAATTGTTGGCCCAATAAAGGGCCATCGTACGGTGTTTACTGGGTATGAAATTGTATTATATATGATTATTATATTTTATATCATATTACATTATTGCGTATTATATATTATAAATTAACATATTATATCATTTGTACGTTATATAAAAACAAATTTATAACTTTATTATAAACTTATTACTCTATTAAATTACATTATATTATATTTTATTATACAATTTTATATTAAATTGTATTATAATATACTATATTATATTATTATATAGTCCATTATAACATATTATATTATATCATTATATATTACATTTCATTATATTATACTATATTATATTATTTTATCAACCGGGTAAAGTTTAGTATTTAAAAAAACTCTTTTTATGTTGTACACAGTAAAAGTAAAATTACACTTCTTACATGGACGAAGACTGCTTCAAGTGAACTTACAAAGTTTGTTTGCAGAAAAAAATCTCTTTTAAAAGGAATTTTTGTACATCATCACGGAGGATAATCCACATGCAGTTTGGATGTGATTTTCGTAAATCTAAATCAAAAACTCTTCGCTTCATAAACACTTTACAATCGCCCTAGGGAATTCCTGCAGAATCTGTGCACCATTTCGTTAATATTTTGTCTATTTTTTTTAAAGTGCTTTGACAAATTTTTTTTACGCCAAGGGACTTTTTTTAAGCATCTTGCGCTGATTTGGGAATTTAAGGGTTTAAAAAAACTTAAAATAAAATACGTTAGGGTTTGTAAGGGTTTGTAAAAACGTCAAAAAAAAATGACAATTTGAGTTTTAACGAATTCACATTTATAATAAAATACACTAATATATACAAAAAAAAAGTGGAATTTTCATTATAAAACAGATCACTAACAAATTGTTATACAAAACACAAGTTACATTAATAATTAGTTTAAAGATGACTTTTAATCGGATTGTTGTTTTTTGATTCTTCATTTTTCTAAGTCTTATTTTGCGATTATTTACTTTCTCACCAAAGTTGTATTTTTTTTGTTCGTGATTTTTATAGTGTCAATGCCAATGACAATGGTAAGCACGTTAAGCGAAGCTATGTTTAATCAAAAACCAAAAAGGCAACAGTAGTTTGGTTTTGAATATCAAAAAAGAGCAAAATCAGTAGCAATTTGTGTGCATCATAATCGTAGCTTAAAAAACCTTCGGGCGATTGAAAGTGGAGCTCGTCATGCAAACTCACTCATTGGAATATTGTGGATCTAGCGTCTATAAGATTTAAATAAACGTAATATTCGGACTATATTTTTGGCATGGTGGGAGCATGAGGATGAGGAGGAGGAGGACATAATCTTGATGAGAGGGATTATTGGTTTAAATGAGGTGTTGAAAACAGATCATGATGCTAAAAAAAACTTAAAGCGCAGCAGCTGAAACAAGTTTTTTTCAGAAGAGTCAACAATGATTCTTTGTTTTTTTTTGGAAATTGAAACGTTCACGAGCATGTTCAAATTCCTGATTTTTTACAGACAAGCGTTAGAACAAGACTAGGGAATGTCATCGGGTCCCGTTCGGCCGCTATACAGGAAATTTCAAAAACATTTTGGGGTCCCGAAACCTTTTGGGTATAGAACCGAAAATCGCTAAAAGCCACTAATTTAAAAAAGGTACGATACAAAACTTATTTAAGCTGAGAGTTAAATAAACAACATGAGTGTTTAATTAAAGTTCACAATTAATTAAACAGCATGAGTAAATGAAAGAGGTTAAATAATGTGAAAATAAATGTAGTTTTGATACGAAAATTTAACTTTCTAAACACATGAGTTGCTTTATCCTCATAGAATAAGTATAGCATTTTCACCTTAGAATTTTTACCTAACACTGATTACAAAATAAAGAATTAAAGTTTGGAGATGTACTGATTTGAAGACTGTTTTCATGAGTTTCTTAACAGAAATAAATTCAAAAAAATCTGAACCTAGTTTTAAAAAATCATTTTCAGCAAGTTCTTTGTCTTCTTCAGTGACATATATATCCATAACGTTAAATGCAGCAACAGGGCTTCCTCGATGTCATCATCTGGCTCCTCATTTGAAATTAATAAAGAGCTGTTTTTTTCAGAGCAGAACTTGAGCAACTTTTTTCTCTCAAACTTAGAGAAGTTGCTCTTGATGAAGAGTAGTTTTTCAGCCTTTAGAGGATCCATGCAATTTCTTCCCTTCGTGACTGTCTGGCTGGAAGCCCTGAACAACCGCTCTAAGGAGGCAGATCTTGCAGGAATGCTCTGGATAGCGAAGACAGCCTTGGAGAGAATTGGATTTACGTTCCGTTTTGTCACCCAGAACTGAATCGGTATTCCCATCCATGCAGAAACTGCCTTAACATCATTTTCATAGACAAAAAGCTCTCTTTTCATTCAAGTCGCGCTCTTCTTCTGCTTCTTTGGATGGATGAAGCTCAAAGAGAAGCATCTAAGTTTTTAATGCCGAAGGCTACCATCGACGAGGAATGGTTCAACCTTGGAGTCTTCTTCCCCACTTTTGCCAAACAAACTTGACAAGAACACTTTGACAGATTCTTTAGGATCCTTGGCCAACTTCTGGAGACTGAACATAGCTTCTTTGAACTTGGCTTTCAAAAATTTTCCGTGTTTTGTTCTGAAAAATATAAAAGAGAGCTTAAAAAGTTAGAGTTTCATGCGCAAAAAGACTTTAAGGGCGGAAATTTTTTTTAAAACTTAAAAAAATCTCTACTGAGTATTTTTCCTTATAATTACATCTATTTTCATTTTTGGAATTATTCTCAACTCATCCCTCCCACTTTGATTAATTATTAGAATCATGAACAATTGATGAGCTCCCTTTTCAGATTCAGTTGGTTCCCAGAAATACTGCCAAGTTAGGGAGCGTTTCTGTCTTCCTCACTTCCTTGAGTACGGGAACGCTTCAGTTTTGAGCGGCCATCTAAAATGACAAATTTGGAAAAGTAATTAACCATAGCATTAAAATTAATTTTCAACAAAGCTTTGAATGCTTCCAATTGTCTCTAGATTCTTTGCAACTTTATGCAATGCCTGAAGGAAGTTACTATCCCCTGTGAAAAAATTTACTGGCACTGAGCAAAGAAACTAAACTAATTATATTTAAAAATGCATCACCTGTTTTATCGGCTTCGCTTTCATGGGGAGGCTGGTCATCTGGATCTGAGGATGGTGTTGGATTTTCTTTTTCACGTTCACATCCTTCTTTGTTTTCAATATCAACATCGCCTAGACTTTGTGATGGCAGAACACTTGACTGGCTGGTTAACATTTTTAAAATGTTTTTTTCTTAAAATCGGACGTGCCTAACCGATTTTAGTTTCAAAACTTTAAAATTAAAACTTTTCTAACATCATTTCAAGAAACGGAAAAGGAAACAATTCTGAAAACACACAATGATGCTTTACGATCGCTTTTGCGGTTTTTGGCCTACCTTGGATTTTTTGTAACAACCAATCGGAGTCGAGCATTTCAAATAAATGACAAGAGTATTTTTTCCAAACGGATGACGTGGATTGCATGAGGAAATAAATTCAATTTTGTTTAACTGCCAAAAGGCCGAGTGAAAATGTGATTATTGCGATTTTATGGTTAAATTCTATTTTCGGTATTTTTTTTAGAAATATCACTTACTTTTGAACAAAATGGACCTTTTTCTCGGAATACACGACAGAACCGTTCGGGAATTATCATTTTAACGGGTAATCGGGTTCGGGTACCGATAATATCAGTAACTTTTGGGTACCGATTACTTAAAACACCTGAAAGATTGAGTCAAGCATGGAAAATTTCAACTACCCGATTTATTGGCGTTATCGGTTAATATCCGTTCGGGTAATCGGAGTCCGATAAAATTCTTTTTAGCTTTTATCGGTGTCCAATACCCGTTCGGGTTGGGTCTTGTTAGGTTCCAATCAAGACCCGGACATTTCCTAGTTGGAGCTGGTGAAACTATGTGTGTGTGTGTGTGTGTGTGTGTGTGTTTGTGTGTGTGTGTGTGTGTGTGTGTGTGTGTGTGTGTGTGTGTGTGTGTGTGTGTGTGTGTGTGTGTGTGTGTGTGTGTGTGTGTAGTTCCCTTATTTATTATCGAGGTCATTCGTTTTAACGGCATCTTAAAGAGTAATCTTCTCTCTATACGATCAAACTTCGAGATCGATAATTTATTAAAAAACGAGTGAGAGAATACATTGTGTATGGGACTAGGTCAAAAAAATCGTCGAACACTGGGTGTTTTACCCAGTTAGTCAATAATAATATTAAACAAAATTAATGAGACACTTAAAACAATAAAAAAAAAAAAAAAAAAAAGATTATAGTTTTAGAAGACGTAATTTTTGGAAGAGACAGCCAAGGCGGGATATGGTTACCTCTGACTACCGTGACTTCTTACAAATCATCCTTATTCAACATCATTCTCAACATCCGAAAAATTAGATTGTGTCCACGCCTCTTTGACAGCTATCTTAACAAAAAGTTTTATTCAAAGTTTTTTTCTCAAGGTCATTTTAATTGCTATGGAAACGGCAAGTGTAAATTGATCCCAGTTACATGAAAAATGAAATCAGCCAACATAATTGATTGGGGTGGAAAAAAACTAGATTTAAAAACAACCGAAAGTTTTTCGAAATAAAACACAAACCTAATATCTTTAATAAAATTATACTACTATATTTACAAAAAAAATTTTTTAAACCGCCTGCCTCCTTCGATAAAAAAAAAAAAATGTCCACCGTTCGAAGCTTTAAAAAAATTCGCAAGAATTTTGTTTTTCGATTTTCCGAGTTCCAATTTTTTATTTTTTTATTTTAACAACATCAAAAAAAACTTTCCGTTCTAAAAATTTATCGAATCTCATTTTAAAAACTCGAATATTTTTTTCATAACTGTTACCATTGACAACAACAAAAAAACAACCAAATGATTTTACATTTCCATTATTATTACATTAAATAATTATCAATTTATTATCTTTCCGTGATTTTTTGCAGTATTTTCAAAACTTCCTTAAGTTTTAATAAACAAATATTCGCAACAAAAACTCCACATAAAAATAAAAATCTTTCCATTTTTTTCAACGTTTCAAGTTTTAAAAGAAAATCGTTTTTTTTTCTTTTTAAATTATTTAATATTTCATTTCATAAATAATTTTTGAATTATTTATACATTTTACATTTTTATTTAACATATTAAAAATATTTAAAAAATCAAAAGTATTTCGTATCACTTCAACTTTTTCAACTCTTCGATGTTATAAAAACTTTCTTGTATTACATTTACTTTTTACATATTTACATTTGTATTTATTTTTTATTTAACATATTAAACATTTTTCGTGTTTCTTACTTTAAACTCTTCGATGTTATCAAAATATTTTCCACGGTACTCGATCGTCAACCACTTGAAGTTTGAACCACGAAGCCATTCACAAATGTCGTCGATGAAGTTCGTGTCGTCGTGAAGGAAACCCGTTTAAGAAATAATTCTTCAGCGAGTCGAATCCACGGGATGAAACCTTCGAACTCGTTCTTTGATATGAAAGTATGACTGATGTATATCTGCAAGTATTTAATCTTATGCATCGGTGTCCATCCATCGATCTTCACTGGATAACTTAAGTAAACTTCACGAACATAACACATGGTCGAACATAAAATGACAAGTTTTTTCTCATCTTCAGATAAAATATTTTTCCAAACAAATAATTCATCCAACTTGCATCCTGCGTCACAAAATTTCTCCATGAAATATTTCTCATGTGAAACTTCATGAGCAGTTTTTCCATCGCTTATCTTAATCCACCACTGTCGTTCATCGATTGATCTTTTCATGCCCTCGGTAATCGACGCCTGCGCTTCAAAGAAGCATTCCATGAACATCTTGTATTTATCTTCATAATCTACAACTGAAGAATAATAATAACATATTAATATTACTGTTAATATTTATTTATTTGCAACAAGAATTGTTCAAGAAAACCAAATTTCAAAATTTTGAAAACACAATATCGTGTTAAATAAATATATTACGGATATTATTTTCTTCATAAAAAAGATCAAAACAGTTCAAATGATCACAAATTAGTTCAAAAAATATTTTTTATTTATCAAATATTTGTAAACAAATAAATAATTTACGAAATACAAAATTAAAATATTTATTGAAACTTGTCATACATCGTTTTCAAACTTTGGTTGCGCTCCAACCAATAGAAATACGATAAACAATTCAGCCAATCAGATGCTTGACCAAAAGCATTAAAAGAGCGCTCGACTTTATTTAAAAGTCGCGTGAGATTTTTGATACAAAAATAATTTATTTTCAAACTGAAATAAAAACTATTTCGCTTTCTATTTCTTTGCTGTAGCAACAAAAGATATTAAAAACTAAATGAAAAGTATGTCAATTTAAAGCGGTATTAGTCGAATGAAATTGTCAAAGCGGTTGGAAATTATATTTTAAAAGTTTCACACGAAAAGTACCGTATAAGGAGCCATTTCTTTTAGAGACATCTTTCTTTTAAACTTTCAAACTTGTTTTTAAGAGAAAAAATGATCAAAAAACGCGTTTTTTAGTTTTTTTGTTTTTTTGGTGACATTTTAATGTCACCAAATAAACTAAAACTTTTTAAATTTATAACTAAAATCATTGTATTAATTGAACTTGTTATCGCTAAGTAATAGAAATATATTCTGCTCAAAACTGATTTTAACAACTACATAATAACAAAATCTTAAACACTTACTTCTTTCACATCGTTCGTTCAGAAATTACAAGAAACAAAAAAATGAACTCAGAAGTTTGCGATTTTCATCAATGAAACTACTCAGCTCCTGCGGCGATGTTCTTACTTAAAAAACGTTCGTTCGCTCACTGAGTTGTTTGAAAACTCAACCAGTGTGAGGGTTTAGTTGCAATTGAAAACTCGAACGTCGAATGCGGAACAGTAGTTTGCAATTGTTCTCTTTGCTCCATTTGTCATGGAACGCTTTAAATATTCTCAGTTCTCCTAAGATAATTTAGAGCATCTCAAAACAATTTTTAAAAGTAAGAACGCGATTGAAGTTTGCATACTTTTTTTTACAGTGTAAAATCCAAAACAATGCGTAGAAATGAGGGATTAAAAATATTGTCTGAGACATAAAAAACAGGGATTTTCACGCTGCTGCTACAGAAGTTCAAGAAATATCAAAAGATCCTTTTAGCTCTTTACAGCCACACCCCTAATAATTCTTCTGAAAGACCAAACATCAAGTAACAATCTGTTTAACAAAGCAATAACAAAAAGTCTCCAAATATTCTTTTTGAAATTTCGAAAAAATGGAATTCAATTTTCCTTTACACCCCTCACATATGTAATATAAAAAAAGATTTCTCAAAGTAACATTAAAACTTATATTTTATATGATTTTATACATTTCTCTTTTCTTAGGATGAAAAAACACATTTTCTTCAGATTTTGAAGGCCTAAAAGTTTTATGAGAGGGATTGAGTAGAAACCAATTAAGTACATATAGAATTGAGTTTCTTGATATGCAAATAAGGTGTAATCAAACGAGTTATTTATCGTAGGGTGCAAACTGTTTTACTCCGCTAAATTTATTGCGCTGTTACCAGGTTGCTTTGTTACCTGATCTTTCATTTCCTTCTGGCTTTTTAGAAGTTTTGTTATAAAGAACTCACAAAAATGTTGAAAACCATGCTGTCAATAATTCCAAAAAGTAGCGCCTACAAACTAAAAGTGCAAGAATAACAGCGATGACCTATCTTTAAGCGGTAAAGTTTTTTTTATCGAAAGAAATTGCTTACAAGAGAATAAACAACAAGAGACATGACTTAGAAGAGAAGGAGTTAATACCTTATCTTATTTTTCTATTTTAGCCTAATATCCTTTTTCAAAATGGTGCTTTCAGTTAACAAAGTTCAAAATCAAACATTTTTCGTAGCTAATACTTTATAAACTGAAAGCCGAGCTGAAAGCAGCGATTAAATGTCAACAACTGATGTTTAAATTAAGTGTTGTTACGGTTGTAATAGCTCTTATTGATTGTTTACAGCTGCGATTTTACTAACACAATTTGTTTCTATAACTTTATAAAGTCATTGTCAGCAGGTCAACATCAGCCAAACATCTTCTCTGAGTAAAAATTCATACTTAGCATTTGTTTTCGTTCAACAAAGCAAGATAAACTCAAAAGTGCTGAGGATGATCAGAGTCTTGAAGTGCTGCAGTCATTTTAGTGATACTCATGAATAAGTTTGTAACTTCATATATTCGCTTCGTTCCAGCTTAAAAAATGCTTACAGAGTTGTTTGAAAACTCATCCAGAGTGAGGGTTTAGTTGTAATTGAAAACTCGAACGTGGATTGTGGAACGAAAGTTTGTAATCTTTCTCTTCGCTTTATTTGCCACGGTACGCTTTATATATTCTCAGTCCTCCTGAGAATATTTAGAGCATCTCATGACAATTTTTGAAAGTAAGAACGTGATTGAGGTATTTGTACTTTTTTTAACAGGAACTTTCAAACAAATAAAAAATACTTGTTTTCAATTTTGTTAAAATCGAGAAACATTTGCTTTATAATAAAAAAACTCTATCGCGGTAAATTGAAACGTTGAATAAGCGTTGATATTGTAACGTAATTTAGCTTCTCAAAATAAAACGTTTATTCAACGTGGAATCACTTTACGCAAAAAGCCACTTTAAAAACGTTTCAAAATTTATGCTTTATCAACGTTAAAAATAAACCGCTTTTTAAACGTTACATTTTCAACGTTGAAAAAGTGTATAAATTTCAACGTATATTATCTTCTAAAAAAATCGCGTTTATTCAACGTTGAATAATAGTACGCAAATAATCACAGTAAAAACGTCGCAAAGTTTAAGGTTTATCAACGTTACACATTAGCTGCTTTTTTAACGTATTTAAGCTATTTATAAAACAACGTTTATTCAACGTCACATATAACAACGTTAAAAAGGTGGTAATTAAAAAACGTTGAAAAAGTGTTTTTTTGCCAAAGTTAATAAAACGTTGCTTTTATTAACTTTGCAACGTTAAGGAAGTAGCACATTGACAATTTTTGTCTCATTGATGTAGCCATTACAAAAATAATTTGCCGTAATGGAAAGGCAAGGAAAACTAAATAGAATGCATGCAGATGGTATAAAAAAATATTTTAAAGTTATATTTTATAACCTATTTTTATTGCGACTAATTTAAAACTTTTAGATTTTATATCAAAGTGTATATAATATACATAAATCTCAGGGTAAATTCTATTTATTCAGGTTATTTTTGTCTATATTTTTATTTTATTTTAAGTTGACCATTTTAATAAAATGCTCAACTTTTTTAAAAAAGTTATTTCTTAGTAAGAAATAGTACTTTATTTTAATAATGTTCAGATGTACAAAGTAACATCAAAGCTAATAAAAAATAAGTCAGACTAAATTTAGTCTGTTAACAGACTAAATTTTAAAGACATATTGTGTGTTTGTTTGTCTGTATTATATATTCATGCTTTTTTTAAAATTTCACATAAATGTATATAAATATCTATACAAAACGAATTTCAGCTCAGTCAATAGCAAACTTTGGACATTTTTAAATTAGTTGTTGGAGTAATCCCAGCAAGCACACAACGTTGAAACAACGTTGAAATAACGTTGATCAACGTTGATCAACGTTGATCAACGTTGATCAACGTTGATCAACGTTGATCAACGTTGATCAACGTTGATCAACGTTGATCAACGTTATTTCAACGTTGTATGCTTGCTGGGATAAACCATTAAAAAACTTTTGGTTGGAGGAGGTATTTTAGTGGGCAAACATCCTGTAGTAGAAAAGTTTTTCAAATTCTGCCTGAAACATTTTCAAAAAATGACAGCTATTTGTATATATACACATAAAATTTATATATATATATATATATATATATATATATATATATATATATATATATATATATATATATGTAAATAAAAAAAAAGATATCTATTAAGATAATCTATTAAAATGGCTTCCACCCCTGAATAATTTTTGGATATTGGACTTTGAGCTGACCCGAGAGCGCCACCTATCTAGGGTGAAAGTAGACATAGTCCCACACCCAGGAATGTCAATTTTGAAATCAAGTAATGACGTCCGCGGAAATAAATTGGATTTGAAGTCAAAAATCATACTAAAAAAGGACTAGCAGGTGTAACATACAAAAATGCCTAGAAATTTTTTTTGGTAGTTTAGATATTACCCAAAATGGGCATGTATACTAACCATATGTGTGCCAAAATGTGTATAAAATTTCAGGCCAAAATATTGCTTACTTTTGAAATTATGGCAATTCCAGTTTTCAAAAGCCTCACTTTTTGCCAATGTCACCATGTAAAGTTACCATCCATTGAGCCACTATCTAAGTTATCCAACAGGCAACACTACACTTTAGCCCTACAGGTTGTGGGCAACAACTTTTGTAACAAAAAGTTTTTTCTAAGACTTAGTGGTAGAGAACTATGTCAAGAAAACTTATCAAGTTAAGGGATTTTCCTTTATTAATATAACTCCTAAATCATAATAAAAAAATGAGTATAGGACCATAGTTGTCCATTTTTTCAAAAAAGTGCATAAAATAAAAGTTGTAGGGCTTAAAAAATTAGAGGGGGTCATTTTTATACAGTTTCCATTAATTTTGTGTTCCACTTGGAGAAATTTTGACAACCTGTGATGTATTACTAGTTTGGTAAACAAATCTTACTGTCTTACAAATATATGATTAATTTTTCTAGTCAGCTTGAAAAAAAAATTAAATTCGGAACTGCTTAGGAATTTTGGACAGTTATTTAAGTTCAGTAATCTTATTAAGTAAAATTTCAATCAACTATTGAAATGACTAATGTTATAAAACTTATCTCCATTGTTTTAAATTGCCGACGGCATTTTCAAGATTTACCTAGCTACGATTTTTAACAGAACTTCATGAAAGTAAAAAAGTATTTAAAATGGCTTTAACATCTATTTTAATTCTATAAAAAAAATTTTAGGCATTATTGAAAATTTTGCAAAATCATGAAAATTGAAAAATTGACTTGTGTTCTTAACAAGTTGATCTCTGTTTACACTTTTGTTTTCCTTGAAAATTTTCACATTATTTTCAAAGAACTTAATAAGTAATAAGGTAAGAAACATTTGAAATTTAACATTAAAATGAACAGTGATACTTTCATACTTTTTAGTCAATTTTGTAATGTTGTTTTATATTGAAGGTGACTCCAAGTTGTTGTTCACTAAGACTTGCATTGTTTTGCCGTAAATTCAGTTGTCAAAGTATTTCGCTTAAATCACCGGCAATTTTCAAGATAAAGGTATGAAGTTTTGACAGCAGTTTACGGGATAATAAAGAAACATATTTTATTTTATAAATTTTTTTGTAGGACTTAGTTTTGGTCCAGTTTTATTACTTCCAATCTTATTGCTCTGTTCAGCACTTAAGTTTAACCCAAATTTGTACACTTCACAATTACTTTAAGTACATTAGTTATCCATATAAATCAATGATTAGTATATTTAATTGTTTGCATTGTATACTATAAGTAAGTGAAAAAAACTTTTTCATCAAATAAAAATCCCTTAGGGGCTAACAGAATGTTTAAAAGTTTCACTAAAATATTTATAATTATGCAAAGATTGATAGATTAGGTATTTCCTTGAAACTTTCTTTTATGTAAAATTAAAAAAAAATATTTCTCTTAGCCAATCAAAATGCCGAACCACGCCAGAACTCATGAGGAAAATCAGAAAATTGTTTGCCTGATTTGTCTTAAAAAGTGCTCAAGACAACTGACAGCATTTATGTGGGAGCAAATCAGCAAAATCTATGGAGTCAGTTTTGATAAAGCTGATTCTCACATTCCTCAAGGTAATGTAGGGTTGATTTTAATTGTATGTATATAGGGAAATCAGTTTTATTGTGGTATTGCAATGAAATTAAAAAGCTTGCTTGCTTTTAATTGATTTATTTAAACTGCCTGTTCTCATAAAAACCACAGCTTTACTAGCAAAACCATTGAGGTACAGCAATATTTCTCTGACTTATGAAAATCACTTTTTATGCTTAAAGGTATTTGTGAAGCCTGTAGAACAATGATGAGGCGTAAAGGTGAAGGGCAAGATATCACTCTTCCCCCTCTGTTTGACTTCACAACTATTTCTGTCAGAACAGAAACACGAGGTCATGTCTGTGATTGCCTCTTGTGTAAAATTGGACGATTACAAATGAATGAAAAGCATCCACTCGATGAGACAAAAGCTGAAGAAAAAAACACTCCTTTGAGATGCAATGATTGCCTTAGTCCAATTGGTAAAGGTTTAGCACACACCTGCAACCAGTTTACCTTTAGAGAGAACCTTAAGGGTTTGGCAGCCCGAGATGCAATGGCTGCCGAACAGATTGCTGCCACTGTAATCACAAACAAGGAAGCCTCACCCCATGGGACTGTTCGTCTTTCTATGGCTTCTGGAGGTCATGCATTTCCCATTACTCCAGGTAATTAAAAGTTTATTACTATATATAGTACAGAGCTCACAACAAGCTATTATTGTTCAAAATTCACCATAATTGATTGTTTTTTTACTTGCAAATATCATCAGAAATTTAGTTTTTGAAGGAACTAAATAGAGGCTTTAGTTTTCAGCAACAAAAACTGTATTTAGAAGTAAGTTATTTAAAATATTCTAACCCTTTAAAAAAAAAGAAATTCCATTTTAAGGCCCAAGTGGAGCTTCCTCAAAACCTGCTTCTTCGTTTTTGACTACTCAAGACCTTGTGAATGTTCAACTGAATACTGGATTGTCCAATGTTGGCTGAATACTGGATTGTCCAATGTTGGCATCAAAAGATTGGTCAGTACAGTTAACCAAGCATCAGTTGGAAAACTAGTTGAGCCTAACTTTGCATCAAAGTTCCTAGCTGTTGGACAACAGCTCAGTGAGTTCTTCACACACACACAAATCAAGGGGTCAAGCACTAAAGGGGACTCTAGAGATTTTACAGTTGCTCACTGTAAGAGCTTGTCGGATCTTCTCAACAGAGTTCTTACCTCTCGGAATATTTCTTCTGAGCCCCTGGTCAAGCTTGGCATTGATGGAGGCAAGGGGTTTATGAAATTTTGTCTTACGATTGTTGAGAAGAGCTCTGCAGTAAATAAGGAATCTAGAAGTTCACCTGCTAAAAGATCCTTGACGCAGCGAGTTGCCAAAGACACTGGAGTGAAACGTCAGATGCTACTAGCTGTTGTTGAAGAGTTTCCAGAAACATATGAAAGTGTTCACCAAGTATGGGCACTTGTTGGTTGCGATGCTGTGAATCTTTTCATCGCATGCAATCTGAAATTGGCCAACATTCTCTGTGGCCTACAGGCTCACTCCAGCTCACACCTTTGTGCCTGGTGTGACATTGATGCAAACAACCTTGAAAATGCAGGAACATTTCGAACTTTGGGCTCCCTTAGGAAAAGTTTCGAATCTTTCAGGCGGTCTGGTGGAGTGCATGCCAAAGCTTAATTGACTGGCAATGTCATCCATTACCCGATCATCAATTGACCAAATGACAAACTCATCTTGGACATCATTCCTCCCCCTAAGTTGCACCTTCTTCTAGGTGTTGTCAACCTCCTTTACAAAATGCTTAAAGGTGTGTGGCCAGAAGCTGAGGCATGGCCATCTTCCCTCAACATTGCTCAGAGTCCTTACCATGGTGGGCAGTTTGAAGGAAATGAGTGCCGAAAATTGCTAAAATATGTGGACCGTCTTCAACAACTAGCAGAAGCTAACTCAGCATTCCAAGTTCTTGGCTTTGTGGATACACTTCGGAAGTTTGACAGCGTTGTTCGAGCTTGTTTTGGATCAGAACTGAGTTTCGATTATTTTGAAAAGATCCAACAATTCAAGACATCCTTCCTTGCACTTCCAAACTGCCATATAACTCCAAAGTTACATGTTGTGTTTCACCACATCAGTGACTTTATTGATCGCCAAAACTCCTCCCTTGGTCGCTTCAGTGAACAAGCCGTCGAAGCAGCCCATCAAGATTTCGGCCAACATTGACAGCGCTTCAAGCGATCCACCACCCACCCTGATTACCCGGAAAAACTGACAAACTGCCTTGTTGATTACAACAGTTAACATCTTTAAACAAAATTTTTGAATCAATTAAGAATCATTTTTGGTTTGATGGTCTTAATGAATTGTAGAAAATTTTCATCAATCATTTTTTTTTGCAGAAACCATATTTTGTTCTCTTAGTATTTTGAAACTTATTTAAAGAAATAAACTATTTCAATATAACTTTATAAGCCCAGAATCTTTTTTTTTTTCAAGCTGACTAGAAAAATCAATCATATATTTGTAAGACAGTAAGATTTGTTTACCAAACTAGAAATACATCACAGGTTGTCAAAATTTCTCCAAGTGGAACACAAAATTAATGGAAACTGTGTAAAAATGGCCCCCTCTAATTTTTTAAGCCCTACAACTTTTATTTTATGCACTTTTTTGAAAAAATGAACAACTATGGTGCTATACTCATTTTTTTATTATGATTTAAGAGTTATATTAATAAAGGAAAATCCCTTAACTTGATAAGTTTTCTTGACATAGTTCTCTTCCACTAAGTCTTAGAAAAAACTTTTTGTTACAAAAGTTGTTGCCCACAACCTGTAGGGCTAAAGTGTAGTGTTGCCTGTTGGATAACTTAGATAGTGGCTCAATGGATGGTAACTTTACATGGTGACATTGGCAAAAAGTGAGGCTTTTGAAAACTGGAATTGCCATAATTTCAAAAGTAAGCAATATTTTGGCATGAAATTTTATACACATTTTGGCACACATATGGGTAGTATGCATGCCCATTTTGGGTAATATCTAAACTACCAAAAAAAATTTCTAGGCATTTTTGTATGTTACACCTGCTAGTCCTTTTTTAATATGATTTTTGACTTCAAATCCAATTTATTTCCGCGGACGTCATTACTTGATTTCAAAATTGACATTCCTGGGTGTGGGACTATGTCTACTTTTACCCTAGATAGGTGGCGCTCTCGGGTCAGCTCAAAGTTCAATATCCAAAAATTATTCAGGGGTGGTTGGCAATGCATCGGTTTGTACGCAAAAGTGCGTACTTGGATTATTTTCCATAGTAAAAATACGCGACCGATGATCAAATAAAGTTCGGTAATTAATCGGAAAAACCTATGGGTAATTCCATGTCAAAACAACAAGTCGAGATAACCCACCATCTCAGAAATACTTGATTTTTGGCACAAATGCAGTTAATACCGTCGTTAGGAATAATCAAAACATATTTGGAGCCAATTTCATTATATTGAGAGTTATGGGTCTTTGAAGTTTGAGATTTTTACATTTTTTTATTCTCCGCGCTCTTAACAACGTATATAGCAACACTTAAATGTTTAAGTATGCACAGTTACATTAACCATACGTTTACAAAATTTAATAGGTATAGAAACTTTTGAAGAAAGAAATAAAAAATCATTACATAAAGTTATTAGATCTTATATTTGAATAAAAACTTTAAGATGAAAACCGGGTTTTTAACAATAATTTTTCAGTAAACATGTCTAGTTTAAGATTAATTGCAGAAAAGGTATTGATCTATTCGTTTTAAATCTTTACAATAATAGTTTATATATAAATACCTGTAAGAGGCAAAAATCATTTCACTGTTTTTTAATGTACATATCTATTTTTTTATTGTTTTATTTTTGCAATTTTATTTTTGCATTTTTATTTACCGTTTTGGTTATAATCTCCATATAGAGATTATAACTAAAACAAATTCTCACAAAAAAATTATAATTTCTCACATAAGTATTATTATATATAATACTCAAATGTTAGAACCATTTGCTCCATTTAATTAATTAAACAAGAAACCAGAAATTCATTTTTATTTTGAAAATAAATAAGTGTAATAGCTATGAATACACTTATTTATTTTAAAATAAAGTTTTAATTATAATACTCATGTTAGAAATTATTATTTATTTAATGTTGGTTTTAGAAAAATAAAATATTGAAATTAAATATTTTTATAATGGCTGGAACTTCACAATGCTCCACTGGATTGATTTTAAAATCAAATTGTCACAAGTTAACATTTACAAACCACATTGGAGTAAAATTTTTTAAAGATTTAGCTCCAGATGAGCAAAATTTAGTTGCGCTGAGGTCTGGTGTTTCTCCTGTTTTGATTATTGACTTATGTTTTCATCATCAAAAGTTCTATCTTGAGAAGTTCCCTGTGTTTCAGAATAAATGCTGTGATCCACTGTTAATTCACAAAAGACCCTGCAAAGGTTAGTAAAGCTTGTCATAAAGTTTTTTATAAGTGTTACTTTGTCATAATTTTAAGGTCTTTATGTTTGTTAATACTAGGCACATTTTATTTTATCAAGTTATATTTTTTAATTTAGCATCTCTCAGAGAAGTCACGTTAAGAACCATAGCTTTAAACAACAGGTTCAATATTGTACCTGGTCAAAAAAATTGTACAAATTGCTTAGTCAAATTAAAAGCTTCCACTGAAATTAACACTGATAACATTGATATTTCTGATGATTACACAAATGAAAGTGTTATAATTTAAGTAATAATGTAATATAACATTCATGACGTCACTTCTGAATATTTCTGGCGTCTTCTGATTATTACAGTTATTAGTAACGCTATTTTTTTATACGATAAATGTTTGTGTTTCTTGTACAGCCTTTTTCTTATATTTGATAAAAGCCAAAATATACATGAGAGACTTTTTTATTATGGTTTACAACAATTTTATCAAATATAAGTTTTATTATATATAAATATAAATCAGTATGGATGCCAAAATATTCAAAAAAGTACTGTGCGACGAACCAAACGAAGAAGACTATATATACTGGAAAAAAATGCTATCAATTTACCTAGATAAAGCCGAAATACCAGAGGATTGTAAACTTCAAGTCTTATTCGTTCTATGCGTAGTGAAGGCTTTTACGATAATTCAGGATGTTACATCATACGACGATGCAATCAAAATTCTTGATAACAAGTATCAAAAACGATCGACAGCGATCATGATGCGCCATAAACTTCGCTCTTTTAAACAAAAAGAAGGAGAATCGATTGAAAGCTTTATGAGTAACTTAAAACAATTTTCCAGAAAATGTCCAACAGAACCTCTGACAGCAGAGCAACATAGTAACCTACTAATATGTGACGCTTTTATAGCTGGTATTCACTCACTTTCTATTCGTCAACGACTGCTTGAAGCTACAGATGACAACCTAGAGTCACTTTATAAAACAGCTCTTACGATGGAATTGGCTACCGAAGATGCCCTTAATTTGACAACAACTATAACAGCTACTACCACGCTACCGACTTTTGCAGCAAGTCATAATCTTACCAAATCTCCCTGTTTTTGGTGCGGTAATGATCCACATCCAAAAACCAAATGCCCTGCACGAAACTCTACATGTACACATTGTCATAAAAAGGGCCACTGGGCAATTGTCTGTCTTTCTAAGAAAGAAAACAAAACTTACACCAAAGCAGCAGTTGTTAAAGATAACGAAAAGGATGATAACACAATAATATCTACGGTCATAGCAGCAATTGACTCACCTGATAGACTAATTAACGTCACCATAAACGAAAATCTAACATATGCACTGTTAGATACTGGGTCCGACAAAACTTTCATTACATCAAAACTTCTTCGACAATGGAAATTTTCATACGATACTCAATCTACCTCAAAGGTATCACTAGCAGATAACTCGACATTAAAAGTTATAGGTATCTTCCATGGTTCATTATTACTGGCTAGCGAAAAACTAAAAGCACAACTCCTCGTTGTGGACAACTTGGTGGCACCAGTGACTATTGGAATGGACGTGTTAACATGTGATTCCTCAATGACCATCAATTTTAAAGGAAACAAAGAGCCTCTAAAATTCTGTTTAGCAACAAAAAGTATGAAATGTTCAACATACGCCTTGATACCTGGAATCGATATTAACAAAATAAAACCAATAGCTACAACCTCACGACGTATTCCCAAAAATATCTCCGCCATAACAGATGAAATAAACCGCTTACTAAAAAAAGATATAATTCAAATAAGCCGCAGCCCTTGGCGAGCTCAATGTTTTGTAGTATCAACAGGAAATAAAAATCGCCTCGTGATCGATTATTCTAATACAATTAATTTACACACTCCACTCGATTCATACCCTACACCACAAATCGATGACTTAATACTTAAAATAGCAGTCCATAAAATTTTTAGCACAATTGATCTCAAATCGGCGTATCATCAAGTGAGAATACGACCTGAAGATTACAAACTAACCGCATTTGAAGCTAACGGCAAATTATATGAGTTTAAACGCTTACCCTTTGGATGTACAAACGCGGTACCAATCTTTCAAAGAGTAATGGATGAATTCATTCAGGATAATAAACTTGAAAACACATACGCTTATCTCGACGATATAATTATCGGTGGAAAAGATGCCCAAGAACACGATAAAAATCTTAGTCGCTTTCTACACGCAGCTAAAATCACCAACATTGAGATAAACGAAGAAAAGAGTAATTTAAAAAAAAATCATATCGAATTCTTAGGCCATATCATTGAAAATGGAACTATAAAGCCAGACCCAAAAAGATACGAAGCACTGATAAATATGCCTGAGCCAAGATCGTTAAAAGAGCTAAACCGAATGATAGGTTTATTTGCTTATTACGCTAAGTGGATACACAATTGCACAGCATTAACTCTCCCACTTACCCAAGCAAGAGACAATTTTCCAACAAAGGGTTTAACTCCACATGCTAAAGAAGCAATAAAAATACTCAAAAATAAACTTGTAGAAGCTTGTCTAGCCTCCCCTAATTTAAAAGTTTCACTAACAATAGAAACTGATGCCTCCAACTCAGCACTCGGAGGAACACTATTACAACTTGGTAGGCCCGTTGCCTTCTTTTCACGGACATTAACTAATGCCGAAAGGAAGCATGCGATAGTGGAAAAAGAAGCGGCTGCCATAGTGGAATGCTGTAGAAGATGGAGGCATTTGATTAACTCAGTACCCTATATTAATATAATAACCGACCAAAGATCCATTTCCCTTATTTTTAATAAACAGAGTGCAACAAAAATCAAAAATGAAAAATTAACACGATGGCGTTTAGAACTAGCTGATATTAATTATACAATCTCTTACAGGCCGGGGAACCAAAACATTGTAGCAGATGCCCTTTCAAGATGTTGCTCGACTGTAAATAACACTAAAGCGTTTTACAGTATCCATTCCCAGCTATGCCATCCTGGAGTTACAAGAATGATACATTACTGCAAAACCAGAAATCTACCATACTCCACCACAGAAATCAAACAATTAACAAACCAATGTACAACTTGCAATGAGCTCAAACCACCCACAGGTCGTCTCATTCAGGCAACAAGGCCTTGGGAACGCTTATCGATGGACTTTATTGGACCCTTACAATCCACTACAGCAAACAAATACATCCTCGTGGTGGTGGACGAGTACTCACGCTACCCATTTGCATTCCCCTGTCAAGACATATCAGCTGATTCTGTTATACGACACCTTCTCAGCCTCTTTTCATTATTTGGTGCACCATCATCTATTCATACAGATCGTGGAACTCAGTTCGAAAGCTTAAAAATCAAAGTTTTTCTTGAAAAGAACGGAGTATTTAAAACTAGAACCACTCCTTACCATCCCCAAGGCAATGGTCAGTGTGAACGAATAAACAAAACAATACTAAAAGCTGTTAGTCTTGCTCTGAAAACCTTAAGTCTAGGAAAAGAGAAATGGGAAATAGTATTGCAAATGGCTTTGTCCTCCATAAGAGGACTTTTGTGTACCGTCACTAACGAAACACCCCATCAGAGGATGATGAACTTCCAACGCTCGTCAATAATAGGTACTGTTTTACCTAACTTCTTAACAGAACAGGATGCCACAATCCTTTACAGACGTCAGGTAAGAATGAAAGGAGATCCACTCGTTGACAGAGTTCAACTGCTAGAAACAATATCGCCCCACTACGCTTTAATAAAATTTCAAAATGGAAAAATTGATGCTGTTTCAACAAACGATCTCGCCCCACTAGAAGACCTTAATCCCCCAACAGAATCAGTCCAACAACAATCCGGTGATTTGAACATTGAACAGATGATCATTAGCAACAATACCAACAATTCCATAAACAGAAACCAAGAAAAATTAAACGAAACCAACGAGGTAACTTCAAACCCATTAGTTGAGAATTCAATTATAGATAGTATCCCTTGTAATCAGTCACCTACAACAGCGGTACCTAGTCAGCCTATGCAGAAAGTTACTACACCCGAGAATCTTAATAACATACCCTCAAGAACAGGACGCGTTACGAAGAGGCCAAAGTATCTCGACGACTACTTTCTTTCCTAGTATAATATCAGAGGGTAAGTCTATACTCTCCGCCCTAAAACTTTCCTAACGTGGAGAAGACTGTTATAATTTAAGTAATAATGTAATATAACATTCATGACGTCACTTCTGAATATTTCTGACGTCTTCTGATTATTACAGTTATTAGTAACGCTATTTTATTAAACGATAAATGTTTGTGTTTCTTGTATAGCCTTTTTCTTATATTTGATAAAAGCCAAAATATACATGAGAGACATTTTTATTATGGCTTACAACAGAAAGTATAAATAAAAAAAAATGTATTTAATGTTCAATAAGAAGCTGATATAAATAAAAATGTGCAAAGTTGATGTGGGATTTAAATTTATGCACCAACATAGCCCTTGAATCTTAAAAAACATTTGCTTGCTTCCTTTTATCAATTATTTCTTAGAATTGACAGTTTGTGTATGTCTATGATATGTTTATGACAATATTTTTGCATTTGTTAAAAAATATCACCTAATTTTGTTTTGTTTTACAGTCCAAAGAAAAACAAAGGAATATGTGAAGAAGTTCACTAATTTGTATATAAATTTGTCAATTCATCAAAACATGGAATTCAAAGAATTAATGTGTTTTGATATTTAAAATGTAGTTTATTTATGGGCATGGATACATTTATGGACATGGATATGTCATGAATATTGCATTTTTATACCTAAGTGAAAATACCTCTTATTTTTGACTAGCTCTGAGTGAAAGTACCTGTTTTTAATATTTAAATATTTTTAATTGAGTTTATCAAATATGCATATTGTAGTTTTACACATAAGTAAGAACTCTTACTTTCTGGTTGTGCTTAAGCATAAACACCTATCAATTTTCTGTCTCAATCTCAATATTCTTTCAATCAAAAATAAAAATTAAATTTTTTAGATTTGTAAGTCAAAAAACAACTCAGTTTTTTTTTTTTTTAGGTATTTATATATACTTTAAGAATATGAAGTTTGGAAATATATAGATCATAACCTTTTCTGTAATTCCTCTTATAGTAAGCCTGTTTACTTTTAAATTTTATTAAAAACGTCAATTTACTCTTTTTGATTTATTAACAAATATAAAAAATTATTATTTCTTAGTATAATTTTATGGTTTAGCATCTAATAATATGTGGAAAATTTCAAATTATGAAATAATATAGTTAAGGTAACAACGTATGTATTGACATTTACTTGTTACTAAGGACGTTGCTAGGGGAGCATGATAAGTAAAAATGTTACAAAGTTTTGAATTTTAAACGAGCATAACTTCTAAAATATTTCGATTTGTTTAATACAACTTTTTGGAATTCTTTTTAGCCTAGTTAAGTATCTTTGTTGCAAAAATTAAGTCATTTAGAGATAGTGGATTATTTTTTTTGAAATTTTGTTGTTGTTTTGACACGGAATTTCCCCCTAGAGAAAGTTCAGGCCCTGGGGAAGTTTACAAATAACGGGCCCTCATTATGATCAATTATATACCCGGGACCACTAGAAGCATGCTCTGGTCATTGAAAATTAAAAATGAAAATTAACTAAATCTTTTAAAAGTCAAAACTATTTAAATCTTTTAAAAATTATTTTAAAAAATTATTTGTACACACACGGGGCCCCGGGAATCTTCCCCGGCCACCCTCCTCTCTCGGCGGCCATGGTAACCATTATATATTTGACTATTTATCTAAGAGTTGTTATTGTTTCTTTGACAATCAAAGTTCATATAACATGTGAACTATTAGTTAGTAAAAATTCTTGAATTTTAAATACGCTTGAAAATCAGCAACTGAAAAGGCAGCTTTTCGATAGTGCTGAGTAAAAAATCGGCAAAATGAGAAAATCAAAATTAGAATTTGAGAGTTTTCTTTTACACTGAAGCTTACAACTGCTAATTATTTAAAACCCTAATAAAGATGCCAAAACTATTTTTAAAAAGTTTAGATTCCATGGAGTTTTTTTTTAACATTAAACTGATTTAGTTTGCTCAACAACAATCATACAATATAAAAGAAGGGTTTTCATTGCTTTTCGCTCAAAGCGTCCACCACTTCCATATCTCAGATCAGAGAGCAATAGCATTTGTTTTTTGTGGCGATTTTTCTCGAGATTTTGCATGTATGGTTCAGTTTTGCGATTCATTAGGTTTTCCTGAATAATAATCTATAGGAATATTTAAATAAATTTGCAATTTGAAATCCATGATCAAAAAACTTGCGTAGAGTTGATGGGGTTGTGTATCAGCCATAACGGGTGATCACTAAAAATCCGTACAAAGTTTAAAGGATTAGAACTTCCTTATTTTTTTATGTCTTTTAAAAGTAAAAAATATATTTTATAGAGAATTATTTATTTTATTTAATACATTCAATTTGATAATATTACTTCGTTTCGTCTGACACGGTCTATTAAATTCTTAGTGCCTCCTACAGTTTCTTCGATGACATAGGGGTAAACTTTGGTCAAACTATGTTCAATTTTTTCTTTTAGTTGTTAAAGTGTTTTTGCATTCCAATTATTCTTGTACACAAGCCTTTTCAGTTTTGACCAAAAACTTTCAATTGGCCTTCATTCTGGTAAATTTGGCGGATTATCTTTTTTTGGTACAACATCAGTCTTTTCAGTCTTTAGATTGTTCAATACGCTTTTGGCATAATGAGAAGATATAAGATCTGGGTAAAACAAAAAATTTGTCACTATGATAATGCTCTTCTATAAACGGGATGAGTCTCTTTTGAATACGATGCTCCAAGTATATAAATTGGTTGATAGTGTTTCCAGATTCTCAATAATACGGTTTAGAGGTACCTTTGGACGAAATTGCGATCCAGACTAGTAATAGTTCTTGAAACTTTTGTTTTTGACTGCATTTAACATTTGACGGAGTTGACAAATTAATACTTCGACGATTATGAAAAAAAATCGACGTTTTTTTCCATAAATCGAATAGTGATCTAAAGTCAAGTTCGATTCATCATCAAATTTTCATCATCGTGACGAAATTATGAAGGTTTCAAGTGCCGGTAATTTTGGTAAAGTCTACTGCAACATGTTCGAATTCTTTGCATCGCTTGATCATCTCGCTTCGGAATTTTTTTTTTTTTATTGCATTTGATGGAAGACTTATTTTTAAGTAATTTATTCACATATAATTGCGAAATACTGAATTTAAGAGCAACTTGCCTTTCAGAATTACTATCGCGATAATTACAAATGGTTTTAAGCTGGGTAATCTTACTTTTTGGTAGTTTTTAGGCTAAACAACAACTTCCAGCCTTTTTCTGTTCTCTAATTTTGTTATTAGCACGTTTTATTACGTCATAAATTGTTCTTTTTGGAATATTTTCAGCTTGGGAGTGCTTTACCGTGTATGTTTTTCCAAGATTCATATTTTCCAACTAAAACTCCTACCCATGTTTTCAGTGTTCATCTTCGTTTTTTTTTTTGTTCGCCTTTATTTTTAAATATTTAATAGAAATTCTGTTTGTGTTTTTTGAAAACTAGAAACTCTTAGCTTAATAAATGTATATAGAACGTTACGTATATTACATTAACTTTCGTTGCATTCGTTTATATAACAGTTGTTAACAAAATGTGTGCAAGAGTTGATGTGCACAATTTTTTGTTTTATGAAATTATAAAACTGTTTCACTAAAGAGAAGATACAAAATAGTCTTATACAAATATAAAAAAAACTACGGCCGCTAAAAAACCTTATTTTTGGAATTTAAGATTATACAAAAGTATTTAATACTGAATCTAAAAAGAGACAAATTAAGATTTTAAGATAACTTCTAGAATGATCTCTGTTAAGACGTCTTTTAATAGAAAGTCTTCCAGAATGACAGAAGTTGTGAATTCATTAAATCAATCATGAAAATAAAAGTAAAACGTTCTTCAAAAAGTATTTAAACAAGGATCAAAGCTGCATGGCCAATACGTCATGAAAAAATGAACCGAAGTTTTATTTTTTTATTAAAGGAATAAAATATCTGTTGAAGATTTTTAAGATTTTTAAGCTACGAAAAAAGTTTAAGAATAAAAAATCACCACCAAATAATTTAAATAAAAATGAACAAAAAGAAAAAGGAACAAAAGCAATTAAAAAAATAAACAAAACTTTAATCTCGAAAATATCACAAAATGGTTAAAAATGAAAAGTGAATAATTAGAATAAAAAAATTTTAATGAATTTTCATTTTCAGGATTTTTCCAAAACACTTTGTTTTTTTCCTAAAATATGTGCTCATTCCCAGGACCTCAATACACTTTTCTCGGAGAATAGACTTTTTTACCATCAGCTAAATTCAGAATCAAACAACTTTCTAAAAAATGGTCAGTAGATATTTTTTCACTTAGAAAGCTATCATTAAAATTAGGGTTAGTTAGTTTGGATATAAAACACGCATTCATTTACAAATTTTAAAACCATAATGTTGGACATCTTCAATCGTCGACCATGCGAGACAACATTGTGCACATTTTTGATTGCCTCTACTTCAGTTGCAGCCTAAAACTTCGTTTAAATTCAGCTGCCCACTTCTTGAAAATGAAATCGTGCAGCACTTTAATTTTTTTCATCTCATATTTCTGTCGACGTGAAGATTTTTTAAACGAAAAAAGGATTCACACAATGTTTCGTTTACTTTCTTGAAAAGAAAAAGTGAAAGAAACATTACAGAATTTTTTTATGAATGTTATTAAGATTTACACAAAATAAGGAGTATAATCTGAATTTACTTCAAATTTCACGTGCTTCAGAGAAAAAAGAGTTGTCTCTCTCGGTCATCTACTGTAAAAGTTCTCCTAATTTGAGTATTCCTCTCAAAATATTCTTAGTTCCTGATTTAAACGAATCCTGAAATTTTTGTTCATTATGATTGGTGCAATCAAGAAATAACAGCATGATTAACTGAAAATTTTATAACTAATACGGTATAATGCGATATGAAAATTTTCGAAATAAAGCTCATTAAAAGATATTTTTTCCACTCGTAAATAAAAAAAAAATTAGTCGGACAAAAAAATGGAATCTTTAAGAAGATTTATCTTTCATAAATAACGCGACTAGCAATTTTATTTCTTTTTTTAAATCTTTACATATTTTTTGTTTTTTTCAATTAAATTTCTAACTAAGTAGATGCACAATTTTTATATTTAAGCTTTTCGAAAGAAAAAAGAAAATAATTGCAGATAACAAATAAAAAATTAAAAAAACTGTTTTACTCATCATTTCTATTCTCATACTTAAGAAACCATGTTCATCTCTTATACTAAAGAAAACATGTTTTTTCTCTGAGGAAGAAATTCTTATATCTTTTATTAGTAGCTGCTGTCTGGAAGATTCATTTTTTAACGCTTAGAGCGCTAAATTTTGAAGCTATTTATCTGTTTTTTAAAAAAGTTGCCATGTTATGTCAAAGTTATTAGTGCCCAGGACTTGGTGAGATTTTTAAAAAAAGTGGGAGCTTTTGGAAGTGTTCCTCGTTTTCTTTTGATAATTGACAAAAATTCTTTTATTGATTTCAACTTCTGAGAAGTTTTCAAACTAACATAATTTAAAACCAACTCTTTGATTTCTTTTAACCCGCAATCTTTTCTTGTTTAAACAGCAACAAGAGAAAATCTGTGTACCTTTTGGTATTCGGAGTGCACACTGCTATGAAATTACAAGTGTAGTTAAATTTACATGCAAAATTAAATTTACTATTAAAATCAAAGCATTCCATAGAATCCGAAATCAGAATAAAAGTTTAAGCTACTTTTTTCAGATCTTCAACAAATATCGCGCCATTGAATGATAAATCTGGACAGAATCAATATCGCTTCTTATTTTTTTTGTAGATGTAAAACGGCCCTAAACATTAAAAGTGTAAATATCAAGTCATTTTTAGCAAATTTGAGATTTTTAACACAAAACTCTTATTTCAACTTTAAAATCTTAAACTTGTTTTTAAAAGTTAATAAAAATTTCATTGTTCTTTTGGAGAATAAAATTTTTATTCACTTTTAACTTTCGATAGAGTTTTTTTGAAATAAATATTTGTAAATTGATTGAAATAACTTACAAATGCATAACAACTCTTTTAGGTAAATAAAATAACCTCAGCCTAAATCCACCATTTATTCAATCGTTGTTTTCAAAAATTATTTATAAATTTAAATAAATTTCTCAGAACTTCTTCCCCTACGTTTTTCAAAACTTAAAAACTTTGATCATCTAATGAATTTGTAAAAATTGTAAATCAAGATTTTGGCTGTTCTTCAATTCTCCAATGGAGAAAAGTAAGTTGCGTCATTTAGACCTTTAACATACGCAGATTTTCTTGACTTTGTCTGGTAGCATTAGTGAAACGTAGCCCCCTCACTTTAAAAAGTATTGTGTGGGACATGGGTATTACTTCCTCGGCTCAAAAAGAAAAATTGTCAATGGCGCATCTAAAAATATTTACGTTTTACATATAAAACGTTATGTATATTGAAAAATATCAAACATTTTTCTCTGCAACTCTCTTCTTGCTTTTCTAAAAATAAGATGATTTTGTTCATTTTTTTGTAGCGGCGGAAACGTCATGGTGGAAATCTTCCATTACTTTGTACTCTCATACTGAAAAAACCTCGAAATGTTTTTTTAGTATATAAGTAGAGTTATATAACAAGGTTACCTCAAAGGAAGAAATTCTTATATTGCTTTTTTATCAGTATTTGCTGTCTGGTAGATTAACTTTCTAACCTTTAAAGTGCTAAATTTTTAATTGTTTAGCTTTTGTTTTAAAAAGTTAATAAAAAAGAAAAAGAAATTCATGATAAAAATTTTCTCGCATGTATGTGTTATAATAACAGAAGTTGACAAAGTTTTTAATGCAGAGGATTTGACAAGATTGAATTTTAAAAAAAGTGGGAACTTTTGGTTTCTCTTTTTTTTGTTTAAAAATTGGTGAGTTTTGATTTATTGATTTCAGCTTTTAAAATGGTTTTCAAATGAGCATGATTAAAACCAACTCTTTGATTTTTTTTTTTAACCTGCAATCTTTTCATGATTAAACAACAACAGGGAAAAATCTGTTAGAGTTAGGGTTAGGTTACATTATGGACTTTGGAGCGCACACTGCTATGATATTGTAAGTGTGGTTAAACTTACATGCAAATTTAAATTACCATTACAATCAAAGCACTCCAAATTTGCATAATAAACCAGGACAAGTTCTATATTGTTCCTTTTCTTTTTTCTGCAGATGTAAAATGGCCCTAAACAATAGAAGTGTAAATATCAAGTCATTTTTTGTGGAAGTTGAGATGAGCAGTTTTTGAGTTTTTAACACAAAACTCTTCAATTTTAAAATCTTAAATTGTTTTTGTTTTTAATAAAAATTGAATTGTTCTTTCAGAGAATAAAATTTCTTAAATAAAATGAATCGACTTTCGATTGAGTTTTTGGAAATAAGTATTTGTAAGATGTTTGAAATAATTTACAAATACATTATAACTCTTTATGGTTCACCATTTAATCGTCGTTTTCAAAGTTCATTTGCAAATTTAAATAAATTTCTTTAAACTTTTTCACTATACGCTTTTTAAAACTTAAAAACTTTGATCATCTAATGAATTTGCTTGATGGTGTGGGGATTGCTTTGTAAGGGAGTATTTGGTTAAGAATGAGAAATGATTGTTTTTTAAAGGGTTAAGATTGTGTTTACCGTCCTTAGTATATTCTTTCATACAATATATCTCAATAAACGCTCTATTAGTTTGCAATGGTTAAAACGCTTTTATTTATTACGTTTATAAAATAAAATTATTACTCTTTTACTCTACTTGTAGTATTTAATACCTTTTTTTACCAATTACTCCTCTTTGATTATTCTTCTTCTTTTAACAAGTCTCTTCTTCTTCTTTATTTGAAACGGCCAAAACTTCCGTTTACTTTAATCAACATTACTTCTGACTTCTTTTCAATTCTTTACTTCTTCTGTTTATCAAAAGTTTCTTCTTCTTTTTCTCTTTGTTCCTTATAAAGCTTCTTGTTTATCCAAAAAACTCTTGAACCACAAGACTTCTCTCTCTCTAAAAATTCTTCTCATAATCTTACTTAAAAATTCTCTTTTACTTCTCTTTAAAACTCTCTCTTTACTTCTCTGTAAAACTCCATCCCCCTCTTCATCTCTTCTGTCCGTCAAACTTTATTTTTTTGAGCTTTTATAGTTTATTATTGTTTTCGGTTGCAATACATTTCATCATTTATTTATGACAGGTTGATGAGTCTTTGTATTTGCGTCTCTTCCCAGTTGTTTTTAACTTTTCTAAATTTCAAATCATCTTAAATCAAAAAAATTAAAACACTTAAAAGAAATCACCATAGAATCAGTAGCATCTGCAATAGGTATACTAAGGAAAAGATTTTCTCAGATGATGACCCAAAATGTTAAAAGTGTGCAGACGTTTTTTAAAAAGTGTGCAGACATTTTTTAAAATTTCATTTCGTGTTTCATAATTTTAAAACTTTCCCAACATTTTGTACTTGAAATGTCACGTGTTTTATATAATTTTTTCGTTAACCTAAGTATCTGCAAATCATCAGAACATGACTTGATTCCTTTCATAAGAGTATTGTTTTAATAAAAAATATCTGAAATTAGTTTTCATCATCTTCTTATTCTAAAGAAGAAAGTTTTAGCTGCCATTATTACTTTTTTAATCGTTTAATTATAAAAGAGCAACGAATCGTTTAATTATAAAAGAACAACGAGTTCATTTTATTGGACAGAAAAGTAGGTTTTCCAGAATTGAAAGAAGCAATCCACATCCTTCAACAATAACACAATTTTTAATTTGTAGAACTGTTATTAAGGCAGGCAGTTACAAAAAGTTCCTGTCAAGAAGCTTTTCTATCTAACTGAGCTTTCTGAGTTCTGTCCCAGAGCTCCAAGTTCATTGTATAATTGAACTTCAATAACTGGCGCATTAGAACCAATTGTTGCTTCAAGCCGAGATTTAAGAAAAAGGATCTAAAAGTCAAAAAGAAATTTTTACTGTATCAGAATTAAGTAAATCTTCTTTAAAAATGAGAGTCTTTTGAAGCACAGAGCAAATGCTCTATCAATATTCCGCAATTTTAAGTAATTTGCAGTATAAAGTAAAAATTGGACCATCTTTCAAAGAAGTATCATACTTTTTGGAACTATTTTTAATATTAAAGCGCTGCTTCACTAGAATTTGCTGTTATACACGTAAAGTAAAACAATAATACCTGGCTTCAATTTTTTACAAGTAGTTTTATAAAGTTTGTTTATAATAAAGAGTAAAAAAAAAAAGGATGTATAACTGAGTAACTGTAATATTTCAGTTTCTCTTGATGTTGAGAAAGATATTTAAAAAAAGCTTCTCAATAACCTCTTTTTAACCATTTTTTTGTGGTAATTTTTTTCATCAATAAATCACAATAATCTTCTCTCTAAACAAAAACCTGTTTTTTAAAATTTTCTCGCTCATTTATACTTTTCAAAAAATATCCATCAAAAATCGTCATAAAAAAACTGCTTACACATATTTACAATTTTTTGGATTTCACTGGTAAAAACTATTAAAATTATTAGCTCCGTAATCACCATCTCCTTGGGGGCAAGGAGTGGTTGGAGGGGGCTGGAATTGGTTCAAGCCATAAGCACCCTGAACATTTAGTCCGGATTAATCCAAACTTGGCCAAAAATCTTCCCTGGGAAAAATTAAGACTGTGTGCAGAATTTGGTGCAGATCGGTTCAAAACTGTAGATTTGTATAAAGAACATACCCACAAACACACACACGCATACAAACTTTGGGCTTTATATATTAAAAAAGATAAAACACCCAGTGTTCGCCATACAATCAAGCTTTCACCACTTGGTCACTTCAAAACATGCTGAGCAAAAACTAATTGCTGCAAAGTTCAAATTGTATCTAAAAAAAACTTTGATGTTCTCTTTAAAACTGACGAAGATTTGACTATGGTAACATTAAAAATTAAGGTACAAAATTTATTGGAAAAAAAAACCGTCTTAAAAAATCCCTTATGCTTAATGACAACATTTTTTAAAGCTTTATGGATAATCACTCAAAAATCATACTATTTAAAATCTAATTTATTTTCTTTCATTTTCAGGGTGTTATTAGGATGCAGGAATATCTTATAAAAAAAAGGTTAGTGGGGATGAATGTAAAAAGAAGGCCTAGGGTGGTGGTGGCGAACACTGGAAGCAATATAACCGCTTTGCTAGTAATCGGCATCAAAATTTTTTTTAAAACAAATGACTTTTTTTGTCTTTATCATAAAACATAAATTCTGACACATAGATAAATCCGTGTATTGGTTGATTTTATTTAAAAAAAAAGCCATGTAATAAGCAATTAAATCTTTGTCAGCCTAATTGCCATTTTAATTTTTTGTGAATCATAATACATCACCGTTTTTTTGTTTTAAGGTTAATTAAAGAAAAAATTTAACCATATAATTGAACAGTTATAACATATTTTTATATTATAATATATTTTTAAATTAAATCATTAAATATAAAAAAAAGCAAATCGTTTAGAAATATTTTTTTTTTGTTAATTTTTTTCTACTTTTAGACTTTCTTTATAGGTTTTAATGAATTTTAAAACCAAAAGAATTATGTCATTCCTAGAACAGCCTTCAGAGACAAGATTAAGGCAAAAGGCCGTATGGTCAAAAAACTGCGTCCCTGCATTTTTTTGATCAAATCTGAGGGGCCAGTGTTGGTTAACTATGTAATCAGCGCATAAAGGAGAACTCATCCTGTCACCAAAGGCACCACATGTCACTTGTGTACATTCTATTGTCAGATGAACGTTTGATGGGGAAAATAAATAGACCATAACAATTTGGTAGATCAGGGTCGTTAAAACCTGGAGATATATGGTTTGTGAAAATGTTCAGTTTTAATCTTTTACTAATAATTTTTTAGTTTAAAAATCATTGATAATAACATTTGCAATTACTTAATTTAATAATACAACTTGTAATAGGCCTATAATTACATATTAATTTAACCATGATAACCTGGTGGCTACTAATGCTATTTTATTTTTTTAACAAGAAAGGAGCTGTGATACAAATAGCAAAAAAATATTTAGCTAGCAATTAATCTATAGCTAATGGCTGAAAAAGTCGATTTTTGATAAACATGGTCTGTTTATAAAGAAAATGTTGGGCAAGTATAATATAAATATAATATTTAAATTGAAACAAACCCAACTTTTGAAACACAGCGTCTTGTATTTTGTTAACTATATAAACATACAACACTACAGCCTTTATTTTATACAAACCTCATGGTCTGTGTTACTCTGATGCTATTTTTTTCGTTGCTAAATGCAGCATGCAATACAGAAATTAACATGAGATATAAATTTATTATGCTAATATTACCAATGATTTGTACCATGTAGTCATACATTATTTTCGCAAATGATCTTAAAGACATTTATATGAAAATACAGACTAAAAATTTAAAAACAAAGCCACATTTTGGCCGTTTAGCAACTGTTTTTACAATAATGAGCTTTTTTTTTTTAAAATATAAAATCATCTGGCTGCATGAAAAAGCCTAACATATAAAATGTTTTATTTCAGTACAAATATTACATTCAGATGTTTCTAAGTACTGCTCGGTTTGCCTTTTTTAATTTCGGTATTACATTTAGTCTTTGAGTAACTAAATGTAACAACTCTCCATGTTTATTATCAAAATTCAGGGATGCAATGAGTCTTTCTTTTCAAAGTTGAAGAGACATCGCATTATTCTCGTGTATTTTAAAAAGGATAGAAGAAAAATATTTGCAAAAGAAGCGGGCCTCCTTGGAAACCAGTCAAACGTGTATACTTAGACATAACACAATACACTTTTTAATAAACCTCAGGAAAAATTTAATATTTCCAAAATGAACTCAGGAAAAATTAAATGTTTCAAAAAGAAGTTTTTAATCCTACAGGTTTTTTTTTTTTTGAGTCATTTAAAAGAATTGAGTCAAAGAAGAAAAGTACCATCACCATCATCCACAGCAAAGTTTAAAATAGGATTAAGAAGTATCCTCCTAGACAATTTTAAAAATACTTAAAACTTATTCTTTTTAAAAAAGGTTGGTTTTTACTCAAAATAGAATCCAGGTTCCAAATTTGGACAATTCAAAAACCATTTCTATTTTTTTTTTTTTTTTTTTAAATTAGAGTTTTGTTCATCATATTTTTATGACAATTAAAAAGTCTTACAGAACTTTGCAGGTCTTTTACTCAAAATGAGTGTTTTTCTCGATGAATCAGTTTTCTTGATGAACTTTACTCTAACTATAAAGGGCAGTGTTAAACTTTTCAGGGTCTGTTCTTATGGCTAAAAACATTTGAACTTATAAATTAAATTATTGATAATTACCACCATTTTAACTGATTATTTAAACATACTCTCTACCCAAATTTCACCAGCTGGATGAACGAGAAATAAAATCTTATGCTGTGATTCAAAACTTACACGTAGTTTGCGTGGATTGTATTTAGATCATATAAACTTCTGGGTTTTTTGGTTTCTCGAGTAGCAACTCCACAGTGAGGTCCTTAAATGCATGACAATATAAACAGTTCAAGTTTGCCGCCAATAAAACTTAAACTATTTTAAAAATCAAAGGTCCCCAGGAGCTCTGGCTAATTTTTTTCAGTTTCCATTTTGTATTTCGACTATTTTCGACTATTTTCGACTATTTTCGACTATTTTCAACTATTTTCGACTATTTTCGACGCTTTTGACTCAATGAAAGAAATGGCTGATTGGTTTTTGTCTTACAAAAAGGTATTTTTAACGAAGAAATCCAACAGAGAGAGTTTTTAAGAAAGTTTTTTTTTATGGTTACTTTTGATTAAACCAAATAATTTTAAAGTTAAGCCGATAAAACAGTTGAATTAGAGAAATTCATTTGAAAAACAGATCTTTTACAAAATCTAGGGGATTCAATTAGAATTGGTTCGAGACAACTCTGTAACTACGCTCCCCGTAATTATAATTATACCACTATTAAAATCGTTTGCAAATTATCTAAACTTTTTAAAAGTGTGAGGGCGGGATTTTCTTTGTAATTTAAATTAAACAGCTTTCTTTCGGACGCCGTTGGTTCTATGTATGTGTAATGGTAGCGTGACGCAGAATAGTGTAATGACCACTGTGGTTTGAGTATGAGAGTAGTGCAAATATAGAATGTGATAGAATGTGAGGTAGGTTTGACAGTGAGTAACGCAAATAGAAGGTAGAAGCGCGGTAGGAGCATTAGACTTTTTAATAGCAATTATTAACGAATATTGTAATAATAATAATAATAATATTGCCTTAATTGAAATGCAAACAAAAATAAAAATGCTTACGACTGGTCTTTCATCTCTTACTTATATTTCTTAATTAATATTCTCAATGAATTCTCATCGATATATATATATATTCTCTTAATATTAGCTCATGCAAATAACAATACATTATTACTTATAATAACGCATGTTTAAAGTTACTCAAATATATTTCCTTACCAATCCTTCTCATAAGTTTCTCTTTAAATTCTTCATAAATTCTTTTCATTAAATTCTCTTTAAATCTTCGAAAATCCTTTTTCTCATAAAATCTCTTTAAAATCTCTCAAAACTTTTGTCTCTTAAAATCTCCTAAAATCTCTTGAAACTCTTTTCTCTTAAAATCCTCTTCAAATCTCTTAAAACTCTTTTCTCTTAAAATCCTCTTCAAAATCTTCAAAATTACTTTCTCATCAGATTCTCTCATAAGGAGAATCTCTCAAAATCTCTTAAAACTCTTTTTTTTGAAATGCTCTTCGAAATCTCTTAACACTCTTTTCTCTTAAAATATTCTTTTAAAATCTCTATCCTCCTCGTACTCATCTCCTCTTTTCCGATCTTTTTATAGTTTTTTTGGTTGTTTACAGTTGCGTTACATATTCATCAATTACTTATATGCAAGGTTGGATAAGTCTCCATGTATACGTCTTTTCTTATTTGTTGTGTTTAACTTTTCTCCCTTCTCACTATATATATATATATATATATATATATATATTCATTATCAAATGAATTATAAGAAAGCTTAAAGAGTAGACGAGGTAAAACAACTATATTCTTTTACTTTATTCTTTTTGTAATTTGTCAACCCGTGAAGTAGTTACTTTATCCTAACCAGTCTTATTAAACAAATGCTATAAAAGTTTAAACTAATGATAAAAGTTTAAACTATAATAATAAGTTCCACGTCCAGCTCTTATACGTCCATGCTTTTCCTTCCTTAATTCCGTCTTTAATTCCAATTGCGGAAGATGAGTGCTCACCATTTTCTTTTCTTTAAGAAATTTTCATCTTTTTATAAAGTTGTAATTTTCTTTAAAAAGTTGTGGGTAAAAATTTGGCTGCATCAAGAAAAGATTATTTAAGGAATTGGAGAAAATTAAATAAGTCAGTTAAAGAAGAAGGTCGTGACAAAAGTGCAGAACAAGCCCTATAACTATAAGTGATGAACGTCAACAAAACTGTGTACAACCTCAAGAAGAAGCATTTCGATATTCTTTTCATATTAGCAGTCAGAGTTGTTGTCGTTTACCTGTGAAAAAAAATTTGAAAGTAGAGCCGAACAATTCCCCTGTGTATTGGTCCGACAGTTCTAGCGACCGCGAGTCTTTTAATCCACCCACCTGTAAAAAAACCTCTCAGGAGAACTGCCATCCTGGTGTCTAAATTTTAACTGTTACCAAGCACCCATGAATAGTGTACTCGATACACTTCGAAAACATGGCAACACGCTGTCCACCCAACAACAAGTCGTCTTAAAGACGATTTTAAGACCAATCTTGAGATTGGTCTTAAAAAAAAAACTGGTCGAAAATGAAACACTGTAAGTCATCATATCTAAAACGTCTTACAATTGTCTTAAGACATCTTAAAGTTAACGTTAAAGTTAACGTTAACGACGTGTGCAAAAGCCGTCTTTAACTAATTGCAGGCTTATGTTGGGTGGGTACCCAAAGATGAAAAAACACTTTTAAAAGTGTTATAAGAAGTTCAGTGTGTTCGAAAATGTGGCATTAAGAATCAGGTATTAAAAAGCAAGGTCATTTATAAAATGGACTGTTGCTTATACAGGATATTATTCTTGTGAAAAATGTATTATCAAAGGTTCTTGGAAAGGAAGGGTAGTGTTTAATAAAGAACAAGAATTTTGAAAGCGGATAGATTACGATTTTAGCTGCCAGTCGTATAAGCAGCATCAGAAATATCTCCTTTTTTAGCTGCCGGTATTAAATGTGTTTCCGGATTCTGCCTTAACTATATGCATTTGATATGTCTTAGGATTGTTAAAAGAATCTTAAATTATTTCTGTAAAGGTCCTATGGCTAGGTTATCACAAGCACATATTTTACAGATTTCTGAAAAACTAATCGAATTTAGAAATTACATCGTTCGCTAATGATAAGTTTCAACATGGATGGACAGAGAAGCGGAAAGAGAAGTTTTAAAGAAACTCACCTTTATAAATGTGTAATTGATTAGTGTCTTCTAACGCTGCTTTCCAAAAAAACGATGATTTTCTTGACCTATTATTGTTTTATTAATTTTCTTTTTTTAGCGGCTGTCCGAGCGACATCCAATAGAATCGAAGAAGACAGTCCATAAGTTTATTCAGGGTGTGTTAAAAAACGCACCAGCATCACAAAAATCATATTAAAAATATAATTATTTACTCTTTTTTGTGGATGCTATGAAATATATTTCTACAGTAAATCATATCTCTTTTTTTCAGTTGACTTAGGACGACTTACAGTATTTCATTTTACACCAGTTTAAGACGACTTTAAGACATCTTTAATAAGTTAACCTTAAGACGTTTCAAACAATAACTTTGAGACAGCTTAAAAGCTGGAAAAATCTTGGCTGAAAGAATATCAAAAAAAGAAATTTCAATACTTGGTATATAAATTTATATTACATTTATTACTTATCTTTCTGTTTTCTTTTATATTTTTATTATTTATAATACAGAAATATAAATTGCTTTTAATTTTACATATCTTAGAGCGTGATAGCTTTAGCATGAGAGCTAAGCATCATAGCATGATAGCTTAGCCTACTAGTTTTTCTTTACAATTTTCTTTGTACTTTTATTAAAACAAATGTGGGTGCTAACGGATTTCCCCTTCTTAATATATATGCTAACCAGAGAATCCCCATGACAGTATACCAGTCATTGCCTCCAAACTTATTAGCTGTCGGTAAATCTGCTAAGGGTTATATAAATCATTAAGATCTCTATGAATATTTTATAATATTTATGCAACGCTTTTGACCAGTGGCTGACAGATAATAATACTCAAAGAAAAGTTATTGTTTGGACCAACAAACATAAAAGTCGGATACAGTTTTATTTAGTGAAGAAGCTAGCAGATTTACAAATGATTTTTATTCTCATTCCACTTGACATGAGACTATATAGCCCCATGAAGAGTGGCTTGAAGAAGGTTTTGGACGCTTTCCGCCTCGTCAATCTTAATGAGTACGTTTTAAAAGAAAATTTTGCGGGCCAACCACGTGGTGGGAAAGAGAAAGCTAATGTCATCAGCTAAACCGAAGAATAAGCCTAAAAAGAAAAAGCCAGTTGTGCAATACACTTTTGCTTCTGGTAAGAACGTCGTAAAGTTAACGAAAGTCTCACTACCTATCTGTTCTTTTATAACGTAGCATAAAAATATCTAGAACTTTAGGCTAGCCCAAGCCTATCAATTATTTGAAATATTGATAGAAAATGTCTTAATCAAATTTATCTTTATTTTTCAGGTAATACGACGTCATTGAGCAGGTGCAACGAAGTTTGAGCTGGTGAAATTACATAAGCTACTTTACAAATTTTTAATTGTAAAGCATACAAATGTAAACCTTTTTTTTTTTTTATATCATTCTTTTATTTGTCTTTATAAATTTTAAATAGATTCAAGTGAAAAAAATGACCAAAACAATATATATATTAAAAAAAAAAAGCATAGTGGCAAAATCTGGCGGAAGTTCAAAACGTGGGGTGCAAACATGAGAAACAAGCTTGTGGCCGCCGTTTTTTTTTTATGGGGGGGGGGGGGGGAAATTTCTCTTGTTTATTATCGGAGGTCATTATTTCTAAGGGCATCGTAAAGAGCACTCTCTATACGTTCAAACTTAGAAATCGTTATTTTATCAAAAAACGAGTAAAAAAATTATATTTACATGGGACTTGGTCGAAAAATCGGCGAACACTGGGTGTTTTACGTTTTACTCTATCTGCCAATAGTAAAATTAAATTAAAAAACTGATAAACAGTAAAATCAAATAGTAGACCTACAAAAGGAGGAGGCTTTTTGCAAATGTGCCATATTAATAAATCACAGTGAGTAGTGAAAACTTGATTCAGAGAGCTCCTTCACTAGACGATTTTAAGAGCTTAAAAAACCTTGATCCTTAAATGAATATTGATCTAATTTGTAAAAGAACCAAAAAAAAAAATGATAATGATTTCAAAAGACGTAATTCTAGGAAAGGGGAAGTTAGGGGTAAAGGCGGGATAAGGTTAGCTCTGACTACCGCCATTTTTTACAAATATCCTCATTTTCAACATCATACTCAACATTCTAAAAATTAGATTGTGCCCATGCCTCTTTGACAGCTATCTTAATAAACAAATTTTTTTTTAATTTTTTTTTTATTTTAGATGCTATGGAAACGGCAAGTATAAATTGATCCAAGCTACATGAAAAATGAAATCAGTCTACATAAATGATTAAGGTTGAAAAAAACTTGATTTGAAACAACCGAAAGTTTTTCGAAACAAAACACAAACTTAATATCTAATAAAATTATACAACTTTATTTACAAAAAAAAAAATTTTTAAACTGCCTTCTTCCTTCGGAAAAAAAAATGTCTACCGTTCGAAGCTTGTAAAATATTAGCTTTAATTTTTCTCTTTTCGATTTTCCAAGTTCCAATTTTTTATTTTTTTTATCGACATCAAAAAAAACTTTCCTTTTTCGAATCTCATCTTAAAAACTCGAATATTTTTTTCATAACTGTTACCATTGACAACAACAAAAACAACCTAATTAATTTATATTTCCATTACTATTACATTAAATGAGACCGTGAGCTTCAAAATCGGCCCTTAGCACTAAAGCAAATTTTACAGGATACACTTTTTTTTTTGTGCAAATAAAATTAAAAAAAAACATATACACCTCATGTTTAGTCACTAATGAATGGTTTTCTATGTGAATATCAGTAATTGTGATTATCATTGAATAGAAATATTTAGTTAAAGGACATTTTTTTCAAAATAGAGCCGGTTTTGATCCAGCCACTGCACATTTTAACAAAATTTTAATTGTTTTGTGATTAATTTCGTTGGAACCCGTGGTTATTTAAAGTCCACCGCGACTTCACACGCTTTTCAGTATATTTACGCCATCTATAGACAGTTTTAGAAAACTCTTTCCCCCTTTTTTTAGCAAGATAGCCCGCTAATGTTTTCAAAGAGTTAAATATATTTCGAAATAATTTTTGCCATTCATTAAATTTCTATTAAAATGCAATAACGTAACTAATTATTAGTGGTGATAAAAATTGAAGAAATACCTGCATCACATGTCATATAAGTTTAGCTCCCTGGGTTTTATAGTAGAAGCAACAAAACACGGAAAAAATTTTTAATGAGAAATTTATTATGGTTCTTGCAATATGATGTTTCATTATAAAGTTTCAATATAATATGTGGCACATTCAGCGGGCAGGTGTTATTAAATAAATTTATGGTGTACATAAAATTTCTGCTAGACATGTATAGGCCACAAATACATGTGTGAACAACATTTAAAAGATTAAATTTAATTATATAATAATTAGCAAGACAAAAATTATATAGCTTTCTTTTTTTTATATGCACCTTAAAAAACACATTAAAAAGGCAAGTCAATGTCATTGTAAAAAATTCTTAACAATAAAATAGTTTCAAATTCACAAAATTTAAATTACTAAATCCTAACATCAACATCATCAACATCATCAACATCAGATGATCCATCTTCACCACAGCACAGCTCATTATTTTCTTCTGATTCACTGTCCTGATCAGAGTCAATGCCATCTATTTCCTCATTAGGTATGATTTTATTGTAAAACTCAAGATTTTGATCTTGTCTCCAATCAACACCATAATGAAAGTTCAATATCTTTTCTACATCCTTTATTTTCTTTGGGTTAATTTTAATTTGTGAATGAATGATTGGTAAATTAATTGAATTAAAATTTTTACCTTTCTTGGTCAATGACTTAAAAGCATTAACTTCTACTGTATAAAAAGGTTCAACTCTCACCTCAATAATTCTTGGTCTTTTTAACACAATGATTCTTTTACAACTAGCTATTTTGAAATGCCAAGAAACATTATTTCTTAGAATTGTTTTCAAACAACTTTTCCAATCAAAAATTTCATAATCTTCTCCTAAGTGGAAAACTGCAGAATGTTTTTCAATGACCTCCACATACTCTTTGGGACTAACAATGATCTCCTTCTTATTGATGACCTTTTCAATGGTGCCAAACACCCTATCTGGTGGGATAAAGGAGTGACCTGTCACTGGGAAATCCAGTTCCACTGTTTGAATATGAGGATGAGCTTTATTGTGGAGCCAATAACTGATCATATCAATCATTACTGTATTCTTATTTTGCCCAGGGCATCCATCACAGCACAATCTGACTCTTTTTATGTTGCTAGACATGCTTAAATTATTCAGAGAAAAATAAAGAGCAGATGCAATTTCATTTGATCCCTTAGATTGCTCCCCCTCTATCCAATAGTGAGAATTAATATTTTCTTTGTTAAGTGTATTATGAGAGCTCCCTTTTACAATTGTAAAATTATAAAAGTTAAGCTGCCTCCTATAATATGCAGCTTGATCTGATAGTTTAGGTAAGACTTGGTTCTTCTCACAATCAAATGAGAGGGTAACAAGGTCATCACTTTCTTCCCTCAGCTTGTCAAAATAAGCATCAGCTATTTGGCAATGGATGTTTAATTTTAAAACTATTTTTTCTCTGGCTTGGAGATCTTTTGTATTTTTGATTCTAGTTTTAAGTTCAGAACATGCAGAGCAGGTGTCAACTCTAGAGGTCCCAAAACCTAGATTATACTCTGTATTGAATATATTAGTAAAAAACCATTTAGTAATTTTTAATTGACTATCACACTTTTTGTTATACATCCTCCACATTGCAGCAGGTGAGAGTTCAGCTGGTAAGTACTGCCTACATTTTGAGTGTGATCTACAGTAGTGCTTTTCACTAACTTGAAATGATTCTATGAATTTATTTACTTTCTCTTTTTTCTCAACAAACTTCTCTGCTTTCCTGTCTCCACCTCTACTTTCTTTGGCTGAAGTACCAGATTTGTGATATCTACTGATAACTCCAAGCAGTCTATGTTTTTTTATGCCTAATATTCCTAAAAATGTTCTCCTACAAACTGGTATTCTTATAGAGGAAGAGACAGCCTTTTTAACAAAATATTTTACAGTAAATTCTCTTTTCCTATTTGATTCACCTTTAACACGTTTCGGCTGTAAGGATGAACAATGCTTCAAAAATATTTTACAGTAAATTCTTTTTTCCTATTTGATTCACCTTAAACACGTTTCGGCTGTATGGATGTTCAAATGTTCTGAAGTTGTCCTGGTCCATTTTCTTACTTGTTTGATAAAATCGCTCATTAAAAGTGATGACATCACTCTGTGACAGGCAGTGACATTGGAAAGCACCCAATTTGTGCTTGCATGAAGGGATTTTTGGTGGACTCTTCTTTGAATACCTGCAGAAAAATAGAAGTTAAAAGTTAATAAACATAATTAAAAATAATACTTCATCAGTAATGCATACTTAGCTTTCTTCTCCCTTGCTCGTTTTGTGTTTTCGGGGTCTGCCACGCGTTTGCGTGACTGCAGTCTGCTTGTTTTTTTTTACTTTTCGATCGTTTTCCATCGCAAAAAATCTGTAAATGTTTAGTTAATTAATATTTCATAAATATTTTCTACTTTTTCTATTACTTACAAGACAAATCACGAAGAATTTGCAATTTCCAGAGGATAAAAGCATTAAAAACGAAAGAATTTTCAATATCAGCTGTTGTGATCACGTGGTATGATAAGTGCTTTCCTATTGGCTGAAATAATAAACTGGTTTTGAAGCAGCTGCGCAAACAAAAAGAGCCGGTTTTGCACCATTTGCTGAATTTTACATAGTAAAAACTATAGGATTGAACAGGTTTTGCATCATTTTTTTTATTATAGTGCGAGCCATTACAAGACATTTGGCGCGCTTCATTAAAAATCGAAAAAAATGTCAAAGGGCCGGTTTTGAAGCTGACGGTCTCAAATAATTATCATTTTATTATATTTCCGTGATTTTTTGCAGTATTTTAAAAACTTTCTTAGGTTTTAACAAACAACAACAATTCGCAACAAAAACTCCAAATAAAAATGAAAATCTTTCCATTTTTTTTCCACGTTTTATGTTTTAAAAGAAAATCGTTTTTTTTTTCTTTTTAAATTACTTAATATTTCATTTCATAAATAATTTTTGAATTATATATATATTTAACATATTTAATTAACATCTTAAAAATATTTAAACAGCCAAAAGTATTTCGAATTTACAACTCTTTAAAATTTTCAACTCTTCGATGTTATAAAAACTTTCTTTTATTACATATACATTTACATATTTACATTTGTATTTATTTTTTATTTAACACATTTTTCGTGTTTCTTACTTTAAACTCTTCAATATTATAGAAACATTTTCCACGGTACTCGATACTCAACCGCTTGAAGTTCGAACCACGAAGCCATTCATAAATGTCGTTGATGAAGCTCGTGTCGTCGTGAAGGTAAAGAGTTAATTTTTCAGCGAGTCGAATCCACGGGAGGACGAAACCTTTGAACTCCTTCTTTGATACGAATTTATATTTGAAGAATAAATTCAACCTTTCAATCTTACGCTTCGGTGTCCATCCATCGATCTTCACTGGATGATATAACCGGACATCACGAACGTTGGTCGAACATAAAATGATAAGTCTTTTCTCATCTTCAGATAAAATCTTCTTCATAACTTCAAATTCCTTCAACTTTTTATCTACAGTTAAATCCTTCAACTTGCATCCTGCATCAACAAATTTCTCCATGAAATATTTCTCATGTGAAACTTCATGAGCAGTTTTTCCATCGCTTATGTATATGTTCCAATTTTCGATCGATATTTTCATGTCCTCGGTAATTGACGCCTGCGCTTCAAAAAAGCATTCCATGAACATCTTGTATTCATCTCCATCTGAAGAAGAATAATAATAACATAATAATAATATTATTAATATTTATTTATTTTTCAACAACAATTATTCAAGAAAATGAAACTTTCAAAAATTTGAAACACAATATCGTGTTTAATGAATATAAGACGGATATTATTTTCTTTATCGAAGATATTAAAACACTCCAAATGATCACAAATCAGTTTAAAAAAATATTTTTTTATTTATCATATATTAATTAAACAAATAAATAATATACGAAATACAAAATTAATATATTTATTGAAACTTGTCTTACGCCGTTTTTCAACTTTGGTTGCGCTTCAACCAATAGAAATACGATAAACAATTCAGTTAATCAGAACCTTGGCCAAAAGCATTAAAAGAGCGCTCAACTTTATTTAAAAGTCGCCTGAGATTTTTGATACAAAAATAATTTATCTTCAAACTGAAATAAAAACATTTTCGCTTTCTATTTTTTTGCTGAAGCAACAAAAAGTATGAAAAAGTATTATAAAAAAGTAAACTAAAAGTATGTCAATTTAAAGCGGTAACAGTCGAATAAAAAACGATTGGAAATTATATTTTAAAACTGTTACACTAAAAGTACCGTATAAAAAGCCATTTCTTTTATGGTCATCTTTTTTAGACATTCAAACCAGTTTTGAAAAGAAAAAATATCGAATAAACTTTTTAATGTCACCAAAAAAACTAAAACTTTTCAAACATTTAACTTTAGGCAACGAAACATAAAATTATTGTATTAACTGAACTTTCAATCGCTTTTTCACTAAAAACCTAACTAATAGAAATGAAGGGTGCAAGGGAAAAACAGGGAATGTCAATTTTTCGCAAACTGAGAAAACTAAAAATCAAGTTTTTAAGACTTCTGCTACCTGTCAGTGAAGCGTACAGTAGTTTTTTTTGTTTGTCCGTAATCAGTATCCAGACAAGGTTTGAAATAAGTTTATATAAAAAGTATTTAATGTGTTGTTTGGATTTTAGAGAGCGTTATGTCACCCATGTCCAAAAATGACATTCCCTGTTTTTGCGTTGCACAAAATTTTCTTCTCTAATAAGACTAAAGTATCTAGTGTGGACACTCATAAATGACAGAGACTTAACCAAACATACAACATTGTCAGAAATAACAAGTATGCTACATTTACAAGCTACAATTACAAAAAATCTGAACATGAAATAGAACAAAAAATAAAAACATAAATTAAAACATATTAAACTCATTTGACTACAAAAATATTTTTAAATCAAAATATAAAAGGAAAATACAATAAAAAATACAAGGAAAAAACAGGCCTTGAAAGAGGGCAGCAGCTATTCATAATTAATCTTCCTCTTCATCGTCAATGTCAGAGGCATCAATCTCATCATTGTTGGCGGTTGATTGTCCATGATGTGGAAGACTGCTATAGAAATCTTGTGCCTTCTGTGGGCAAAAACGCTTTAATATCTGCAGGACTTTGAACTTAGCGGCTGAAATAAGCAAAGGTAACCTGTTGGATGGTTGAAGGGCTGCCTGTAAAGTTCTTCTTTTACCAACAGGCTTTGACATGACAGCTGTGGTAAATAATCCATTCCAGCTTTCACGAAACTGCATCAGACGAGGGTGGTCTTGTGAGTAGATCAATTCACGCAGAGGTTGTGCCTTGACTGGACAAGATGCTAAATAGAAGTTGGAAATGTGATTTTCCACATTCAGTAGCATAGTGTTGGTTACTGTGACAACCTTGAAAGGAGATGGGTTTTTTCTTGTTTCCCTGAAATGCTGGTACCATTCCCCTGGTGTGTTCACTGGTAGTTTTTGATTGATGACAGCCATGTCCCAGTCGCACTCCATGAAGGAATGTCCGCGAATAGGATAGGCTAGTTTCACATTGGTGAAACGTCTTTTGGTGGTGAACCATGAAATGCAGGAATCTTATGAAGGTCCAGTTTTTGTTTTGACCAGGGCACGAAACACAGAACAGTTCCAGTTTTGTAACTTCAGCAGTAGCAGCTCAGTGATTTTGAAGATTAAGCATAAAAATACAACTAAAAGATCTAGATTTACTCACCTGATGATGTCAATGTTTTCTGAATTCTCTCAAGTCTGGATTTTGTCACACCAAATATTGACAAGAGTGCCTTGAAGCAAATCTGCATTCTTGAGCATAAATCTCCATCAGGAATCGGCAAATGATACTGATATGAGTAACTGTGCAGGTCGGCCTCATTCTCCCCTTTCCTAGTTCGTCTTTGTTTCACCATTTTTGGAATTATGGCTGCAGCTATCATGGCGTCCTGTTCGTCTTTTGTACCCAGCCCATTAAACCTGTACAAAATTGTCCGCCTTGCTTGCAGACTGATGTTTTCAAAGCACTGTAACCTTGCACAGTTGCAAGCTTCTCCCATTAAGTGGCTTGACAGCTTCATTTTTTTTTGCATTTTCTTTTTTTCTTCCATTTATTGGCCGTTTTTTTGGTTTTTTAGTGACCTCAGGGTGTGTGTTTACATCCGCCATCTTGAATTGCAGTCACGTGACAAAAATACGGCAAATACATAGGTTTCTAGTGAAGCGGCAATTTGACTATCCTTGTTTTTATGTCGTAGAGGACTGACATTCCCTGTTTTTCTGTAGCAGGGGTATTTTTAATTGGCTATTTTTACCTGACTATACTTGTTTTTTCACTTCAGTACTTTGACAGAAGCTAGCTATCGCAATGCATAATCGGCTGGCAGTGCTATCTCAAAATTTCGAAAAATTGACATTCCCTGTTTTTCCCTTGCACCCTTCAAATATATTCTGCTCAAAACTGATTTTAACAACTACATAACAACAAAATCTAAAACACTTACTTCTTTCACATCGTTCTTTCAGAAATTACTATAAACAAGAGAATGAAAATGGAAGTTTGCAATTTTCATCAATAAAACAACTCAACTCCTGCGACGATGCTTTCGTTTGAAAAACTTCCGTTCGCTCACAGAGTTTTTTGAAAACTCAACCAGAGTGAGGGTTTAGTTGTAATTGAAAACTGGAATGTGGAACAAACGTTTGCAATTGTTCTCTTTGCTCTTTCTGTCATGGTACGCTTTAAATATTCTCAATTCTCCTGAGAATCTCTATATTCTTAATACTCTCAGTTCTCCTGAGAATATTTAGAGCATCTCATGACAATTCTTGAAACTAAGAACGTGATTGAAATGTTTGCACACTTTTTTTTTAACAGAAACTTTCAAATAAACAAAAAATACTTGTTTTCAATTTTGTTAAAATCGAGAACCATTTGTATTATGATAAATTATTTAATGCTCAGTTCTTATCTCTCTATCTAAAGTTTGAGAAAGGTTTGATGATAAACTCAGTTCTTATCTCTCTATTTAAAGTTATTAGAGCGATCTTTTTGGTTGAGAAAAGAGCTTGCTTCTTTTAACCAAAAACTCAAAATGTACAGAATGCAGGTAAAAAAATTTATTTGCAAGTGAAATTTTAAAGCGAGGCTTTTCATTTTTAAATTTAGATCAATATCATAAAAAAGTAGTCAGTCTGCCTAAAGTAGTCCATATATTGAATAAGTGAGGAAATTGAAAGCAGAAACAAACAAAAAATTGCGAATCTCTACATAATTTGTTTCATTTTATCATCAAATGTATGATACTCTAAACATTTCCTATTTGTTACTTATTGCAATTCCAAGAGAACCATAACATCTCTTTCGACTATATTTTGCAACCTTATTACAAAAATAGATTTCTCTTTTATTTTAAGGGTAATAGAGATTAACATCGAACTTCAATTTTTGTAGATTAAAAGATATTGCTATCCGCGTATGGTACACATTGGATACAAGCTTATTTATTAACTGCGAAGTGTAAAATCCAAAACAATGGGAACATATGAGTGATTAAAAATATTCTCTGAGACATAAAACAGGGATCGTCACGCTGCTGCTACAAAAGATCAAGAAATATTAAAAGATCCTTTTAGCTCTTTGCAGCCACACCCCTAATATTTCTACAGAAAAACCCAACATCGAGTAACAATCTGTTTAACAAAGCAATAACAAAATGTTGCCAAATATTCTTTTTGAAATTTCTAAAAAATCACATTCTATTTTCCCTTACACCCCTCATATATTAAATATAAAAAAAAAATTTCTTTAAGTAACTTTCAAAGAAAACTGAAACATTAAAACTGTTATGTTAAAAACCCATCTTTTAAAACTCTTGTTACATTTTCAGGGGTGGAAACTGAATGATAAATATAGTCGAGTTTAAGTACAGATAGTAGGAGAGAATTGCGAGTTGACCCGGACAAAAATAGTATAAAGCTGAAACTTTGCACAGAGGAAGTAGACAGTCTCTGGATGAGCGTAAAAAAAAGCCCCGTTGATTGCGCTACGGGAACATCCCTTTTGGGGCAAGTTGGGGCAAAAAATAGGCTAATTTTGACAACACCAAAATATCATTAATTATATATCGTTGAATCGAGAATTTTATGCTGATCAATATTTATATAAGAACTATGACTTGAAAACAACTATTTTTTAAGTTATTTACGTTTGAAAAGTGTAAAAGTGTTAAAAGTGAATGCCGCGCAAAACTTCATTCAATTTTTTGTTTTCAAAAGAAAATTTTTACTGCGAAAAACTTAATCATTTCTTTTGTTTTCATAACAAAAGTTTTCAATGAAACATTTTGTATGAATGGATAATTTGGTTTTACTCCGAAAAAAGGTTGCGTCTTATTATATTGAAACTATTATATGGAAAAGTAAAACTTACAAGTTAAACGTTACGTGTAGTAAAAGTTTTTACATTTGAAAAAAAAAAAGAATGCTGTTTGTGTATTGCGCAAGCTTGGGTTTGACAAAGAAAGTTATGTCAAAGTATATGGAAAAGGTCTCAAAACATTGATTCGATTAAGCGAAGAACGGAGTATGAATGAACTATGCAGGTTAAAATTTGTTTAAATATACAATCTTATAAAAAAGATTTTTCGCGCAGTTTGTTAAATTAATTAAGTTAAATTAATAGTTCAATAAATATAAAATAGTTACTCCCTGCGTTACGTTTGATCAGCCATTATGGCAGAAAGCGTTTGGTGTTATAAAAGATCAGAACCTCAATATAGTATGTCGACTCGGAGGGTTTCACACAATTATGAGCTTTCTCGGAAGCATTGGAAAACTAATGGCAGGGACTGGCCTGGAAAAAGTTTTAGAACAAGTTTACTCTGAAGATACAGTAAAACATATGCTTAAAGAAAAGCTGTTGCAAGAACTTTAAAAGGTCACATGTTGGTCCAGAGTGCATTGATGAGTCATATTATAGATATTTTAGTTGACGAATCAAAACTAAATATATCCGGACTTGAATGCACTTATAAAATCGCAATGAAAAATGGTATGAATGAGGAAGAGTTAATCAGACTTGGTAATACAGATGCTTTCAAAAATATTGAATGTGCCATATTAACCTATACGGAAAAGAAGTCATATGAATCACGCACTGCAAAACTTTGGATCTTGTACATATACTATATTAGTATCATAAAGGAATTTTTAGTTGCAGAGAGAACTTGTAACTGGTACTTGCATCTTCAAACAATCTCAAAAATGCTAAACTTATTTGCCGCATCAGGGCATTCAAACTATGCCAAGTGCTCCAGGTTATATTTGCAAGAAATGCAATACCTTTCAGAAACGAATCCATGGTTACATCAACAATTTTTAGATGGTCGTCACGCAGTGCGCCGATCTGAAAGGTATTGAGCTGGCCTATCTTCTGATCTTGTAATAGAGCAGACCCTGATGTGGTCTTTAAAATCCAATGGTGGTTTAACTAGAGGTAGAGGATTTGATGAAAATGTACACTGTTGTAAAAAATGACCAAAAACTACTTTGAGCTGACCCGAGAAAACTGCTTTGACAGGGTGAAACTACAATGTTTCCTGACTCCAAAAATGTAAAATTTGAAATCTAACTATTTCGTCCGAGAAAATAATTTCGATTTTTAGTTTTTAGTACTTTGCACAATAGGGCGAAATGACAGCTTTTCAAATTTTGCATTTTTACAGCATTCAAAAACTCTTCAAAATAAGCATTTATTACTCCAAAACATAACTGTCTAAAATTCACTTGAATAATAGTTTATTCTGACACAACTGATATAGTTTTTCATTAACAAGATGGAAATAATAAACACTTTCTTAAATAATTCTTTTAGTTATTCTAAGCCAAAACACAAAAACAACCTCTTGATTCTAAACACATAAAGAGCAAATGGTACATAAAATAAATTCTTCTCAATATTTGATTCTTCACAAATGCTTGCTGTTGTAGTCCACAACACATGAAAGAAGCCTCTTTGCATACTCAGGATGATTGCGGTCTCTTTTGTATCTCTGCCAATGTGAGCTGAAATTATGATGCATTGATTCTGTTGCCTGCTCACTAAAGATCCCCAAGGGAGCCCTTTTGATCTCAATGAATTGCTTCACATGGAAGAAAACAGCATGAACTTTTGGAGTCACACTGATGTTCATGATTGCCAAATATGAGTCTCTGAAGCGATCAATTTTTTCAGAAAAGTCATCCTCCAGAACCATACCAAAACATGCTGTCACCACAGACTTAAACTTTCGAAGGGCATCAATGATTCCAAAGACTTGAAAAGCAGACTCAGTCTCTGCAATTCTTTGAAGGAGGTCAAGATTGCTGAGAAGCTTGTGACAGGCATTCCCTGCAAACTGCCCACCATGGTATGGTTCTTGTTGAATGTGGAGAGCTGAGGGCCACTTGACAACATTGGGCCAAACTTCTGTAGTGGCTTTGTACATGTGATTGACCACACCAAGGAGAAGATGGAGTTCCATTGGTGGTATGAGCTCCAAGATGAGTTTGTTTTCAGAACCAGATAGCAAAGGCTCATGCACTACATTGCCAAAAGATCTTGCCTTTTTGATATCACCACCAGACTTAGCAAACTCTTGATAACAGGCAACAAGTGAGCCTAGTGTCCTCAAAGATCCTGATTGAGAAAGATGCTTTGATTCTGTGTTGCACCAAGAGCAAGGGTGAGTACTTGCATGGCTCTGAAGGCCACAAAGGATGTTGGCAAGTTTCATGTCGCATGAGACAACAAAGTTGACTTTGTCTAACTTGATTAAAGACAAGATCTGCCTCACATTTTCAAAGTTTTCTGGTAGTCCTTCTGATAAAGCCACAAGCATTTGACGCTTTACACTACTGTCTTTGGCAGTCCTCTGAGTTAAAAGTTTTTTCCGTGGTGGTGACCTTGAATCACAGTGAGAATCCAACTCCATGATGCCAAGAGAAACTTTCAGAAATCCTCCACCTCCATCAATTCCCAACTTGACAATATGATTCTGGAAAACTCTTCGAGAAAGCAGGACTTCATTCAAAAGCTCGGCAAGATCCTTGCAATGCACAACCACAAAGTCAGTGGAGTTACTCTCTGATAAAACTTGGATGCTGGTTTGAGTAAAAAACTCAGACAACTGTTTGCCAATGGCTTCAAACTTAGCTAGAAAACTAGTCTCCACAATCTTGGTGTCACTGACTCTGTTGATGGTTGATGCCAATTTCTTCATGCCAAGGTTGGACAGTCCTGTGTTTAGCTGAACTTGTACAAGATCTTCAGTTTTGATGCTGGGTTCAGGAAAAAGAGCTCTTGCACTTGAGCTTCCTAAAAATGAAATTATATTAACACTTTTTGTAATTTTAAGTTTTAAAATTAAAGGTATTCCCTCTGAACCTGCCATCTTTATATGTATATATAAAAGTATCACCTGTTTTAACTCTAAGTGGTGGGCCGCCTTTAGGATGCGATACTTTGGCAGTACCACCAGGTGTGGAAGGTTTAGTAGAGATGACTTGAGTAGCTATTTGCTCTGCAGCGAGTGGATCAGCTGTAGCTAGCTGCTTGAGATTCTCTCTAAAAGTGAATGGAGTGCACTGATGTGGCAGACCTCTTCCAACTAGACTCAAACAATCACCACATCTTTGAGGGGTACAATCTTCCACAGGTTTAGAATAGTCCACTGGGCTCTTCTCATTCAACTTCAAATGTCCAACTTGACAATTAAGACAGTTGCAACCTTGATCTCTTGTTGGTGGTCTAACTTTTATAGATGAGAAAGGAAACAAAGGTGGCAGGTTAACATCTTTTCCTTCATCTTTTCTCCGAAGAATTGTTCAACATGAGTCACAAATGCCTCTTGGCACTCTGGTATCAGTCAAATCAAGACTTGTATGGTAATGCTTGAGGATCTTTTCAACAAGGAACTGTGTCAACTCTCGAGAGCACTTCTTCAGACACAAGACACAGACAGACTTCCGACAATCTTCATGATTTTTTGAAAAATTTGGCATTTTGAAATTTTTCTCACACAACTGATAAGTGAAACACTTTAAATAAACATGTTCACTGCCGATTCCCGGAATTTTTAGCTTGTTTACAATTTTGATGCAAAACTTAAAACAAACATGTTCACTGCCTATTCCCGGAATTTTTAGCTTATTTACAATTTTGATGCAATAAAATGTTTATAATATAGTTCAACCATGAAATTGTAGGTAAAATTTTATCTTCTGAGTTAAAATAAATACAAATTATACTTGCTATATAGACTGTTATGTTTTAGAGTAATAAATGCTAATTTTGGAGAGTTTTTGAATGCTGTAAAAATGCAAAATTTGAAAAGCTGTCATTTTGCCCTATTGTGCAAAGTACTAAAAACTAAAAATCAAAATTATTTTCTCGGACGAAATAGTTAGATTTCAAATTTTACATTTTTGGAGTCAGGAAACATTGTAGTTTCACCCTGTCAAAGCGGTTTTCTCGGGTCAGCTCAAAGTAGTTTTTGGTCATTTTTTACAACAGTGTGTACGCAACCTTTGGACAATGAGCATCTGTTATTCTGCAAGTGTTCATGATACAATGCATAAATTATCTGGATTTGACATCGGAGTTACGGAAAGCAATAAAGAAATGGGTATTAAAAGATTAGTATGTGATTATGAACATTGTGAGTTATTTTATGACTGGTTTTCTGTAAGAAATCCATTCAATACTGTCGATAGAAATCTGTATTCATTATCTACAGGTCTTGTGTCAGCCAATGGTGAAGATCTTGTCAATTGTGACGAGGCTGAGAACATAGGTGTTCGTCTACACACATTTCTCAACGGCCTTAAGTTCAATGAAGCAAAGTTTAAAAGAAGAATACATTTTTTTCTTTAGATGTTTTGACCAATAACGTAAAACTAGACAAACAAACTGATTGTTGTGTCGATCCAACACTCCTTTTTAATAGAATTGCAGCAATTGCAGAAAGAGAGGATGACGTTGAACTATATTTTGATTATGAGCTTACTCATCTCCCACAATCATTATTTAAAAATAACCAAATGCTGAAAGCAAACAAATCATTTTTGCGCAAAGTGATTCTTCCTGACGACGAAATTAAAGTAAGTACAAATGTCAGTTTGTGCAAATATGTCCTTGATGGAAGTTCCTTACTCCACAGAGTTCCTTGGAACAAAGGTATGAGGTTTTTAGAAATTGTTGAGACCTACATCAGCTATATAAGAAAAAATTATGCCACCACTTATATTATATTTGATGGTTATGATAAAAAATCTTCAATTAAATCTAATGAACACATCAGAAGAAAATGCAAAGGTTCTTCCCAAAATATTGTTTTAATAGAAAATAATCAGGTTCCGTACTCACAAGAGCGTTTTCTATCGAATTCACACAACAAGGCACAATTAATTTTACTATTGTCAGATTAACTTAAAAGAGATGGATATGAAGTATATATTTGCAAAGGGGATGCTGACACGAAAATTGTCTCTAAATCGTTGGAAGTTGCAAAGGAAATTTCACCATGCATTGTTGTTGCTGATGATACTGATATAGCAGTTATGCTAATGTATCATTGGAAAGATGAATTAAATGAGATTTTTTTTTATCAAGAAAGAAAGGAAAAACTCTGGAGTATTAAAGACGCTCAATCTCGAGTAACGGATTTTAAAGAACATCTGTTATTTTTTCACGCATGGTCAGGATGTGACTAAACATCTTCAATACTGGGAAAAGGAAAACCTAGTTTTTTAAAATTACTGCAAAAATCCAATAATATACAATCAGTATCTGAAATTATTTCGGATTACTGGGCAACCAAAAAAGAAGTTGGAAAATCTGCAGTAAGGGATTTCATTGAACTTTTTAATGGAAATGCAGAATCTTCGTTAAGGAAAATGCGGTTGGTATTTGAAAGTTTAGTTATAATTTTGTGGATTTAAGTCACTCATTTAGATTTAGAAAGTTACATATTTTCATAGTATTTTTCTTTGGTATTTAAAATATAAACAAATGGTTTGTGAAGGAATTATTAAGCCAGAAAAGTTACCACCCACAGACCGTGCTGCTTATTTTCATGGTCTTAGAGTTTACCTACAAGTTGTTGAATTGAAAATGCTAGATGAATCTTTCAACTTGGATCCTAAAGAATGGGGATGGAAGTTAGATAATGGTTGTCTTCTTCCAATACCAACAGACAAAGATGTGGCACCACCCAATATATTAAAAGTGATTCGCTGCGATTGTAAAACTTCGTCAAGAAATATGTGCGGAACTAATATGTATTTTTGCAGGAAAAATGGATTAAAATGCGTGTCTGCATGCGGTGGCTGTCATGGGCAAGACTGCAGTAATAAAACGGTAAATTTTTTTTTTTAAATATACACATAATCTTCTTTAAATAATTTTGTTTTTTTTGGAATACAAATAATTTGCATTTTTAGGATTTTGAAATTAAAGAAGATTCAAGTGATGAAATTGAAGAAGATTCAAGTGATGAAATTGAAAACGAGAGAAATTTATTTGATGATTTGTTTTGAGAAAAGTAAGATATCGGACATCTAATTTTAAAGAAATTTGCATTCAAGTCTTAAAGTTATTTTAAAAGAATATATTATTTTCTAATTTTTTCCCATTTAAAATTGCGCACAGACAAAAGTTATATTATGTTTTGAAAACAAAAAAATATAACATTTTAACGATTTTACACTTTTCAAACGTAAATAACTTAAAAAACAATTTTTTTCAAGTAATAGTTCTTATATAAATATTGATCAGCATAACATTTTCGATCCAGCGATATAAAGTTTATGATATTTTGGTGCTGTCAAAATTGCCCCTTTTTTGTACCCCTAATTGCCCCAAAAGGGATGTTCCCGTAGCGCAATCAAAGGAGCTTTTTTTTACGCTCATCCAGACACTGTCTACTCTCTCTCTGCAAAATTTCAGCTTTATACCATTTTTGTCCGGGTTCGACCCTATTTTTCGCTAATTCTCTCCTACTAAGATTCGAAGTGTCGTTTTTAAAGGGAACAAGGGAACAATAAGTTAAACTAGTCGATAAAAATGTAGAATAGAACTAATAGAGTCGAAACAAAACTCCATTTGAAATGAAAAGCAAGGTGAAAAACAAATTGAATTGTGTTTTTTGTTAGCAAAAATTAGAAATTCGTGACCTCAAAAAACTTACGAATAGTGAGTTAAATGACAAGTAAAACATGTAAGTCAGTATCTACTGAGTTACATAGGGTGTGCTTTATCTCAATAGCATTGATATAAAATTTAATATTAAAGCCTGTTTTACATCAATTTCTCTTTTCTTAGAATAAAAAAATACATTTTGTCAGGTTTTGGAAGCCTAAATATTTGTTAAAGTTTAACGAGGGGGATTGTATTGACGATAGAGTACACACTAAGGAAGTATATATAGAATGGAGTTTCTTGATATACAAATAAGGTGTAATCGAACGAGTCATTTATCGTAGGGTGCAAACTGTTTTAGTCCGCAACATTTATTGCGCTGTTAACAGGTTGTTTTGTTACCTGATGTTTCATTTCCTTCTGGCTATTTTATAAGATTTATTGTAAACAACTCGCAAAAATGTTGAAAACCATGCTGTCAAACATTCTAAAAAACAGCACCTAGAAACCGAAAGTGTAAGAATAACAGCGATGAGCTTTCTTTAAGCGGTTAAATATTTTTTATCGAAAGAAATCGCTTACAAGAGAATAGATAACAAGTGACCACAATGTAAAAAAAAAGGTTTCGCAAAAGGTTTTTTACACTCGCATAAGGTTTTCTACTACTAGAAAACCTTTTGGTGTGTAAAAAAAGGTCTTTTGAAAGGGTTCTTTTAGAAAACCCTTTAGCAAAGGGTTTTTCGTGGTGAAACATAAGAAACCAATAAATGCCGAGTGTCGTTTATTGATATCGAGGCATAGTTAAAGAAGGATAAAAATAGAAAGGGTTTAAAATAGAATTACAATCGCTTAGCAATATGATATTTCAAATGAAATAAATAGTATTTATTTTATTGTATTATATTTAAAATTGTATTTAGTTAAAATTTTTAAAGTAGAATACGCAAAAGTGTATATTTTTTAAGTTAACCGGTTTATCTATTAGGTTCCTATAGGTCAATGTAATTCTTTTAAAATTTTAAAGAAGAGTTAGGTAATCAAAATTTAAAGTAGAAATAATAATTAAGTTATTATTTCTTATAATATATAATAGCCAAACATGCCTCAATTTCTTTGTGAATGTGGCAACAATTATTTTTCATTTGGAAAGTATTTGCGACATCTTATCTTGTTTCATGAAAATCAGCCTCTTTTTTACGTTAGATGTGTTTCAAGTGCATGCAAGCAAACTTTCAAAAGTGCTGATAGTCTAAAAAAACATGTTCAACAAAAACACAGTAATTTATTAGGAAGTTGGTCTAATGATAATGAAAGTGATCAGGGGAGTAGAAATTAAAAAAATGATCACATTAGGGAAAGGAAAATCGGTTTCCGGAGACCGGAAACCATAAATTTTTTGGAAATCGAAAACCGAAAATGTTATTTTCAAAACCGGTTTTTGGATATACAGTACAATCTCTCTAATTCGAACTTTATGGGGAAAAATAAAAGTTTAAATGAGAGATTTTCGAATTATAGAAAGTTGAGTCTTCTTCGGAGCATTTCACGGTGACTTTACATTTAATCGAATTATGGAGATTTTCGAACTAAAGAGATTCGAGTTAGAGAGATTATACTGTATATCTTTTGTACGAAAAATACTTGGTTATTTGGGAATTCTAAACCACTTTTCTTGATGCGAAGTTGTGCAAGAAAATAAATGAAAACATTCAATTTGCTTCCACTTGAACTTTAACAGTAAATTACTGCAATTTGTGAAGTAAAAAAGTGAAACAAATTTTCACAAAAACGAAAATGTCGTTTTCTGAAGTCCACAAGGATAACACATCAGTTTGGAAGCACTTTTTCCACTCAAAAGAACTTGAATTGGCCAAGTGCAAGCTCTGCGACCAAGAAATTAAGTGCAAAGGAGGAACCACAAGCTCCATGAGGAACCATCTGAGGACAAAGCACAACATCACATTTGCTGCAGTTGTTACTCCTGAGAGGAAACTCGAAGTCATCAAACCCATTGATTCGTTTTTTAAGACAAAGGACCCTGTTGATGTTGTTTTTGCTGAGCTTATTTCATGTGATGGGCTGCCCTATCGTGTTTTCTCAAGTCAACGTTTGAGAAAAGCTCTAGAGAATGAAGGATACAAATTGCCCAAAGATGCTAAATCGTTTAAGGCTCTGCTGATGAAACATTATGAAGATATCAAGAAAACATATCAGCTGCATTTTGCAGAAAAGAAACTTGTTAGTCACAAATTTAGCTTAACCCTAGATGAGTATACTTCATCCAGAAACAGAAAATATATGAAAATAAATGTTCATATGGAAGGTGATTATTGGAACCTTGGAATGATCAGGGTACATGGGTCTATGCCAGCAGAGAAGTTTTGTGTAATTGTTGACGAGAAACTGAAAGAATTTGGGCCACGTTTTGCCAGTGACGGAGCTGCTGTAATGAAAAAATTTGGTAGCTCAATTTCACCAGACCATCAGCTCTGCTTCGCACATGGAATCCACTTGGCTATCTGTGATGTTCTATATAGGCAATCTAGGAAAGAAGATAATGGCACACCTGAGTAAGTCACTATTCTAGAAGAGGACCAAGAAGATGATGACAGCGATGAGGAAGGAGGATTAGAAGTTTCAGCAAAAGCAGGTGCATCAGCTCTTCCAATGATCAGGGAGGATGTCACAGAACTCATCAACAAGGTCAGAAAATGTGTCCGATTGTTTCGAAAGTATTCAGTTAAAAATGACATGATTCTGCAAAAGCATGTTCAGCCTGAGTTTGGAAAGGAGCTACAGCTAATCTTAGACTCTAAGACACGTTGAAACAGCTTACTAGATAAGATTACAAGATTTGTTACCCTTAAGAAATGTATTCAAATGTCGCTGATTGAGTTATGAAGCTTATTATGATTTCTGAGTCTGAGTTTACCACTTTACAAAATCTAGTAAATGCTTTAGAACCAATCAAGGTTGGTGCTGAAGCACTTTGCAGAAGAGATTCGAACTTGCTCTCATCTGATGGCATTCTGAAGTTCATTTTCAAGCAGCTAAAAAGCCTGAAAAACACCTTTAGTCAAGAGCTAGTTGACTCATTTACTAAAAGAGTCACTGAGAGGAGGAATGCTATATAAGTAAACTTAGTTAAATATCTGAATAATCCTGATGTAATTAATGGAGCAACTCATGACATTTTCGAAAATTCCATGCCAAGGAGAATTACATTTGCTACTACTGTACCAAGTTTGTTTAATCGTTTGTTTGAGCAAAAGAGAAGAGAATCTAAAGATAAGGAAAACTTGTCAGATAATGAAACTTGTCAGGAACAAGTACAGCAATTTACTTCCTTGTCAGAAGAGCTCGAGTTCTCCATTAGAGAGACAGTCAAAGGGGTTTCACCAAAGAAACAAAAAATAGACTCAACTTCCAAACTAATGCTCAAAGGAATGGCAGTATTTGAGCTATATATATTTATGTTTTTGCTGCTGTTGTTCCCCTGAAATATATATAATAAAAAGATACACTAGAAAACCGGAAAACCGGTTTTTAAAACATTGATAACCGCGGTTTATTCGAAAAACCGGTTTTAGAAAAAATTTAAATATTTCCTTTCTCTAGATAACATCATAGATTCATCTGAAACAACCGAAGAATCAAATGATCAAAATAATGAAAAATTAGACCAAGACTTTAAATGTAATAATATTACTGATATGCTTAATATTTTGGAAAAACATTTTGCATTTCTTCTTTTGCGACTCAGAGAAGTTCACATACTTCCAGCTTCTGTTCATGCGGAAATTACAAAAGATATACAAAACCTACTTTTGATTACACTAAGTAGTTTTAAGGATGTTATATGTCAATAGTTACTCAAAAATAATATTTTGCCACTAGACAATAATTGGGCACATTTAACAGACACAGAAGGATTGCTGCAATTCATGAGGGAGATGTCTTCAAATGAAAATAGACTAATAGGATTATTGAAAAGTAAAAATGTGATTGCAATAGCTATTTAAATAGATTTTAGAATAAATAATACAACTGCTGTTTTTCAATACATTCCAATTCTGGAAGTTTTATCAAAATTAGTTTCCCATGAAGATGTTTACAACTGTTTGGGTGACAGTTACAATCTCTTTCTAATAATGATTTTATGATATCTTTTTGAGACAGTGAACTTTTTCATAGTGACAATTTTTTTTCTGAAAATCCAAGTGCATTGCAGATTCAGTTATATGTAGATGAAGTTGAGCTTAGCAATCCAATAGGAGCTAAGCGAGGGAATCATAAAGTGACTGCATTTTAATTTTTGTTAGGCATTCCATCTGAGTTTCGTTCAAAGGAAAAATTTATTCATTTGGCTTTATTGTTTGAACATAAACTTATAAAAATGGCCAAATATGACTACACTAAAGTTCTTCGTCCATTAATATATGATTTAAATGTACTGCAAAGAGAAGGAATTGAGGTTTCCGTCAATGGATTATGCCAACATTTAAAAGGCAAACTTACAGGTATATCAGCTTATATGCTTTCAGCTCATGCTATAGGAGGATTTCAGCAGTATTTCCATACTGGAAGAATTTGCCGTTTCTGTATGGTGGACAAGTCAGAAATTGGAAATAACTTTAGTGAAAGCACTCTTTGTCTCAGAACACCGGAAATTCATGAATATCACTTAGCTGCTATAACTGATAATGCAGCAAACAAGAATGTGTATGGTGTTAATAAAAAGTGTGACTTTTTAGAGTTGGATAACTTAGATGTACTTACAGCTTTCCCTCCAGATATAATGCATGACTTATTTGAAGGTATTATGCCAGTAACTTTGAAATGTGTTATCAAACATTTGTTACACTCTTGTAATACATTATCAATAAATAATATAAATGATTCTATAAACAAAATTCATTTAATTAATTCGTCTAATCGCCCTTGCCAATTACCTAAAAATATTGCATCAGATAAAGCGCACATAAATGGAACAGCTGTACAGAAATTAGAATTTTTCCTATTGTTTTGGCAAGTTGTCGGTAATGATGTACCACAGGGAAATATTGGCTGGGAGGTTTATCTTATACTTCGCGAAATATGTGACATTGTTATTGCCCCAATTGTAGACAGTGACAGTACATACATGTTAGAAGAATTAGTTGCTAGGTTTTTGAAAACATTTTCTGAAGTATTTGGTTCTGAATATATTATTCCAAAAATGCACTTGTTCATAAGCCTCACCTGATGTCTTTTTGGGCCTTTACAAAATTTTTGGTGTTTAAGATTTGAATCTAAGCATCAGTATTTTAAAAAAGCTGCTTCAAATGGACAATGTTTCAAGAATATTACCAAAACATTATCAAAGCGTCATAAAATGTTGCAATGCTGGGAAATGTTGACATATGATATACTTTTACTTAATTATACTGTGTCTGGAAACGTACCTAGATTTTTTCGTAACTTGGATGTTAAAGTACAAGAAGTTATAAGATTGCTACTTAATTTAGATATAGAAGGGAATTAATTTATTTTTATAGTGAAATCAATGTCAATTGATAGTATTTGCTATTCTATTAAAGCAGTGTATGTGTTGCATACTGTTACAGAAGAAACTGTCCCAATTTTTTTTAAAGTCATATACATTGTCTGTTTACGCGACTGTTGGTTGTTATGTGTACACCTGTTGACACCAAATTATTTTTCACATCATTTGCATTCTTATCAAGTTTTGAATGAAAATGAGTGGACAGTTTGCAGAACAGGATGTTTTATTGATTTTTATCGACATGACTATTTTAAATTCAAGCATGAGATATAGCGTTATGCATCCAACTTGCTCTTCAATTTAAGGACATGATTATTTGAATACTTATTTAGTTTGTTTACTTTATGTAGTTTGTTTATTTGAAAATTATGAATGTTTAATAAAGTTATTGTTCTTATTGTTTATTTGCAATAGGGCAAGAATTAACCGGTGACTATTTATGTGACCTTACAGAGCAAATGCTAACAGAGCAAATGCTAACAGAGCTTTTACCTTTAATAAAAGATCGGATAAGATTTATTCGTCTTTTGAAAACAACAAAACAATCTGTTTCAGCAACATTAGATAATTCTAAATCTACCTATACTGCAGTTGTATCAAGTGTTATCAGTGTAAATAATGAAAAGGGCGAAACAACAAACAGTGGCAGTTTTTCAGAAACTGAAGAAGCAGAATGTTTACATAGATTTGTTATAGCATTTTTACTTTATAAATATATTTTTTAAAATAATAACACTCTACCATTGATTTGAATTTATGAGAGTATTTGCATACTTTTATTTAATTTTAATACTTTAATGTTTGTATAATACTTGTGTTTAAGAACTATTAAGCATTTAATGATGAATTTCATTATTATAAACTATATTTTTACCCATATTAAATTACAGTTGAATGAGATATTTTAAATCAGAGTAATTTAAGGAAATTACTCTGTTTGCTTGAATTACTGTGCCAGGTGCAAGAATTTCCTTTTGTATATCAGTTGCCACTTTAATATTATAGCTAAGCTACAATGTAAAGATAAGGCTAGGTTTGGTTTAGGCTCAAAAAGCAAAGCGCTTTTAATTGATGCACTATTTGATGACTTAAAAAGACGTGACATTTTGTAAGTTGAAAATTATTGTTCTTGTTTTATACTTTGCTGACTCTATTTCTATTCATTGATTTTTCATGATAAATTATTTTTCATATTTAAAAAAATAATTTGTTCTTTACTTTGCTTCATTTATATTATAAAATTAGTATTAAATATTTTGTAATGTTTTATCACAAACTGTTTATACAGGTATCCAACCAGAAGAATATATTCTGCTGTTAGCTCAGCAGTTACATTAAAATATCCTTTTTTGGCTGATTACGATGGAAGTAGTGTAATGCAATTAGCATTTTATATACTATTGATTATACTTTTACTTGTCATCATCTATTTAATAAGAAAATTATATTTTAAAATTTAATTTTTGTCTATTTCACATTTTAAATAGGTATTTTGAGTTTAGAATATTATTAGAGTAGCTCTTTGAAGGAAATTTAAAAAATATAGACTTCCTCTTTGTAGCGAAAATTCAATTGCTGTAACAAGAGAAAAATTTGGAAGGCCTGGTGTTTAAGGAAGAAAACGAAATATAGATCAAGTTGAAATTGATCAATCTGACAACAGCACCCTTTCAAAAATAGCTCGAGTTAAGGTATGTAATAATGTATATAGATATTACTTGCTATAACCTCGTAAAATTATTGTAATGTGATGTTATTTAAATGTCAAAAATGTATATTTTCGTTACTGCTCACAAGTTACAGCTGATTGATGTAAGATAATATACTTCTATATGTACAGTTATAACTATAACTGCTTTTTATTAGTTGGCTAATGTGGTACAAGGTGAAGATCACATAAGCATAAAAAAACGTCAAGATGCTTTAAAAAAGGAAATAAAAAAACAGACACCAAGCTTTGATATGATCAAAGATAAAATGAAAAGAACTTGTGGGTATAGACAACTTTTCTGCCATGCACACACAACTGCAGAAGTTCTGGAAGAATTTCCGTGTTTACGACTAAATACTTTTGTAAGATTATATAAAGAACTATTGTTCTTTTATGAAATGTACTTATTTTTTTCAATATTTCCGTTGACTTTCTTTTGACAGTTATGAAAGACTATATAAAAATTATTACCTTATGAACATTTAAATTATAAAGTATAGACTTATTTCTAATGTAATATCATAATGTAGATGAATTTTGCAAATGATTTTTATAAATTAAAGTTTACAGCAGATGTGATTTTGCTATATGGTGTAGACGTAACCAAATTAGAAATAAAGTTTCTATCCCTTTATGATGTGGTAATCAAAGAAGCAGCCGAAAGATGCAAAAAGTATTGTGAATATTCAATAATGATAAACAAACATTTTGAAGAAACTTTGGACAATGGTAAACGGCAGGGTAATTTTTATTTTAATTTTATTTCCAACAACAATAAGGACTAGTCATAGTAGGCAATAAGTTACACGAGTTTAGTAACTCTAGCAAATATTGATTAACTCAAAAACATTTGATCATTTTTTAATACATTACATATGTATGCTAATACTGCTATTTTATATTTACTAGTTTTATTAAATGTATTATTATGCATGTATTTACAATTAAAGATATAAATACTTTTAGATTGGAAGGTGATGTTTGTTACATTGCTGTTAACTTCATTATTTGGGGAGAAGGAAGAATTATTTTTTCCCTTACCAAAGTAGGTAGGATGTTTATTGGTACATTGTACATTATTTAGAAAATTGCACTTGATCATATTTTTTTATAGTCCATTGTTTATAGTCCATTCAGAATTATTATATTTATTATATATTTAACCCTAAAAACTAATTTATTTATTATATATTAAACTATAAAAACTAATATATTTATTATATATTTAACTATATAAACTAATATATATTTAATAACAAGAAGATCTGAGAAATAATAATAAATATTAAGTAGGAGATCTAAGGAAATGCAAAAATTTACTGGTTTGAGGAAATAAGTTATTGAATATTTTAAGTCCATGTAAATACTCTCATACTAAGGACACAATTTAAAAAAGTGATGATGTCCTTTAGGTGAGGAGTCTGCAATAATTTCTATTATATTGAAATGTTATCAATTAAGAAATTTTAAAATTGAATGGTTTTAAGAGCTTTTTATTAGAGGGATTTTAAGTTGTTTCAGGTTTGTTTTTTTGAATAAATGAATTATTGTATTTATTTTTTTATTTATACAGGAAATACCACTTAGTCCAGTCATATTGCCACAAGAGGACGAGTGGACAAGAAAGGTTTGTTTCCTAAAACTATTTGCACTTTTTCCAAGGCTTTTCAAGCATGGTTTGCAGCATTTTGGATATTCAGCACTGAATTCACAAAAGGATTGACCAATACATGTCAATTTTTAGAAAAAGTGCTTCTTGGTGGAAAGGTCAGAGTGCCAAATGTTGTCAGCAAACGGGGCAACCGCCTTTTGCACTGATATTTATGACTTTTGTTTTTTGTATGTTTTTGTTGTTAATCTTTACAATTAATTTATGTTTTTTTGTCACTAAATTCGAATAAACTCATATTTGAATATTTGCAATATTTCTAAATTTTATTATATTTTGTGCTACTAGGCGATTTCTTGATTTAATTTTTTAAAATAGGTCTTAACGGTAAATAAACTTCTTAACGTAGGAATAATAAATATATATAAATAGAAAAATACTTTTAACTTAGGAATATAATAGTTGTAATAGTTCAATTTGTAGCAGAAAATTTGTATCAATTTGTTAATAATAGTTTTATTTATGAAACTATTATGAACTATTATATGTAATAGCTTTAACGTTATTTTCCAATTTGTTTTCGTTTTGTACAACTTGTTTGTTTTTGTAAAACATTTACGGACCTGTCTCTGGTTGTTTTAAAGGTTTTTTTATTTAATGTAATCTTTACTGTATATTACTTTGATGTTATAAGATTTTAGACATTATTACAGAATTTTCTTTATTGAGTTTTCATATTGCATGCAAAATTACAGTGAGTTAAAGAATCTAAACATTTGCATATAAGCAATATTATGTATAAATTAACTGTTTCAACTAAAGTGTATATTCAATCTATCCTAAGTATATTACCGAACCAACTTTATACGTGCTTGAAATCCTTATAGCGTAATATGAAAAATTATTGAATAATTTACAATTCAAATTAAAAACGAAAGTACAAGTTAAAAAAGGGTTTTCCAGTTTCGGATTAAAAGATTTTAAAAAAAGGGTTTTCTAGAAAACCCTTAAAGGGTTCCACCCTCGGGACAAAGTAAAAAACCTTTTAGAGCTATTTATAAACCCCTTTTTTTTTTACAATGCAGGCTTAGAAGAGAAGAAAGAGCTACTCCCTTATCTACCTATTTTAACCCAATATCTATTTTAAAATGGTGCTTTCTGTTAGAAACGTTCAAAATCGAACATTTTTCGTAGCTAATACTTTAAGAACTTAAAGCCGAGGTGAATGCATCGATTAAATGTCAACAACTGATGTTTTACTTAAAGCTTTACTCTGGTCGTAATAGCTCTTATTGCAGCGATGTTAGGAACACAATTTACTTTATAAAGTCAATGTCAGCAGGTCAACATGAGCTATCTTCTCAGAGCAGTCTTAAATCACTGCAGTTATTTTAGTGATAGTCATGTACAAGTTAGTAACTTCATATATTCGCTTTGTTCCAGTTTAAAAAATGTTATAGGTTTTTTAATGTTTGTTTTTGTTCTTTATGTTATTTAGTTTACGTTTTATTGATTTCAAGTTATTGATTAGTATTACGTAGTGTTTTAAATAAATTTTGACGAAAAAGCAGCTCGGTTTCAGAGCTGAGTTTATGTTTTAATTTGCTATCTATCGGTCAGTTTTCAAATTGTTGCATTTTACTTTTCAATTCAATCGGAGGAAAATAAAGATTTTTAAGACTTTTAATGGGCACGCACAGAGTCCCCTACTTTCTTACTTACAGAAGCGTGCAAAAGTTTATATTACCAGCTAAATTTTTCAAATTTTTTCGTCATAACTTTTTGACTTTTCACTGAAAATGAATGACTTTCTAATTCCTCCACATTTTTTCATCACAGCACATCAGTATTTTGTTAGCCTATAGATTTTAATATTGCTTGACAACAACAAGGTATAGAGTCGACCAAGTTGATAAGAGCATCTATCGTGATTTTTTCCCAACAATCCGAGAGCATCTGGAATAAATCATTATTATCAGTCGGTTTTTCGCCTATCAATTGACGATCAAAATGTTCTCAAAGATGTTCTATTGGATTTAAATCTGGGTTTTGAGAAGATTTATAAAAAATCCAATTTTAGACTGGCTAAAATTGGATTTTTTATAAATTGGATCTATCAAACGTAACTGATACTAACATCATTTACTCTACAATTAGTAAAATACTGAATCTTTACAATATACTGAGAAAGATGAGAGTCATTTTCTTCGTAAAACAGACCGAAAAGACTCATGTCATAAAAATCTTCACTATTTTCTTTCAGCTATTGAAACTTTGTTCAAAAGAAATTTCTTCCCGTGTTTTTATAGAAAAAAGATCATTTAGAAAGCTAGAAATGCTCAATGGTATTTTGCAAAAGAGAGTAGAAAAGTAGTCAAATTCATCAATTATTTTAAATTTATGGCGCGGGAACGAACCGAAGAAATGTTCTCGAAAATAAAGCAATCGCATTTTCAAAGCATTGATCACGTAAAAGTTTCCCTAAACAAATTAAAATAATAAATAATTCTTACCTTCAAACATAATATATTTTTTTGGTAGCAAATCTAAAAACAAAAAAGGCACGATGTATGAAAATTTGTTTTATAAAAAACTTATTTAATTAGAAATGAAAACAAAAAAGGAAGGGGAAATAAATTTAAAACGTTTATCCCTCGGCTCAGCAAAAATTCAAAAAGTGAAATTTCTAAAACGATATTTTTTGGCATGAGCAACCAATATTCCCTTGTGATAAGGAATCAACATTTTTTCTCGGTATTTTAATTGTTATTGTCTTGTAACCATGTTGAAAAGTCAAAGTTGGTGTTTTTGTTTTGGTCAAAAACAATAAAACTACCTTTAAACTTAGCATACCGTTTAAACGCTTACATTAATCTATTTTTAAAAATTAATATTTTTTATTATTTTATTCATTTTGACTTATATTTTTAAAAAAAACAGATACCTTTTATTTTTAAAATAATATGCATGTAAATATAATTAACATGTATTTATTTTATGTTCATGTCTGATATTTTTTTTAACGAGCATTTGTTGCAAATGCTGGTAAATATTTTTTTTTTAAAATATCTTATTACCAAGTGATTTATTTTATCTTAAATATCTAGAGAATTGTTATTTTAAAGGAGGATAAACTATTTAAATTTTTTAAATTAACACTGAAAAATATTTAAGTTTATTTTTTTTATTTTATTTTTTTTATATAGATTTTATATTTTAATTTCCTTATATAGAGTTGACAAGAGAGTAAAATAAATTTACACTCTCACTTTATACAACTCTTTATAAGGAGATTAAATTATTGAAAACTTAATTAACTAAAATTTAACCTGATCTTAATTTATTCAAAGGTGATGAACTGACTTTCATAGCTTAGTTAACATTATGTAGTAGTACTTTACTGGAAATAATGAAACATAAAGTAAACATGTACATAAAAAATTTGAAACAAAAATATAACATTTAGAGCAAAATAAAAAAACATCAAAAAAGATGTTAACGATATAAGAATATTTCTTTTATCGTTAATATCTTTTTTGATATATAATTTTTTTCCTAACAAATAGAATCATAAGTCTCCAAATGTTATGACCTCAGATTTTGTCATTTTTAAAATTACTTTTTGTTTGAATAGTTTAAACATATGAAGTTAGTTGTCGATTGTTTTTTTTAGAATGTGACTAACTAAAAGGTTGCAATAAGTTAGATTCATTAGTTCAATCAAATCTGAAAAATTTTTTAAGCTAAAAAAACTGTTTAATTCATTTGAAGAAAGATTAGTTAAGACAAATTAAATAACGAAGTTGTATAAAAATTTTTTCAAAATAGTATCTGTGATTGCTATTAAAATATTTTATTAAACATTTAAATAGTTTATTAAAAACTTAATAGTTGAACTAAAAGTTGCAATAAGTTATAACCATTAGTTAATCAAATCTGAAAAAGTATGAAGTCAGTCTCCTCTAGAGCTACTTCATGCTTTTAAAACACATAAAAAATGTTTGGGAGGTTCTTCCAGAAATATTGAGCTGCAGAGAGATAAAAATATTTGAAAATTTTAAATCAAACATAAATTAAAGATTAAAACTTTTTAAATATTTAAATCAAGATTTTGTAGCACAAAATTTCACAACTCAATTTCTTTGAAACTCAAACTGTTGATTATATTAAGACCCTGTTACATGAAAACAAAAATATGTACCAATGAAAATTATAAAACATCAAAAGTTTTTAAATACCATTTCTCCTACGCTTATTTAATATTGTATGAGAAACATCTTTTAAATATTGAATGAATCATCCTCCTTTAAAACGTTGTTTGGCCTAATTTTATTCTATTGTATTTATTAATGGTTACAAGTTTTTGGTGGCCGTCATTCATTTGATGTTTTTTTTTTCAGTTGATTTATATTTTTAACTTACAAAGTCAGTCAACATATTTAAAAGTAATATTAAAAAATTCATTAACTTGAATAATAAAATTAAGGGGAACAAAAACTAGAACTTATTTTAACCATAATAAACAAATAAAGAAAGCTCAAACAAAGTTGTAGTTTATAAATAAATCTTTAACATTTTAAATGAACTTACCAAGTACAGAACTAAGTAATGAATTTCTTTCTTCATTTGAATTCTTTAAGTTAGCAAAAAAACTCACTAAACCACTTTTGTTTTTATTTACTAGACCACAGATCATAGACAAACAACTACGCAACTTTTCGTTACGCATTATTTCTTCAGTACTCAAATAAATGTGTGCATGAACCGAAGCACAAAACTCCATTAAAGTGAGGTGAGCAAACTGATATTGATAACCAAGTTGTGATTCAACTCTTTCAATGAAACCCAAAAGTTCGTTTTCAACTTCATCAAAGTCATTCACAATACCTTTCATTTCCTCTTGGGAGAAAAGAATTTTACCTTGATTGAACAACTCCCATGCAACTTTACAAACTCTTAAAACATGTTGCTTGTTACTCTTACTTTGCATTATACTATGAACTGTTTCATCGGTTTTACAAATGTGTTTTTGAAAAAAGTATAAAAAAATAGAGCAATACAACTCAGTCATAGTGTTAAAAGAATAAGAACCACTAGCAGCAATAATTGTACACATTGTCGATAAATAAAACGGAACAGATGCCATGGATTTAGCATAGAAAGACTCTTTCAGAACACTTTTAATGATTTCTTTTTTGTTGCCAACTTTTTCAATATACTCATCTATTCCCTCGTAATTTAAACCCATTATTTGAATGGTTAACTTATCTGTACATTCTCTAACTTTATATTTATATTGTGATATAGCTCCAACTCTTCCAGCAACAACACATTTGTGTTTTTGAGTATTCAATGCTTTTGATAACACATTAACAATAGGTTGTTTGCTTGGATTAATTGGATTATGCTTTATTAAATCATCTAAGTGAGCAAACTCATCCAACCCATCAATCACAAACAAAACGGAAAAATGCTCACAAACACTGCACTCTTTAAAGATATCTTTGTAGAAAACATTTAACAGTTCATTTATGTTACCAATGTTTTGAAACTGATTTAACTTTCTACATTCAAGATAAACCACAAAATCCACAGTTTCCCATAAGATACCATTGGCCCAGTCAAGTAAGCACTTTCTGAGCAAACAAGTTTTTCCAATTCCAGCAATACCAGATATCAAGAGTAAGGGTAAATTTTTTGAGAACACTTCATTAAACTTGATTGGTTTATATGTCATTTGTTTCTTAAGAAAAAACTCTCGTTCAACAATATTTACAGTGTCATTTTCCACATTATCTGCATCAACTACAGTCAATTCAACAAACTTATTTAAGAGTTCAACTTTAGCTGGAGTCTTTACTAAACGCCCAATTTCATCCATTTTTCCATATGTGTCACGATAAAACTTTTTTAGTGCTTCATGCATTTCTGAAAGAACAAAAGAAGAAATCTATCTTAGGTTTCTAAAAATTAAATGCAAAATATTGTAATTCAAACAATCTGAACAAAAACTAGTGTAAGTTTTTTTTATCATGTCAAATGATGAAATTCAATAGAAAGTTTAAAATAGGTTCCCAATTTATGTTTTTTTTAAAAAATAACTGAGAATGTTTACCTAAAGTTATAATTTTTATTTCTTCTTTTTTAAAAGTTTGGTTTATATATTCTTGTATTTATTTGTGGATTGCTCTTATGATCTCATTTTAATGTCTATTTTTATGATGTGAATTTTAAGTCTTTTTTTACAATGCAAATTATTTAACTTTAATTTTTTTTTGTAGACTCTTACATCATTTGAATTTTTTTTTTGTAGGATTTAAAGATTTATTTAGTTCTGACGAACAAGTAAGTCTTATTTGAACAACATTTTTCTAACAACACTTTGTTTTCTCTTTTTAATATTGTGAAGAAGTCTTTAAAAATTTAAACTGTTCTCTGGAAAGTTTGAGGTTTTGTAATCTCACCTGTAACAGATATAAGTTTTTTGTTGTTAAAAATTTATTAGTGAAATGAATTTACTTTCGTTACAGTTTTTGGAAATGAGTATATGTAAGTTGTTTAAAATAATTTCAAAATCTATTACGTGAATAAAATAACTTTATCCTAAATCCACTATTAGTTCAATCGTCATTTTCAAAGTCACATTCAAAATTTTTTTGGAAAAGTTTACTTTATCGACTCTTAATCTCTTTAAAAAATCATTTTGCATTTGGTTCATTTTCATTTCATCTTTCTTTTGAATCATTTGATTTTTTTTGTAAGATTAGAGTTTTCTCTTGTATTGTGCATACAATTATTTCATTGTTACATTTAAAAAATATTTGTTAATTTTAAAAAGTATTTTTTAATTTCTTTTATAAAATATTTTGTGTGATAGTATTATCAACAACAAGAACAAGAACAACTAAAAATAATAATAACAAAGGAATTATGATACAATTTGTTTTTACAAGATTTTAAAGGAAAACTTGCCATAGAAATAACAATCAATTTTTATGTACTTCAATTCTTCTATATCTTGTACATTATTTTTATTACTTTTGTCATCAAAAATACAATGTTAATAAGTCAACAAAATCAACATATTTGATTGACTCAGTTAACACAGATTTATTTAAGAGACAATCTTTCAGTTAACACATAGATTTGTTTAAGAATTCTGTAAGAAGTTAGTTTCACAAACTTATAAAACAAGAAAAACAATTTGAAATTCAGTGAAATTAAAACAATTTTAAAAAAATTACATATTTAAACAATCAATTGATTCTGGTTTCGACAGTATTTTTCAAAGCCTATTTATACTTTTTTTAAATTTATTTTTATATTCTCTATTTTTACATTATTTTACATTTATAAGTATGTAATTGAAAATTGCATCCATTTAGATAGATCACTGAGATAAATAGAATCCACACAGATTTGCTGCTGTTATCAAGCCTTCTAAAATTAATCCTTTATTTTTGTTTGATAGTTGTCATAGCCACAAGGCGGATATCACATTGCCTCCACACTGTAATCATAAACTTCAGTCACTAGACGTTAATTTTTTCAAATCTCTTAACAGCAAATATAACAACAAGACAAGAAACTGGATGCTTAGCAATCCTGGATGTAAATTGTTTTTTTTTTAAAGTTGCAACTATGTTTAAAGCTACTGAGTTGATGGCTAAGCTAAAGGTTTAAGCTTTCTGAGTTTAAAAAATTCATAAAAAGATTATTGAAGAAAATTCCTACATTTTTAAAACATGCAAGAGCAGATTTCAAAAAGAGCAAAAATAACATCTAACACCTGGATGCTACAAATCAATAGAAAGTATCTTTTTATGAAAAATATTTTTAAAAGCAACTACTTTTGGACCATTTTACTTTTGCTTTTTAGGTTGCTTATCTATAAGAATATATCATAATATTTTAACAGAACTGAAACAAGAAAATAAAAATAATGCTATTCCTAAAATGATGAGGTACTTGTATTTATATTTGTATTTGTATTTAAGTACTTTTACTTAAACCATATACCCTGCTATTAGTTGGGTAAATTAAACATAGAGTCAAGCTTGATTTCGGAAGATGTAGCCCCACAAACTATAAAAGATATAAGTTTATATTAGTTTTACTTTTTTGTCTTGTATTACATTAGAATTTACTTCACAGACAATTCTATTATAGCTAAACAAAGATTCTATTACAGGAAAGTAATTTTACTAATTAAGATTTTATAAGCAACTTTACAGACAAGAAAGTGTATGCCAAAATTAAAATACGCCAGCAAAACTTTTTTTTATGCAACATTAAAGTGGTCTGTATTTAAGACAAACAACCGTGGAAAAATTTCAATTCTAAAAGTTTACTTCATTTAAAACAGATCAAATCCATGTCAAATCATCCAGACTATGACATCATTACACCCTTAGAATAATTTTTAGTTAGTAACTATTTGTTTATTTTTTTCAGGCAATATAAAAATTTTAATATGGCAAAACTAATAAAAGAAAAACATAAGTAATCCCAGGTCAACAAAGATAATGATTTAGACAGATCTAGACAGGTTAATGTATGAAATTTAAAAAAATTAGTTTCAGACTCTGACCATCATAAGGTGTAATAAAAACCAAAATCTGACAAGAATCATGAACATATAAGAAGATTTCTTTGGAGGGTCTGAGTATCTTGTTAGAGCTACACCAGAAGTTAAAGAAGAACAAGGATTCTATCATTATCAGGAAGAAAACTTGGAAATCATGTTTCATCAAAACAGTTAAACTAGTAATTGACTTCTATCTAAGTGATAAGTTTTCACAAACGATGCCAGTGCAAAAAGACTTTGTAAGCATTCAGAAGAACCAGCATGTTCAAAAAATGCTGCTACTACTCAATTCCATCGAAATATTAATTACATTTAAAAACCTTCTCTGAAACCTAAGTGGTGCACTACAACTAATGCTTAAGGCAATCAAAGTGTCTATGTATCTACTACCAAAATACCATACAACAGTACTGACCAAACAACACTAGTATTACAAACAGTACCACTTACTAATTACTAATTTGTTATGCAAACAGAATTGACAACCTTACCACGCGTATACATCTTAACCACAAAGTAGCTACCTAAATAACTGCAAAGAAATTCTGAAGGAAAAAGAATGCCTAATATTGATCAAAGTTAACATGCTGTCCAGAATGAGGTTCAAGAGCTGGAGCAAAAGTTAATGTTCACTTTACCCAACTGTGCTTTAATTTAAAGAGGATACATTTCTCAGACAAAAATATTTTTGTCTACAAATATCAGGATGATATAATTAGATATATCAAAGACAATCAAAATGATGCATTTAGTTTTAAGTACTACATGGATGACTGTGCACCACAATTTAAAAACTTTAAAAACATTATTAACCTTTAAACAGATAATAGATTTAAAGATAATAAACTCCTTTTTTAAAGACAAAATAAATGGAATCTGTTTTAAGTTATTTTAAAAAGAGGAAGTTGACATAACTTGAGCACAATTAGCACAAAGATATCTGCTAAAAAGAAATGTTTCTGGCACAAGGATAAATTAACTGGACTCATCTTATTTTTCACAAAGTAACATATTTTAGACATGATTTCATGTAGCAGATTACCCTAAGAGAATATGATTCACAGGTGTTACAAGTTGTTTTAAAAACCAACTAAAGAATGAACTTCAATGATGAACAAGTTAATGACATTTTTATGCAGCTAGCTACAACACATCAAAGTAACCAACAGTTCATTTTATGTGCAAAATTTAATGGCATGGCAGTACATTCATAAATATCCCACCATTATACAATGGGAAATAGCATGGTTTAAATTTGAAAAAGTTATTATTATTAAGTAGCTGATAGTGGATTTTATTGTTAACACATGCAATTTGATCAATCTTTGAGATTTCACTCATTAATGTTTCAAGAAGTACTGGACTTTTGAAAAATTAAAAATCAATAATAGAACCAAAATTTTATGGAACAACGTGTTTTATGGAATAACGTATGGTCTTAGAGTGTTAGATTCTGTAATTCAAATGTGTTGGAGTTTTGAAAGAAGACCAAGGAATGATATTAATAACTAAAGAGGATATTGAAAAAGAGAACTGATCTTTATCCTGGGAAGATGAAACTTCTTGGATGTAAGCATATTTGATGGACTAAATTTAACTTCATAATGACTGATGAGGAAAGCTTAGATTATTAAAATATTAGATTAGACACTACTTTAATACAATGTTGTCCTATTTATCATGTCATGTGCTATGGCAATTCACTACTACATACTTAACTTAAGAAGAATTTGACAAATACTGCAAAGAAACTTACAAAAATTCTTCAATTTACAAAGTATTAGAACATGATAGCAAAATTAGAAAGTAGGAAAGTCAGCTGAAGAGTTTGGATTCTCAAAAGACATAAAAGATTATTCCAGTATTTAAAAAAGTTAATATTTATCAAAAGGACTTTTAGTGCAGCTTCACTAAAAAAATTAACAATGTATATAACCAGCTTTATGATGTGCAACCAGCTTTATGATACTGTGTTCTGGACTCATCTTATTTTTCACCCTAAGAGTATATGATTCACAGGTGTTATGAGTGTCAAGGTAATAGGAAAGATCTTTAGTTGTTTTAAAAACCAACAAAAGAATAAACTTCAATGATGAACAAGTTAATGACATTATCTTTATGCAGTTAGTGACTACACATCAAAGTAACCAACAGTTCATTTCAATTTTATGTGCAAAATTTAATGGCATAACAGTGCATTCATAAATATCCTACCATTACACGATGGGAAATAGCATGGTTTAAATTTGACAAAGTTATTATTATTAAGTACCTGATAGTGGATTTTGTTGTTAACACATGCAATTTGATCAATCTTTGATATTTCACTCATTAATATTTCAAGAAGTACTGAACTTTCTGGTCATTAAAGAATTGAAAATCATTAATAGAACCAAAATTTTATGAAATAATGTGTTTTATGGAATAACGTTTGGTCTTAGAGTGTTAGATTCTGTAAACCAAATGAGTTGGAGTTTTGAAAGTAGACCAAGAAATGATATTAAAAATTAAAGAGGATATTCAAAAAGAGAACTGATTTTATCCTGTGAAGATGGACTAAATTTAACTTCATAATGATTGATGAGGAAAGCTTAGATTATTAAAATATTAGATTAGATACTACTTTAGTACAATGTTGTCCTATTTGTCATGTACTATGGCAATTCACTACTACATACTTAGCTTAGCAAAAATTTGACAAATACTGCAAAGAAACTCTCACAAATTCTTCAATTTACAAAGTATTAGAACATGATAGCAAAATCAGAAAGTAGAAATCAGAAAGTAGGGAAGTCAGAAATCAGAAAGTAGGGAAGTCAGCTGAAGAGTTAGGATTCTCAAAAAGCGTAAAAGATTATGCCAGCATTTAAAAAAGTTGATATACATCAAAAGGACTTTTAATGCAGCTTCACTAAAAAAATTAACAAAGTATATAACCAGCTTTATGATACTGTGCTCCAATCTTTTCAGGGAGAAAAAAAAGACTGTAAAATGTGGTAAAAAGTTTTTTCAACTTTTTAAAACATATATATTCACTAACATAAATAAATGTGATCATCTAACTACTGCTCGATAAAAAGGCTTTTTTAAATCATAAATTTAAGCAAATGTCTGACAGTGAGCTTTGTTGCTAACACCCCTAACAAGATTACCCCAGTATTAAGATTTTACTCATTACAGCATAAAGAATTTCCAGATTTTTAGTCTTTTTAAAAATTCAGAATCAAGAATTGAACCAAAAATTAATGGGATAACATCTCTAAGAGTGTTAGTTCTCTATACCACTAATACTAGAGTTTTTTAAGAAAAAACTAAGAATTTAAAATTAAGGAGGAAGTGCAAAAAGAGAACCAATACATATAATGTGAAGATTGATTTAAATTGTGATTGATTGATTACCAGAAACTGCTAAATCTAGACAAAAAATTTGTAACCTTAATTATGAAAACCATCCAGGGAAAACATACATAGAGAAACTTGTTTGACATTTTCATTCAAGCTATGAATACTTCAGACCCACTGATTAGTTTAAACTTATTTGCTAAAATATTAAAAAACAAGAAAACTTCAAGATAGAGTTGAAATTTTGTTAGTGAATTTTCACTAACAACTATGAAATCAAATGAGCTTTTACTATTACCACTATAAATTAAAAGAATGATTTAGAAGAACTATATTTTATTGTTGATTCAGTTGAATTATAAATTATCTTAAACTAGATAAAGATGTAGACAAGAAATGCGCTGACATCAACCCAGTAAGCACACAACGTTGAAATAATGTTGATCGACATTGATCAACGTTATTTCAACGTTGTTTCAACGTCATGTGCTTGCTGGGAATTCAATTGCTTTTGAACTGTATATCATGTATAAGTTTGTTGACATTAGTTTATTATATAAATTTAGTAAAGAAAAAAAAGAATTAACAAATTCTGGGTTTTGTGTTAAGATAATGTGGATTTCTTCAAAGGTGTTTGTTGAATAAACCACTTTTAAAAACATTATGGTTTGTGGATGAAGAGTAACAAAACTCAAAACAATTCTCAAGTGAATTCAAGTATTAATTATTATTATAATTATTTTAACATCAACATAACTGTTACTCAATAACATACCTAGAAATATCATTTTCTAAACCTTCTTGCATTCATGTAAAAAAAAAAAAGAAAGTTCATACCATTTAATGGTTAAAAAATATGAAAAACCATCCTGCCTATTGAGAGCATTTTTATTAAAAAACAAAAATCTAAATTTTAAATAAAAAATCATTTAAACTTAAAAAAATATACATTTTAATTAAGTTTGGAAACTTTAACTTATGCAACATTTAACATTTAGCAGATTGAAACACTTAAAGAATTCCAACTAAATATATATTTTTGAAATTACCATAATAAAACAAACTATTAAGTTAAGATTTCCTCAGTTCTGAGAACTGAGGAAATGCGAGAACGTTGAGAAATTGCATAATAACAAAAAATCTAAAAAACTACCATTTTTTTCTTCGGAAGAAGGCTTCATTAGTATTACTTTCTTACATGTAAATGACATATCTAATAGAAATATTTGTTAAAAGTGACATTTACAAATCTTTTTATTAAAAAAATTTTTTTTTTAAAAAAAATTATTTAAAAACCTCAATATTTTAAGAAAATAATTTTTCAAAAATTTTTTAAAGTTCATTTTTAACTTGTAATTTTCTGAAGAAAGATAAGCAAAAACAATAAGAAACTAACCTAAGAAGGCTATATCTTGTAAAACATCATTCCTTCTCATAACTTTCAGAGAATTCTGAATGCAAGTTCTGTAATCATTTGGATGTTGTTGATAAAGTGTTCGTAAAAAAAACTCAATTTTAGACTTATCTTTTGTCAAACCATCGTGACCTTTTTGATCAATATCCACATCATGATCTATTTGATCAACAACAGCAGCCACATCATTAAAACCAGTGCAAAATGCAAATACTTTCCATTCTGATGCCATCTTATTTTTTAAAATAATCACTAATTTTGCATCCATTCCTAAATAAAAAATATTTATTGTCTACTATGTTATAAACAATTCAATCAACAAACATTCATTGAAATGTGTTTCATTATCACTTTTAGTACAAACTACAAAATACAGAGGTTTAACTGATACAATAAATCATTGAGTCACAGCTCTCATCAGCATGAACTACTTGAAAATGAAATAAGTGCCCAACAACTTATGTTCTTTAAACTTTATTCAAATGAATTAAAACAAAAAAACTGAAACAAATACTTTCTCCTGAACCAACCTTATTGTGAATAAGATGCAAATATGAGGATGAATGAAACTGAATGCAACAGCACTTACATTTGGTGACATAAAGAAACATAAATTTTGAAACATATGGCCTATGGGAATTCTATAGGACTCTATAGAATTTCTATTAAATCTCTGCTAATTTCTATAGAAATTCCTATAGAACTTTTTTTTTTTACATATATTAATATAAAAAAAAAGTTTTACAACAAATTCTATAGAAATTAATAGACATTCTATAGAAGTTCTACAGAATTTCTATAGAATTTCTATGGGCCATATGTTTCAAAAGTTCATAGAAGTTCTATAGAACTTTTTGTCCTGGGACCACCACATAAAAGTGACAAATGAGATTGAGAATAAATCTTTTATAGATAATATCTTAAAAAACAAACCTGCCAAATTTTTTTAGAGAAAAAGTGTAAAACTAATCTTTAGAGGATTTTGATAAGAATATTCAAACATTTCTTTTTGTTATTTAAACATTTTTATTTGTTACTTTAAGTTATTCAAATATTTTTCAAATAATTTTCAAACAACTGAACTTTTCTACAAAATCTTTTATAAACAACTTCCATAAATTCTTTATAAAATATTTCTTAATTTAAAACATTTTGTAGGTAAAAAAATATAATAAAATTATTTGAAAAAAATACAAAATAGTGAAAGTAGAAAATCTAAAACAAATAAATATAAAAATATAAATAAAACTTTTATGATTCAAAGAAATTTACTAGCAATTTGTTGGGGTCAGTAACATGTAAATTATTATCAGTTTCTTAAAGATCAACAGTTTAGCAGGTTTGCAATAAACCATGTTTGCTGTAAACTATGCTTGCAGATTTGACATTATCACCTAATTGTAACTAGTTACAATAACAATTACGCATGTCTCAATGTTACAAACCGTAATGGGGTAACATTGACATTTCAGGAGATTGAATAAATGAATGAAAATTCCAGTAAAATTTACTCAACTTCAGTAATACTATATTGAAATAAAATAGATTTTATGGACTTTTATCATAGTTTATAATTTTTTACTTACACTAGGCAAATTCAAAAGAAAGCGAGGGTTAAAAATGCTTCTTCAAAGACTATAGAGTTGTTTAATTATTAACAAAATCTATTTTAAAAATTCAATAATTTAGGAAAAACAACATTTCAAAAGAAAGTTTTCAATAAAATTTTCTCCAACTTGTAATTATCTAAAGAAAGACTAAAACTAAAAGTAACTCACCTAAGAAATCTATACCATGTAAAACATCATTCCTTCTCATAACTTTCAAAGAATTCTGAATGCAAGTTCTGTAATCATTTGGATGTTGTTCATAAAGTTTCTTTAAGAAATATTCAATTTTAGACTTTTCTTTTATCAAATCATCTTGACCTTTTTGATCAATATCCAAATCATTATCAATTTGGTCAACAACAGCAGCCACATTATTAAAACCAGTGCAAAATGCAAATATTTTCCATTCTGATGCCACCTTATCTTTTAAAATATTCACTACTTTTGTATCCATTACTAAATAAAAATTATTTATGTTCCACTATGTTATAAATAATTCAATCAACAAACATATACATTCTAATGTGTTTCATTATCACTTTTAGTACAGACTACAAAGTACAGAGGTTTAACTGACAAAATAAATCATTGAGCCACAGCTCTCATCAGCATGAACAACTTCAAAAAGGAATAAGTGGCCAACAACTTATGCTTTTTAACTTTATTTAAATGAATTGAAACAAAAAAACTGATATAAATATTTTCTCCTGTACCAACCTAATTGTGAATAAGAAGCAAATATGAGGTTGAATGAAACTGAATGTAACAGCACTTACATTTGGTGACATAAAAATGTAAAATTCTTGATAACTTCTTGCAAATGTAAGAAACAAGTAGAATAATGTTAATTGAAGAAAACTTATATGAATGAAGTTTTCGTGAAAAATTCACCAGTTTCTACCTAAATTTTTTTTTCAGTAAAATACCAGCATATATAAATGTAAATTAAATTTACACCAGGTAATAGGCTAACCACAAGAGAATAACAAGGAGTTACAACCCTTTGTTTAAAATACAAGAACAACTTAATGCATTGATAAATAATAGCAAGTGTTCAATCAATCAAACTTCTCTTTAATCAATAAATGTGTCAAAAGAATATTCTAAGATTTAAAATGTTTAATGTACAATAATAATCAATAAAAAAAATCTGAAAACTTAGTAAGTTCAAATCTTGTAATGGACCAGGAAAGAAATGATACTAATAGTTATTACATCTAGAGTATACACTGAAGAGAAAGAGCAATCATCACATAAAGTGACAAATGAGATTGAGAATGAAACTTTTATAGACAATATCTTAAAAAACAGATCTGCCAAACTTTTTTTGAGAAAAAGTGCAAAACTCGTCTTTATAGTATTCATATTTTGATAAAAATATTCAAACATTTCTTTTTGTTATTTAAACATTTTTATTTGTCATTTTAAGTTATTCAAATATTTTTCAAACAATTTTCAAGCAACTGAACTTTTCAACAAAATCTTTTTTAAGCTCATTTGTAAGCAATAAGCAACAACTTGTAAGCAACAATTAATGAGAAAAGCAGGCACTTTATTTTTAGAAAAAAAGGAATTAGAAATACCAGCCTTACTTTGAACTTAATAAAAAAAACGCTCTGTTCAACTGTTCTGTTTATAATTTATAAAAGTTAAAAATAATTTCTAAACTTCATATTTTAGTAATTTACAACCAATAGGCTTTTTTTTTAAAAAAAAAACTTGTATTCATGTGAAAAAATAAAAAACATGAAGCATTCTGCTTGTTTTGAGCATTTTTATAATTAAAAAAGGTTCAACATTTAGTTTTCTACTTCATTTTGTTTGGTTTTAAATTTCTAACCAGTATTTCAGCTGGCAACTGAAAAGAAGCTTGTGGTTTCAAAATATTTATTATCAGGTCCAGGATAAACAAATTTAAAATAAAAAAAAGCTGAAATAATTGGAGGGGTTTCCTTTTCATAATATTTTATTGTTTGAAAAGCAAGATTTGAAATTTATTTAAATTGTTTGATCTAAATTCAGCGAGTATGTATCCTCACATTCAGTGATTAAAAGATTGAAGACTAAAACACTGAACATACATTGCCACGCAATATTATTAACTATAAAGAGTATTGACTATAAAACAGAAAAGTTTTGCTGAACAAAAAATCATTGATTGCAACTTAATCGATAGAAACAAGTAGAAAATGTTGAATACTTTGAAAATATAGATACATAAGATGTAAGTTTTTTTATTTGAAGAAAAAAAAAATTGTTTTAAATAAAGATTGTGCATAAAATCAAATGTTTTCAGATTTCGTTTTTGAGAAAAAAGTATAGTAAATAAACGAAGAGTCAAAGGCTAACTCATGAGTAAAATTAGTGATATATCAACTCAAACATTTTAGCCAACCTTACCATATAGTGATATATCAAACATTTTGTCCTGGTTTGGCAGCCATAATATCACTGTTCTTTTTTATTTTAAACACAAAAGTACCTTTCTATAAATTAAGCTTATGATAAACATTCCAAGAAAAACTTTTTCTTGAATATTTTATGGTTATATATTTTTTTATATTTCAAAAGATATGTTTTTAAAAACAGAAGCATAGCAGAGGAAATTTATATCAAAAGCATGGTAGCGGAATAAGTAAAGTTTTGCATTTTTAAATTTCCATTTTATCTTTTCTTTAATACCCCTCCCCCTCCCCCTTCATTCCTATTTAAATAGTCTTTAAGATTATCCACTGAACTTGCTATTTTCATTCTCTTTATCTTGGTTGCTTGATTAAGGACAAATAGATATTAGTTCAAACAGGTAAAAGATTTCAAATATATTGGCACAGTTGATGTGAAACTAATAGTTTTAGCAAATAGATCATTCTGTTGGAAACTCTTTTTCCAGCAGTTTGAAGAATCTTAAAGTATACTAATTTTCATTAGTTACCAAGTTGATAGTCAAACAATATAGTCACAATGAGACGCATTCTAAAAATTCAAAGGATGGTAATTGTTAGTTTTTCTTGGTTGCAGCTCTAAATTTAACACTTATAAAGGAAATACTTTTGCTTTCAAGCTGATTTTCCGTTTTGTGCTATTCTTCTTATTAAGAGATTAAAAAACAAGTACAACTTGATGTGACAAGAAGTTTAACAAAGAAAATGTCTTCTAATGCACAACTGTTTGTGATGAGTAAATAATAAAAACACAGCATAAGTCTTTTGCTCCAATGGTATCTTTGGATTTCATCTTAAATCACAAACACTTACTTCTCTGTCAATTAAGACAATACAGAAGTCTTTTGCCAAATTTTCTTTTTGTTGTCTTTGTTTTCTTGCCAGACATTTTGCTGTGTAGAAATGAGCTGTTAACTTTTTTATTGCCTTGGTCAACATTACTTTGCATTCTTCAATTGTTGGTTTCTGATTGATCAACACTTTGCAGTCTGTAGTCTGTCACTGATTAATTGACATCTCCATACCATCATTATTGTCAATTATTTGTCCCTGGACAATTAGAACATTTATGAACCATGCACTTGTTAATTATAGCATCACAAACAATTTCTTTATCAGATATTTATAGATATATTTTGATTGTATAGAATTGGTTAAGAATATTGTACTTTGATGTTGGGTACATACACAAACAACATGAGTTTCTGATGCTCCAACAGTTATACACCATTTCAGTCTTAAGCTACAGAGTTTGGAAAACCCAACAACCTCTTGAGAATATTTAGTTTTAAAAGAAAATAATCAGTTCTTTAAGATAACATAAAATCAGACAATTTTGCATGTGTTGGTTACTACCAATACTTACATAATCTTTTTGAAGAGGCATTTGCCTCATAAATTTATCATCATTTAATGTTATTTCAGAAAATGTTTTTCCTTTCTTGGTGTTTGGAACTGCATGTTTTGAAAAAAAATTCGTGTTTCCTTAAGATGTGTGTTTTATGAATTTTGTATTCTGTGAAATCTTTATACTTCAAAACTGTTTTTCTAACTTTACTTTTAACTTATTTTAAGTTTATTTTTGGACATCTTTTAACCTATTTACATCATAATGAATTAAAACCAACACAAAAAGAATTAGAATTTCCCTAAAGAAAATGGTTCAAACTCTGTTAAATAGAGCTCCTATTGGGCTGCAGCTCTTTGCTGAGTCTGTAGAAAACTGTGCTATAGTATCAGTGCAAAAGGATGGACTGATAGCACAATTTTAATGCACTGACTGATACATTTTGCAGTTGTTATCAATTCATCTAAAAACTATCCTCGTTTACTTTTGCTTGCTATTCATCATAGCCATAAGACACTTGAGGTGGTTAATATTGCTTGTGAGAATGACACAAGGTTTATCACATCTCCACACTGTATCATAAACTTCAGCCACCAGACCTTACTTTTTTTAAATCTCTTAAAAATAATTATTACAAGACAGGAAACTGGATGCTTAACAATCCAGGATGCAAAATATCTTTTTTTGAAGAAGTAATTATACTTAAAACTAAAGAATTGATACTTAAGCTAAAATTCTAAGCTTGTTTCCAAGTTTAAAAAAACCACAAAAAATTATAAAAATATTTTTTGAAAAAGATTATTTGAATCCCTACACCTATAAAACATGGATGAGCAGATTTAAAAAAGAACCAAAATAACACTTAACACTTGGATGCCGCAAACCAATAGATTAAAACAATAAGTGTATAATGGTGCAAAGTATTTGTATTTAAAATCTTTTAATGAAAAATACAAATAATTTACACCATTACACACTAATTGTTTTTAGTTTACTTATCAATAAGAGTATATAATATTTTAACAGAACTGATAAACCAAAAAATCAAAATACTGCATTTCCTATGTATGAAAATTAAAAGAGAAATTTAAAGAAGCACTTAATAGAAAAATAATTTATACCAGATATTTAAAGAAAAAATATAAATTAGAAATTTCAAGTGAAATTCAAAGGAGATTAATTATTTAATTTAAATTACAAATTTAAATTTCAAATTTGATTTAGAAACATAAACTTGGAAGAAAAAATATGTTTAATTGTGTAATTTTTAAATCCACATGCTATTATTGTTGCTTCTGCCATTTTAATGATTTTATTATAATATATCACATGATCACATAATTGGATAAAAGGATAATGCTCTCTTTCAAGAGCATTATCATCAAGATTCAAAAGAAGCAATTAAAACACTTAAAAAGTATAACCTATAGCACAAGAACATGCCCCTAATTGATAATATATCTTGCCTGCAATAATAAGAGCTAACTTGGAGGCTATGCTGTATTAGGATAATCTTTAAAATTACAATAAAATTATAAAAAACTAAAAACAAAATTTCATTAAAACAATAAATTTAGCCAAAAAGGAAGTCTTAACTCATTAAAATTTGTTATCTATTTAAAAAAAAATCAACTTTCTGTATTAAAAAAATTATTATTATCATTAACTATTTACAAGAGTTTTTTAAAAATAGACCAAGACTTTTGGTGTTGCTTAACATTGAAGATACCTCTTAATAGAATGCTTTTTTATAACCTTTGTTTTCATTGAAATCTGATAGATCTTGAGTGAGAGTTTAATCTCTACTGTTTTTAGAGAACAAAAATTAAGCAGAAAATAGTTTTAATATTATTTAATAAATCTTTAAATAAAAGATTTTTTAAATAATATTAAAATTATTTTCTGCTTAACTTTTTATTATTTTTTGTAAAAACCAAGTATAGTTTAACTGAAACTATGATTGACATTTCAAAATTTAAAAGCATTACCAATGGCTACAATACATTTAATGCATAAAATATAGATAAATGCACCTGTCTTATCTATATCAGTTGATCCAGCAGGTTGAGGTAGTAAAGCTGGTGGTGATGTTGGTAGAGGTGGTGTTATAGTTGGTAAAGCTGGTATAGGTGATTTTGTTTCTTCTTTGATAACTTCTACATAATTGGCTGGAAATAATCCTACTTTTCCATTTAATCTACCTTTCCACCATCCTTTATTACTATCTTCTAAAATTTCTACAATTTCTCCAACTTTCAGTGCTAATTCATCATCTTGCTGAGGATCAAACTCAAATGCAACTCTTGCTTTTTTTACAGTGATGGCTATTTTTGCATTAGTTGGTGTTGATGGTTGAGGGGGCGAAATTGTATCTTTTATAACTTCAACACAGTTTTTAGGAAAGACTCCACGTTTCCCATTTATTTCACCCTCCCACCACCAACCAACTTGTTGATAAATATTATTTATAACTTGACCAACCACTAGGGTGAGTTCATTTGGTTCTTCAGCTTCATATTTAAAAAGCACTTTAGCGGAAACTAAAATAAGAAAAAATTATCCAAAAACTCTATAAAAAAGTTAACAAAAAATTCTAAATGATATATTAAATGCTCGGCATATACACTTTTTTCTCCTTAAAATTATTTCTATTCACAAATGTGTTATGCCATAAAAGAAATAGTTAAACTTATTTTAATCATTAAGTAGTATAGTATTAATTTATTTATTACTTAATAATTAATTAAATTATTACTATTGAATAATTGTTTAATGTAGATTAAACATCATTTTTAAAAAAATATTATTTTTTCTGCATCTACGTAACTAAATTAAAATCAAATTTATTTTCAATTATGATTCAAATTACATATCAAATTTCAATTATGAATAGATTTAATTTAGCAATTTTTGATTAAATAGAAAGTATATCTTTATATGAATCACTTTAATAATAAATTAAATAAATTTGAAGCAAAAATATATACTTTTATGATCCACTCTAACAAAAAAAAATTAACTTTTTGAAAATCTGCTTGTTTTATTCTAAATAATTGTCTTAAAATATTTTTGGCAGCAGAGTTAAAGTTAAACTATTTATAATTAAGTCAGGAAATCAATAAAAATTTATAAAGATTTTTTCACAGAAAGTGGGGGCCACAAGTGAGAGAAAAGGATAAGTATAATACTTCTATAAAAATCCATACAGGGTTTTACCAGTCAAATTAAATATCTGTTACAAAACAAAAGTTTGAGGAAACTTCCTTTGATAAAGTATGGAAAAATCTATGTCAAATCATCCAGACTATGACACCATTTTATCCTCAAATCAATTGATCTTTACATTGTTTGTAGCTCATAAAAAACGTTGCAAAAATTGTAATACAAAAATGTATTGGTTATTGAGATATTGGCAATTTTGATGATTCAGCATTTTAGCAATGGCAGAATGAGCCACAGCAATTTTGACTTTTAATATCTTTAAAATGTTTTAGATGAACTTCCTAAAATTTGGTTTTCCTGCAGACCAAAGGAATCAAAAATGACACTCTAAAGGCTTTGTGTACATTAGAAATGTTTTATTTATCCAATTTTGTTAAAAAATATTGATGAAAAGTATGGATTTTTAGAACAAAAATGAAAGAACTTGTATAAATTTATTTCATTTTGGGACTACTCAAAAAAAAAAGGACCTTTGTTCTTGCTTTTTCTGATTTATGGATGATCAAAATGATCCTTCAAATATCATTAGTGGAACTTTAATTACATAAATTTCAAGATGAAACACCTTAATATGTCATGCAAAGACAAGTTTTAATTTTGAATTTCTTCATACTTTATTAGTTGGCAATTTTCTTAGTTACGATCTTCAATATTAAAAAACAACAAAAGCATGCTTTAAAAAAAATAACTTAATACATTTTATCTATTTTCCTTAAAAAGCATTAACAATTATAGGTAAGTTATTTTAAACTGAAAAATCTCTCTCCATTCAATAACACAAAACTGGACTTTCAAGGAAGCAGTTTTTAATTAAATTTAAAGATGTTATGTGAGTGAATCAAGTAGAAATATTGTAGTGAGCAGATTTGAAAGAAGAATAAATTTCAATAATCATGAACAATGCTATAGCAAGTATTTTGAGAGAAAAATAACAATGGTAATGGTTTTTGACAGAAAAATAACATTGGTTATTAGTTTATTGATACCTATTAGACTCAGTGAGAGAAATGAAAGCTAGTATAGTAACTTTTTAATTACTACAACTATTTATTTTGATTTAATTTTCAGGCAATTAAAAGATTTTGATTTGGAACAACTGATACAAGAAAAACATGAGTAGTCCCAGGTCAACAAAAATAATTATCTAGGCAGATTTAGACAGTTTAATGTATGTATGACTCTTACCATCAAAAGGTGCAACTAACAATAGAATCTAACTAGAAACTAGAGTTAAAAATTGAAGGGTCTTAGTATCTTGTTAGAGCTACAAAAAGTTAATGAAGAACAAGGTATTCTATCATCACCAGGAATAAAACTTGCAAACCCTGTTTCAATAAAAACAGTAGAAATACAAATTGACTTCTATCTAAGCAATGAGTTTTCACAAATCAAGTTCAAACTAAAACCATTTTTGAAAATGATATTGAAAGTGTTTTCTAAATGTTTTAATTGTATTCTGACTGTTCTGGAGAGCACTTAAGAGATTAAAAAACAAATAGAGATTAACCATTGGTCAAGAAATTTTATATTTGTTTAGTATGCTGTAAATAGATTCGAGTTTTTTGAGAGAAATACAATTAATGATATTGATTTTTAAAATTACTAAAAAAATAATTGAGGAAAAAAGACTAAGATTTTTTCCTTTTTTTTTCTTGCAGTTAGTCTCTTGTAAGTTAGGATTTTTCTATTCATATGATTGTAGTGTTTGTGCTATTTATAATTTGTAAAGAACATGCCGATCTCTGCTGTGATATTTTTGCCATGCTTGCAGATCTGAATTGCACTTAATTGCAACTAGTTAAAATTACACTTAGGAATGTCTCAAACAGTACTGGGGTAACATAGACACATCAAGAGATTGAATAAATGAGTAAAAATTCCAGTAAAATTCACTCAACTTCAGTAATATTATATTGAAATAAAAAAGATTTTATGGACTTTTATCATAATTAATAATTTTGTACTTACACTAGGCAAATTCAAAAGAAAGTGAGGGCTAAAAATGCTTCTTCAAAAACTTGTTTAATTAATTATTAACAGAAACTATTTTAAAAATTCAATAATTTAGGAAAAACAACTTTTCAAAAGAAAGTTTTCTATAAATTCTTCTCCAACTTGTAATTATTTGAAGAAAGACAAAAACTACAAGTAACTCACCTAAGAAATCTATACCATGTAAAACATCATTCCTTCTCATAACTTTCAAAGAATTCTGAATGCAAGTTCTGTAATCATTTGGATGTTGTTCATAAAGTTTCTTTAAGAAATATTCAATTTTAGACTTTTCTTTTATCAAATCATCTTGACCTTTCTGAATAATATCTAAATCATGATCAATTTGGTCAACAACAGCAGCCACATCATTAAAACCAGTACAAAATGCAAATATTTTCCATTCTGATGCCACCTTATCTTTTAAAATATTCACTACTTTTGCATTCATTCCTAAATAAAAGTTATTTATTGACTAAAATCTTATAAATAATTCAATCAACAAACATATACATTCTAATGTGTTTCATTATCACTTTTAGTACAGACTACAAAATACAGAGGTTAAGCTGACACAATAAATGATTGAGTCACAGCTCTCATCAGCATGAGCTACTTGAAAATGAAATAAGTGGCCAACAACTTATGCTCTCTAACGTTATTTAAATGAATTGAAACAAAAAAACTGATATAAACATTTTCTCCTATACCAACCTAATTGTGAATAAGATGCAAATATGAGGGTGAATGAAACTGAATGCAACAGCACTTACATTTGGTGACATCAAAATGTAAAATTCTTAATAACTTCTTACAAAAATAAGAAACAAGTCGAATAATGTTAATTGAAAAAAAGTTATATGAATAAAGTTTCCATGAAAAATTTACCAGTTTCTACCTAAATGTTTTTTTCAGTAAAATACCAGCATATATAAATGTAAATTAAATTTACACCAGGTAATATGCTAACCACAAGAGAATGACAAGGAGTAACAACCCTTTGTTGAAAAAACAAGAACATAATAAGTAGCAAGTATTCAATCAAACCATCCTTCTCTTTAATCAATAAACTAAGTTTCTTTGAAAATGAGTCAACATATGCTTTGTCTATTAGTTGTTTTAACTGATGTGTTACCCATTAAACCTAGTGTGTCAAAAGAATACTCTTAGATTTATAATGTTTAATGTACAATAATACTCAATAAAAAAAATCTGAAAACTTAGTAAGTTCAAATCTTGACTCTGGACCAGGAAAGAAATGAAACTGATAGTTATTATATCTAGAGTTTACACTGAAGAGAAAGAGTAACTGCCACATAAAGTGACACCTGAGATTGAGAATAAACATTTTATTGACAATATAAAAAACAAACCTGCCCAACATTTTTTGTGGAAAAATGTAAAATTGATCTTTACAGTATTTTGATGAGAACATTCAAACATTTCTTTTTGTTATTCAAACATTTTTATTTGTTATTTTAAGTTATTCATATATTTTTCAAAGAATTTTTAAACAACTGAACTTGTCTACAAAATCTTTTTATGCTCACTTGTTAGCAATGAGCAAAAATTTGTAAGCAACGATTAAGGAGAAGAGCAAGCACTTTATTTTAAGAAAAAAAGGAAAAATAAATGCTAACTTAACTTTGAACTTTAATAATAATAATAATAATAATAATAATAATAATAATAATAATAATAATAATAATAATAATAATAATAATAATAATAATAATAATAATAATAATAATAATAATAATAATAATAATAACAATAGTAATAAAAATAATAACAATAGTAATAATAATTATAATAATAATAATAACAATAATAATAACAATAGTAATAATAATAATAATAACAATAGTAATAATAATAACAATAATAATAATAATAATAATAATAATAATAATAATAATAATAATAATAATAATAATAATAATAATAATAATAATAATAATAATAATAATAATAATAATAATAACAATAATAATAATAACAATAACAATAACAAAAAAAAAAAAAAAAAAAAAGCTCTCTTCATTGTAAATAGTTTATAATTTATAAAATATAACTTAGAAATTATTTTCAAACTTCTTATTTTAGTGATTCACAACAACTAGGCTTTTGTTTAACAAAATGTTTCTTGCATTTATGTTAAAGTTCATTATGAACAAAAAACTAAAATTCAAAATTGTTGATTTTGTTGTTATAACACCTTAACAAAAGAAAATATTCAGATTGTAACACTATGATGACCATACTCAAAAATGTGTACCAAGAATTTTTCTGATTTCATCTTAGTTTTATGTGAATTCTTTTAACCTTACTATGGTGATATATTAACTCAAGCATATTAACCAATCTTACTATGTTGATATAATAGCTCAAACATTTTGTTCTGGTTTGGCAGCCATATCACTGCTCTTTTTCATTTTAAACACAATAGTACCTTTCTTTAAACTAAGCTTCTAATAAAAATTTCAATAATGCTTTTTCATGAATGTTTTATGTTTGTATATTTTTTTATACTTTAGAAGATATGTATTTAAAACAGAAGCATAGTAGCAGATTAAATAAAGCTTTGCACTTTTGAATTTTCATTTTGTCCTCCCTTTAATACTCCTCCTCCTTACCCCTTCCTTCAAATTTCATTAGTCTTTAATATTATCCACTATATATGTTATTTTCATTCACTTTCTTTTAGTTGCTTGATTAAGGACAAATGGATATTAGTTCAGAAAGGTAAGGATTTCAAAAATATTGGCACAGTTGATGTGGAACTAGCAGTTTTAGCAAATAAGTCATACTTTTGGAAAGTCTTTCTCCAGCAGTTTGAAGAATCTTAAACTATACTAATTTTCATTAGTTACCAAGTTGATAGTCAAACAATATCATCACAATGAGACATTCTAAAAATTTAAGAGGGTAATTGTCAGCTTTTCTTGATTGCAGTTCTTTTTTTACACTTAAGGAAATATCTTTGTTTTCAAGCTGATTTTGCATTTTGTACTATGCTTCGTATGTCGAACAAATACAACATGATGTAACAAGAAGTTTAACAACAAAAAAAAAAAGGTCTTCGTTCTTCACAACTGTTTTTTGTGATGAACTTCTTGTCGATTCATGTTGTATTTATTAGCATATCAAAGAGCAACAACAACCCTGAAACCAGGTGATTAGGATTGTTAGCAAATTATTTAGACAAATAATAATTTTAAAAATACACAATTTTTATATTTTATCCATTTTTTAATTGTTAATATGAACTAAATTTGAATATTAGAAGCATATTTCTTCTGAAATCAAGATTGATTTATTGACAAACAAAATGAAAAGATAAATAGGGAGAAATAATTTTCAAAATAAATCTTCTTCAAATGTTATTTTATTCCTTCAATAAAATATTCAAAAACCCAGATTTTTATCTGAGGTTTGAAGCATGCTTAGGAAGTAGCTTTGCCCTTTAGAAGTTTAATTTGCTTGTAACTTTGAAAAAAATATATAAGATTGCTGAAACATTCACTTCTGATTTTTAAAATTGAAATATTTGTGAATATGTTAACATAGCCAGTTTATAATATTTGTTTTGTGTAATTAGTTATTGATCAATTCATTTTACTCATTATGGAATTCATTTTGAGAGCTCTGTTACATTATAAACAGAAAAAAAAATTTTTTTTTAATTTGTATTTCCAAACATTAAAAACTTTCCGTAAGTTTATCTGTGATTTTCTATGCGAATTTCTCTTCAACTGAAGAAAAATTTAACTTATGCAACCTCCATTTTTGTTTTGCAACATAAGGAAGTATGTTAACAAACTAAAACTGTTCAAATCAACTTTTTAAAGGAAGATTATATCCCAATATTTTAACATTTAAGTCAGAAACACAAAGAAAACTTTAATTATGTGTTAAACTTGTAATTAAACAGCGTTTTTTTTATAGTTGTTTATGAATTTTAAATGATGAAAAACATTTAATAAAATAACTTTTATTAAATGCTTTTCATCATTTAAAATTCATAAACAACTAAGAAATTTGATCAAAATTTAATGTAAAAATTCAAGTTACAAGTGAGAATTAGGTTGTAAGTTGCTTAATTTTAAATGACAAATTGTTTTGTTAATTTTTTGCCTTCTAAATGCTCAAACTTGAAAAACGTTTAAATGTGCATTAATTAGTAAATAATCACCAAAAAAATGAATCTTAAAGAAACAAATTTAATTAGTTTAAGCCCTGTTTGGTAAAACCTTATCAAATCAGTAACCTTCCAGTCAGCAAAAAGTAATAGTTGATAACTAGATGCCTACCTATTTGACAGCTTATCTCTCTCAAGCAAAGGAATGCAAACAGTGTGAAGCCTCGCAATGTGCCGACAATTTTGATCTTTCCCAAAATTCCTGCGGTCATGTGATACTTAAGTGACAGGCTGGACCGCGCGCACTCGTTTACTTATACCAAAACAGTGATGGTGCTGTGTCTAGGTCATATAAAGGTGAAATCGAAAGCTTTTTCTCTCCAAATATTTTCTCACATAACTTTTCAACTAGATATCTTCCGAAAAATCCTAAGTTGGGAAAATTTTTTGTTATAAACAAGATTGACATGTTATAAAAAAACCTCAAAATAGTAGATTTAAAATGGGGGTTTGACGCCAGTGACCCGAAAGGTCCAATGGCTTTAAGCCTCCATTTTACATCTACTACCTAAAAATCGTATTTGAGTTAGCACATATTAGCCAGTTTCCACGCATGTGAAAACATTAGAGCTAAAAAAAAATGGTTGCTAGCAAGTGAGCAAATTAGAAATACAAAGTTGTTGGGCCCAAAAGAACTATTATGAGTAATTCAAATTGCTCACTGACATCAACCATCATGATAAACCAGTAGTTTTCTACAGTTATATATAGCAATTACTACAGATTCAGTGGTATGGTTCTCATAAGCTTTATATTCATGCAAGCAGCAGGCCTCTTCCTCTATGAGCAAAGATAAGGGTTAATTCTAAATTTCACTCTAATGTTGACTCTTGGTAAGCGCTAATGACATATCACAGCGCGCATATTTGCATACACAAATTGTTTTTTATTTAAGAAATGTGTGCATTTTTTAACATTCATGCACATTTTCGCACCTTATGTCACCCCTTATCACCCCAAAATAAGTGTTGACAGTGTAAGTATTTGTGCCCCGCACCCGCGCTTTCTAACTAATAAACCATGAAGAGGGTTTGTTTGTAAAGAGCTAACCATCAGATCGGATTCTCATCAAGAAATGCCTCTTAAGCAGCAGCAGGTTCAAACCAAAGCGTTAGCGTTGGTTTCCTATTTATGAGGTAATGACCATAGGCTCTAGTTGTAACACCATCGGGCAGAAGCCGGTCTTGTTCTGCGCGCAGGCTACAAATTGAAGGCCGTGGCTCTTTAAAACAACCTGTTTTTGCTTAAACTCTTTGCGCTCGAGAATCTGCTTGAACTTATAATGGCGCATATTTTTGACCTTTGCTCGTTGAACTCACTTGGCCTTGAGCTTGGCCAACAATCTTGTTTTCTGTGTTATAATATAGACTACCATTGCGTCTCTGTCTTTGTAGACATCTTCAGTCTCAACATGGAACAACAAGCTGTTGGTATCGGTTGCATCACAAACGATTCTGAGCGCTTGTTGCTTTTATTATTTTTGTTTTGATTTTAATTGCTTTTACTATTTCAGGGATTATAATGATGCACCAAATTACATCAAATGAAAAAAGAAATTTTTTTACTCCATCAAAATACCATCATATAATTAACTAAATTAAATTACTAGTTGGGTCTTTTGGATCAGAAACAGCCTGATTATGTCTCAATAAAGAGTCCGTAACCCTTTACCTTGTCACCATATTGAGCTTTAAGATTTTTATACCAGCAGTCATACATCAATTGTTAGAATATATTGAAAACACTCTGGCCAACAAATATTAGCCTGTTCAGTTCGAGTTCCCCGCCTGGTTTTAGATCCGTGGTACGCTAGACCAAAAGTCTAGCGTACCACGGATATGCAACCAGGACCAAAGGTCTAGCGTACCACGGATCTGCAACAAGGCGGCGCATCCTATCAATCTTATAGCTGCAGGCTAAATCAACCCTCATGTGAATGCAAAAATTTCCCATGGTCCTGTCAAGGACCTAGTTGTTTAATAATTTGAACCATTCCTTTTCAAACTTTGCGGTGGCCCTCGTCCGTAGATCAGTATTCAGCTGAATATAAGATGCCCTTATGGCATTTATTGTTGATAAAAAAAACTTTAGCAAATAAGGAAAAAAATAAATCTGTTTTTAACAAAAAAAAAGTTTCTTGACGAAAAGAAGTACAAAATTCATGCAACTAATTGTCAGAAAAATTGAAACATAATCCACAACTTTTATGCTTGAGAAAGACTTGCATCAATCTAAATTAATCAAGAATTTCCTCAGTCAGTTAATCAAGAATTGCCTCAAATTTGCCTCAATTTTTTGTTACACTAAAAATTGTGTCTAAAAATTAAAATCTACTTAGCGATGAATAGCGCCTTGAAAGCTTGTTGAAAATGTTGTGTCGCTCCACATAAGGATTGCTGAGAAATGTTTAGAAAACTAATTTTGATTCTATTTCAATTATACACTGCAACCATTTTCTATAGACGTATGTAAAAATTAGCGGATTTACAGTGTTACAGTGGTATTAAAATTGTTCTAACGGTACTTTTGAATAAGTATACGTAAGAAAACAATGATCCATTATGCATCTGATTATTTATTGTCTTTATTGTATTAAAATAATTAAGTTTTTAATATTCACGTGGCAATTTTCTATAGACGCACTAAAGTTTTTACGAGTTTTGTCGCAAATTTCTTATATTCTGTAGTATTTTTTATTTTTTGAGTCAAAATTAAGTTGAACTTAACCAAATTCCGAAAGGAAAGGTCCTTACCAATATTGAAAAATGTCAAATATTGGCTTATCATCGAGAAAAAGTTCCGAATCGAGAAATTGCTAGAAGATTGAAGAGATCAGATCACGTTATCCGTAATTTCTTGAAAAATCCAACAGATTATGCAATAATCAAGAGGAAACCAAAGAAATTTAAGGTTTCAGGCAGTGAAAAACGTAGAGTTATTCAACTCGCATCAAGTTCATCAAAAAGTTTGAAAAAAATTTAAGTCAGATTTGGGTTTAAATGTTTGGAAGGAGACGATTAGGAAAGTTCTTAAAGACAGCCCACACATTGTAAGATCAAAAATGAATAAAGCACCAAATTTGAAGCCCGTTCACAAAGAAAAACGGATGGAATTCGCCCGCGAAAACATGGCACGCGATTGGGAACAAGTAAGAAATTTTAGATTAAATTCTCATGAACACGTAAGATGTCACCCCTGAATAATTTTTGGATATTGGACTTTGAGCTGACCCGAGAGCGCTACCTATCTAGGGTGAAAGTAGACATAGTCCCACACCCAGGAATGTCAATTTTGAAATCAAGTAATGACGTCCGCGGTAATAAATTGGATTTGAAGTCAAAAATCATACTAAAAAAGGATTAGCAGGTGTAACATACAAAAATGCCTAGAAATTTTTTTTGGTAGTTTAGATATTACCCAAAATGGGCATGTATACTACCCATATGTGTGCCAAAATGTGTATAAAATTTCAGGCCAAAATATTGCTTACTTTTGAAATTATGGCAATTCCAGTTTTCAAAAACCTCACTTTTTGCCAATGTCACCATGTAAAGTTACCATCCATTGAGCCACTATCTAAGTTATCCAACAGGCAACACTACACTTTAGCCCTACAGGTTGTGGGCAAAAACTTTTGTAACAAAAAGTTTTTTCTAAGACTTAGTGGTAGAGAACTATGTCAAGAAAACTTATCAAGTTAAGGGATTTTCCTTTATTAATATAACTCCTAAATCATAATAAAAAAATGAGTATAGGACCATAGTTGTCCATTTTTTCAAAAAAGTGCATAAAATAAAAGTTGTAGGGCTTAAAAATTAGAGGGGGTCATTTTTATACAGTTTCCATTAATTTTGTGTTCCACTTGGAGAAATTTTGACAACCTGTGATATATTTCTAGTTTTGTAAACAAATCTTGCTGTCTTACAAATATATGATTGATTTTTCTAGTCAGCTTGAAAAAAAAAAAGATTCTGGGCTTATAAAGTTATATTGAAATAGTTTATTTCTTTAAATAAGTTTCAAAATACTAAGAGAACAAAATATGGTTTCTGCAAAAAAAAATGATTGATGAAAATTTTCTACAATTCATTAAGACCATCAAACCAAAAATGATTCTTAATTGATTCAAAAATTTTGTTTAAAGATGTTAACTGTTGTAATCAACAAGGCAGTTTGTCAGTTTTTCCGGGTAATCAGGGTGGGTGGTGGATCGCTTGAAGCGCTGTCAATGTTGGCCGAAATCTTGATGGGCTGCTTCGACGGCTTGTTCACTGAAGCGACCAAGGGAGGAGTTTTGGCGATCAATAAAGTCACTGATGTGGTGAAACACAACATGTAACTTTGGAGTTATATGGCAGTTTGGAAGTGCAAGGAAGGATGTCTTGAATTGTTGGATCTTTTCAAAATAATCGAAACTCAGTTCTGATCCAAAACAAGCTCGAACAACGCTGTCAAACTTCCGAAGTGTATCCACAAAGCCAAGAACTTGGAATGCTGAGTTAGCTTCTGCTAGTTGTTGAAGACGGTCCACATATTTTAGCAATTTTCGGCACTCATTTCCTTCAAACTGCCCACCATGGTAAGGACTCTGAGCAATGTTGAGGGAAGATGGCCATGCCTCAGCTTCTGGCCACACACCTTTAAGCATTTTGTAAAGGAGGTTGACAACACCTAGAAGAAGGTGCAACTTAGGGGGAGGAATGATGTCCAAGATGAGTTTGTCATTTGGTCAATTGATGATCGGGTAATGGATGACATTGCCAGTCAATTAAGCTTTGGCATGCACTCCACCAGACCGCCTGAAAGATTCGAAACTTTTCCTAAGGGAGCCCAAAGTTCGAAATGTTCCTGCATTTTCAAGGTTGTTTGCATCAATGTCACACCAGGCACAAAGGTGTGAGCTGGAGTGAGCCTGTAGGCCACAGAGAATGTTGGCCAATTTCAGATTGCATGCGATGAAAAGATTCACAGCATCGCAACCAACAAGTGCCCATACTTGGTGAACACTTTCATATGTTTCTGGAAACTCTTCAACAACAGCTAGTAGCATCTGACGTTTCACTCCAGTGTCTTTGGCAACTCGCTGCGTCAAGGATCTTTTAGCAGGTGAACTTCTAGATTCCTTATTTACTGCAGAGCTCTTCTCAACAATCGTAAGACAAAATTTCATAAACCCCTTGCCTCCATCAATGCCAAGCTTGACCAGGGGCTCAGAAGAAATATTCCGAGAGGTAAGAACTCTGTTGAGAAGATCCGACAAGCTCTTACAGTGAGCAACTGTAAAATCTCTAGAGTCCCCTTTAGTGCTTGACCCCTTGATTTGTGTGTGTGTGAAGAACTCACTGAGCTGTTGTCCAACAGCTAGGAACTTTGATGCAAAGTTAGGCTCAACTAGTTTTCCAACTGATGCTTGGTTAACTGTACTGACCAATCTCTTGATGCCAACATTGGACAATCCAGTATTCAGTTGAACATTCACAAGGTCTTGAGTAGTCAAAAACGAAGAAGCAGGTTTTGAGGAAGCTCCACTTGGGCCTTAAAATGGAATTTCTTTTTTTTTAAAGGATTAGAATATTTTAGATAACTTACTTCTAAATACAGTTTTTGTTGCTGAAAACTAAAGCCTCTATTTGTTCCTTCAAAAACTAAAATTCTGATGATATTTGCAAGTAAAAAAACAATCAATTATGGTGAATTTTGAACAATAATAGCTTGTTGTGAGCTCTGTACTATATATAGTAATAAATTTTTAATTACCTGGCGTAATGGGAAATGCATGACCTCCAGAAGCCTCAGAAAGACGAACAGTCCCATGGGGTGAGGCTTCCTTGTTTGTGATTACAGTGGCAGCAATCTGTTCGGCAGCCATTGCATCTCGGGCTGCCAAACCCTTAAGGTTCTCTCTAAAGGTAAACTGGTTGCAGGTGTGTGCTAAATCTTTACCAATTGGACTAAGGCAATCATTGCATCTCAAAGGAGTGTTTTTTTCTTCAGCTTTTGTCTCATCGAGTGGATGCTTTTCATTCATTTGTAATCGTCCAATTTTACACAAGAGGCAATCACAGACATGACCTCGTGTTTCTGTTCTGACAGAAATAGTTGTGAAGTCAAACAGAGGGGGAAGAGTGATATCTTGCCCTTCACCTTTACGCCTCATCATTGTTCTACAGGCTTCACAAATACCTTTAAGCATAAAAAGTGATTTTCATAAGTCAGAGAAATATTGCTGTACCTCAATGGTTTTGCTAGTAAAGCTGTGGTTTTTATGAGAACAGGCAGTTTAAATAAATCAATTAAAAGCAAGCAAGCTTTTTAATTTCATTGCAATACCACAATAAAACTGATTTCCCTATATACATACAATTAAAATCAACCCTACATTACCTTGAGGAATGTGAGAATCAGCTTTATCAAAACTGACTCCATAGATTTTGCTGATTTGCTCCCACATAAATGCTGTCAGTTGTCTTGAGCACTTTTTAAGACAAATCAGGCAAACAATTTTCTGATTTTCCTCATGAGTTCTGGCGTGGTTCGGCATTTTGATTGGCTGAGAGAAATATTTTTTTAAATTTTACATAAAAGAAAGTTTCAAGGAAATACCTAATCTATCAATCTTTGCATAATTATAAATATTTTAGTGAAACTTTTAAACATTCTGTTAGCCCCTGAGGGATTTTTATTAGATGAAAAAGTTTTTTTTCACTTATAGTATACAATGCAAACAATTAAATATACTAATCTTTGATTTATATGGATAACTAATGTACTTAAAGTAATTGTGAAGTGTACAAATTTGGGTTAAACTTAAGTGCTTAACAGAGCAATAAGATTGGAAGTAATAAAACTGGACCAAAACTAAGTCCTACAAAAAAAATTTATAAAATAAAATATGTTTCTTTATTATCCCGTAAACTGCCGCTCAAAATTTCATACCTTTATCTTGAAAAATGCCGGTGATTTAAGCGAAATACTTTGACAACTGAATTTACGGCAAAACAATGCAAGTCTTAGTGAACAACAACTTGGAGTCACCTTCAATAAAAAACAACATTACAAAATTGACTAAAAAATATGAAAGTATCACTGTTCATTTTAATGTTAAATTTCAAATGTTTCTTACCTTATTACTTAATAAGTTCTTTGAGAATAATCTGAAAAACTTCAAGGAAAACAAAAGTGTAAACAGAAATCAACTTGTTAAGAACACAAGTCAATTTTTAAATTTTCATGGTTTTGCAAAATTTTCAATAATGCCTAAAATTTTTTTTATAGAATTAAAATAGATGTTAAAGCCATTTTAAATACTTTTTTACTTTCATGAAGTTCTGTTAAAAATCGTAGCTAGGTAAATCTTGAAAATGCCGTTGGCAATTTAAAACAATGGAGATAAATTTTATAACATTAGTCATTTCAATAGTTGATTGAAATTTTACTTAATAAGATTACTGAACTTAAATAACTGTCCAAAATTCCTAAGCAGTTCCGAATTTAACTTTTTTTTCAAGCTGACTAGAAAAATCAATCATATATTTGTAAGACAGCAAGATTTGTTTACAAAACTAGAAATATATCACAGGTTGTCAAAATTTCTCCAAGTGGAACACAAAATTAATGGAAACTGTATAAAAATGACCCCCTCTAATTTTTAAGCCCTACAACTTTTATTTTATGCACTTTTTTGAAAAAATGGACAACAATGGTCCTATACTCATTTTTTTATTATGATTTAGGAGTTATATTAATAAAGGAAAATCCCTTAACTTGATAAGTTTTCTTGACATAGTTCTCTACCACTAAGTCTTAGAAAAAACTTTTTGTTACAAAAGTTGTTGCCCACAACCTGTAGGGCTAAAGTGTAGTGTTGCCTGTTGGATAACTTAGATAGTGGCTCAATGGATGGTAACTTTACATGGTGACATTGGCAAAAAGTGAGGTTTTTGAAAACTGGAATTGCCATAATTTCAAAAGTAAGCAATATTTTGGCCTGAAATTTTATACACATTTTGGCACACATATGGGTAGTATACATGCCCATTTTGGGTAATATCTAAACTACCAAAAAAAATTTCTAGGCATTTTTGTATGTTACACCTGCTAGTCCTTTTTTAGTATGATTTTTGACTTCAAATCCAATTTATTTCCGCGGACGTCATTACTTGATTTCAAAATTGACATTCCTGGGTGTGGGACTATGTCTACTTTCACCCTAGATAGGTAGCGCTCTCGGGTCAGCTCAAAGTCCAATATCCAAAAATTATTCAGGAGTGATGTCTAAATAGCTGAATATTTTTCATTTTGCAAGATATAAATGCTAAATTACTTTTGAATAATTTAGCATTTATATCTTGCAAAATGAAAAGTTTTGAATACATTGATGAGCTAAATTTATGTTTGATTCCATTTAAAAACAAATATCGACACAAAAAGTTTGTTTTTCAACAAGAGAGCGCCAGCATTCACACTAGTAACGAGACTGAAGCTTGGTTTGAAGCTTAAAAAATTGAGCAAATGTGGTGGCCTGCTCGCAGTCCAGATTTGAATCCTGTTAAAAACATGTGGGGAATTATTGTAAGACGTACCTATGCTGACCAGAAGCAATATAACTCTGTGGGAGAGCTAAAAGTAGCGGTATCAGAATGCTGGGAGGATATGGAGCCAAAAGTGCTGGAAAACTTGGTGGGAAGTATGCCTAAACGAATTTATCAAGTAATTGAGCGCAAAGGAGGTCCAATCGTGTACTAAAAATGTGATAAAAACAATTTTTTGGATAGTTTTGTTAAAAAATGTGAACTGCGTCTATAGAAAATAGTCAGCTATCTTTTGAATTTAATTCATTTATGATTGACCTCTTTTCAAATTTGATATTATTTTTTGATAATTTTCATTACTTTTGATACTTTATTTATAAACTATTGAAATACACTTTAAAAATAAATTTAAGTACGTTTTTAAGACATAATCCACATGCGCCTATAGGAAATGGTCGCAGTGTATGTATTTGATTCAGTAAATAGTTTTTTTTTTCAATATATAAAAAATTGAGACTGTTAATAGATCAATAATAAATAGTTAATGTTTTAAACTCTACTCATTATTACATTAAAATATTTTTGTTTTATTTTTTTATCCTTTTTGTTTATTATCAAATATTTTAGAGAACCAAAAAGAATTAGTTCATGTTAAAAAAACGAAATCTAGAAATTTTGATTATACCATGCTAAGCAACTGTGAGTAATGCGAATCTTTTAAAAAAAGGTTATTTTAATAGTCTCTATTCTTAAAAAACATATTTAAGCATCAGAACCCTACAATTGACAGGAATCAAACTCCTGGAACTTTTACTTTACTTTTATTTATAATCAAAATACTAATATTTAAATTTCAAATAAAAAAAAGGAAATAACATAAGTAGCAAACCAAAAATGTCTTTAATCCCTCAAAAAGATAAACTTAAAAGCTAAATTTTTACATTAAAATTACACAAATGTGAATACAAAATTAATATATAACAATAATAGCAATAAGCATCTGCGGCATTTGAGATTATGTTTAAACAGGATTTTTATAACATTTTTGTTTAGTAAAATTTTAAACGTTTTATGATCAACTTTCATAATACAAATTCACCTCAAAAAGTTTTTGAACTTTTCAAAAACAAACTCCCACAGGATTTTAATATTGTCCGCTTCATTTTCTGATTTTTATGCTTAAAAATCAATTAAACAATATTCAAACGATAGGAATTTGCATAAAAATAAAAACTTTCATACAAAGCTAACAACTTACAAGATTTGTATTCATGGAGCTCTCTGTTTCATATCCAAATGATTTATCTAAAAATTAGATTTATCAAAAACGAAAGAAAATACTTACAAACTTCATAAAAAATGCGCTTAATTAGATAGTTTTTTTAAAAAAACACATAAATCATTTATTGCGAAAAGACAAGATTTTAATTAATATACAACTAAAGCCATACTTTTTCCGCGCTTCTATCATTTTTATTCAACCAACTTCTTTTGCAAGATGCAATAATGCACTTGCTAAAACGTCTAGCCTCGGAAACTCTTGCTGAGCTCGAATTGCATAAAGTTTTTTCCAAATCAAAACAGAAAATTTCTATTAAAAGCATCATTACGATGTTTCTTAAAAATTTCATCGTAAGTTGTAAACTTTTTTCGTGATTCAAAAGCAAAACAATCGAAATTTTATTTTGCTTCATAAATTCAATCCTCGTGGTGAACAAGTAAATACCCATCGTTTACCATCACCTTGCTTTTATTTGCACCGTGAATGGAATCATGTTTCCTTTGTAAGTATCCGGTCTGCTCACGTCTTTGCATTCAGGCTATGATGATTATAACCACTCTCTAAGTTTTTCGGTTATTTTTTTACCCGCACAAGAATCAACATTTATAATTTTTCAAAAAACATGAACTAAACGCAAAGAAAAAGCAAAAATTGAAATACTCACTAAAAACCTCCGACTTTCATATGTTTACCAATTTTATCTGTTAAACGCTACAAAAAACATTTTTTTCGTTACCCTTAAAAATGATCATATATAGGGAAAAGCCGATTCTGGCGCATGAGCACAAAATGCATGCACAGCGCATCAATTTTTTTAATGAAAGTAGTGTCTAAAATGCATATTTTGATGTGTTTGAAGGTGATTTTGATGAATTTTCAGTTTTAAAAAACGTGCATCCTTTTAAAAATGGTTTCTTCAAAAATTTAATGCCTTGTTTTGTAGTGGCCAATGGCAAGTGTGTGAATTCCGTCATCTAAGATAATTCTTTTGTCGTCGTTAGCGCTGAGTGCGACCTTGTTGATTTCTTCGGTGTATACGTCATGATCATGGGATCGGAAAACGTTCATGGTTGCAAGCTTTTCTTCCTTATTTATTAGGCAGTCATAGTAGTCTTGATGAGTGAGGTGATTTTTGACCACGTTCTTTTTAACCCCTTTGCATTTTTTTTGTTCTTGATCTGCTTTTTCAATTTCTTCAGGGATGTAATAGGAGTAGAGCTTGGGTCGAAGTCCAACAAATTGCGTGATTTGCTTTCCACCGGTCTCATCTTTGAACATGCCAATAACCTTTTTATTTTTGCCTACTTTGAATCCAACGTTTTGAATGGCAGGATGGTCTTTAGGAAAGTCGCTCGTGTCAAATTTGCTTTCTACGTCATCAGCAATGTCTTTATAGAAATCAGGAGTTTCAATTTCATAAATGAGCGAGTCAGTGTCAGTCATGAGTAATTTTAATCGATTACCGTATTTGGGTTTCATGTAGTCATAGTGGTGTTCAAACATGAGAGTCTTGCTCAAATCGAGGATGCTCATTCCCAAGTAAACAGGTTTATCGTAAGTGACTTGTGTTTTCTTCATGTGAATGGCAGTGAGGTTTTCATCAAAAATGGTGCATCGGCTAAACCTTTCCTTTTTGGATAGTTTCAAGACTTCTTTTCTTGTGGTAACCAGTTTAATATCGACATGTTTTAGAATGTTTTCCATGGTTTTACCAAAGACGGAGTTGTTCATGAGTTTGAAAAAATCCTTCTCAAATTCGTTTTTAGCTCTTGTTCTTTTATCGGTATTGCCATCAATGTATTTTTTTATGAAAGGTTCTTCTTCAAAGCTGATTCCTCGATGAATTTTGGTGATGACAAGGCCAAGTCGTTACTACTATAAAAGGCCGATTCTGGCGCATTGATACCCCTTAAGTATGGGAGGGTATGTATAGCGTTGCATATGGTGATATTAAGGAAATGAAAAAAACTTCTTGCTGTGTTTTTAATTCAAAAAAATGTTCTGGCGCATTGATAGCGTAATATATTGGGGGGTTCAATGTTTTTTCCAAGATGTGTAAAGAAGTATAAAAATAATCATGTTATTTGTGTACCCTTCAAATAAACTAATTTTTTTAAGAAGTTAATTCAATTTCTTACCTTGTAGTACCCAATAGCCAATGTGGTGTGATCATTCAATAGGATTCTTTTGTCATCTTTTGCGCTGAGTGCAGCTTTGTTAATTTCTTCAGTGTAGATGTCGTGAAGATGAGATCTGAAAACGTTCATGGTTGCAAGTTGTTCATTTCCACTCAATAAGCAGTCTTTAAAATGTTGGTGAGTAAGCTTATTTTTGACCACGTTCTTTTTCATCCCTTTGCATTTTTTGTGTTCATCTTTAGTGATCTTGTAAGAGTAGAGCTTGGGTCTAAGTCCAACAAACTCTTTAATTATTTTTCCCCCGGCTTCGTCTTTGAACATGCCGATGGTCTTATTATTTAATCCTACTTCAAAGCCAACGTTTTCAATGGCAGGATGGTTATTAGAAAAGTTGCTTGTGTCAAACATGTTTTTAAGATCGTTTGAAATGTCTTTGAAAAAATCATCCATTTCGATTTCGTAAAAAAGTGAGTCAGTGTCAGTCATGAGCAACTTGGCTTTATCACCGTATTTAGGTTTGATGTATCCGTAATGGAAATCAAGCATCAAAGTTTTGCTCAAATCGAGGATGCTCATTCCCAAGTAAACAGGTTTATCGTAAAAGCATTTTGTTTTTTCCATGTGAATCGCGATTAAGTTTTCATCAAAAATAGTGTTTCGTTTATAAGGAGGGACTTTGGACAATTTTAAGGCTTCTTTTTTAGTGGTGATGAGTCTGACATCAACGCGCTTTAGAATATTTTCCATTGTTTTCCCAAAGACGGAGTTGTTCATGAGTTTGAAAAATTCCTTATCAGATTCGTTGGTAGCTCTTGTTCTCTCCTTGGTGTTGAGGCCAATGTATTTTTCCATGAAAGGTTCTTCTCTAAAGGTGATCCCACGATGAATTTTGGTGATGACCAAGCCCAATCGTTCATAGAGTTTTAGGTTTTCATGATGAACGACGTATTTTTCTTTGTTGTTTAAATTTGGAACGAGTTTGTCTACTTTTCCAATGGTTAATCTTTCAGGAGCTAAAGGGTAGTCGTTGTGTAAATCGTGAAGCTCATCAGGATAGCTCAAATCGACTTCAAGAATGCATGGCATGCTGCGCCAATTTTGAAGATCATTTATCCATCTGAATCCTCCAACGGGAAGAGGTTTGCTCATGGCCCATCCGTATAAATTGTTGGCGTCTAAATACTGAAGGAATTTCGATGGTTGTGAAGTATCATATTTTTCCATGTATTTGTTGTTAGCATTTCCAAGTCGGTTGGAGATCATGCTGATTCCACCGCGTATTCCTTTTCGGATCATGTTGAGCATGTCAATATCGGTTATCAATTCCAATTTAATTTTAGTTTCCTTTAACATGGCGTCCCAGGCTAATCCAGGAGAGGTGTAATACCAGGCGGGATCAAGGCCGTAACATTTTATGCATACGTCTCTAAAATTTTCAAAGGCATCTGCAAGAATCAGCACGTCAGACTTGTTGTATAGCTCGTGGTAATCTTTAAAGGTTTCGCATCCAAATACTTTCCAAACGTTTTGTGCATGCGAGTAGTCTTCCTCTTTTGCTGGTTCATCTTCCAGTTTGGAATCAAAGGCTTTGATAGGAGGCAATTGCGTTTCGGAAAACTTTTCAATGGAGTCTACCCATTCATAAGGGTAAATGCCTTTTTTTCTTATCAAGTTGAACTGTTTATCTTCAGAAAAATATTTTTTAACGTTTTTGCATTGATCGTCGGTTAGATTTTTAGCCAGTTTTTCTAATTTGTCAGGCATGAATCTGGTGGTGTCAATAAACCTAATTTCTTTCCAAACTCCTTGAAGTTTACCTTTCTTATTGATAAAGTCTCTTACTTTAATTTTTTTCGAGAAGCTGATGTAATTTTCTTCATTGTTTGGTATGCAATTGAGCTTCCCACCTAATTTCTTGATGAATAAATGACAGTCGTAGCCAGACAAGTTATGAAAGGCAACTGGAATAAATTTTGGAATTTTATAATCCAAGTTGCATTTATTATGAGCAGCACCACGGTATTTTCCAGTCAAATGACAGTGGTCCCATACTTTATCACCGTTAAGATCTTTATTGCAAATGTGACATTCAGTTGCAGCTTCAAACTTCTTCTTGTCCTCATCAGTTTCTATTCTATTTTTTTCCCATTGTTTTTGTAGTAAATCGCTGTCGTTCCAAATCTTTTTAAGGTCTGCTTCAAGCCTGGTGATAAATTTTTTAGCCACGTCATCGTCATCGCTTTCAGCTGTGTACGTTTCAAGCTTTCCCTTGTAAATAGTTTCGTCGTAGCATTTGATATAATAGACGATGGAACTTGGAACATGCTTTTGATATTGTTTGGTGTATGACTGTTTTGAGTCAGGGGTGCAAGTGTTGATGGTCTTGATGAAACTTTCAAAGTCAGCATAGATCACAAACGGATGTCTCATACCCTTTTGAAAGTTTTTAAACTCAAGGGTCGACCCTTCTTTAGGAAGATCGACTCTCATTGGAGCATTACCATAGCAGTCTTCTCGATGGATTTGAAGCTTTTCTTCTTGGCCAAAACCTTGCATGCACCTTCTGCAAAAATATCTTTTATGTTGCTTTTTCGATGCTGAAGAACCGGCAAACCGTCTGAAATTTTTAATGAGACAATAATGGCTGTTTTCTTCGTTTGAAATATACAACAAATCAACACAGTGCTTTCGGTCCATAAAATCAGATACTCGTAAAGGTTGAGGTGCTTTTTCTTCATACTCATAGACGTTTACGCTAATTTCAGTATTATTTACTTCAAACTTGTCGATTTTATGGTAATCAACAGGAAATTTTATTCCATCCCAATCGAGCTCTTCTGATTTTAGAATCAAGTCATCATCAATTCTTTCGTTGTCTCTATTTTTAAGGTTCAGAGCTCTGGTGACGCACCACTTGAAGCATTCATTGTCGTTGTTTTCCATGTTGACAATGGCCTTTTTGTTTTTCAACTTGGGAGGTAGCTCCATGTAGGAAGAACCGCTGAGAGGTCTATAGTCGATAAAATTCATATTCATTTTTAAAATCTTGGACAAGACGCCATTGGATCCCAACTTGTTGTATTTGACACTATTTTCCAAGATTTTTTCTTCCATTTGTCTTATTAACGTTCTTAAATCCGTAGCTGCTAGAATAATTTCCGAGTTGGATGAAAAGTTTGCCATTCGAGTGACTTCTTCACCAGTCAAGATGCTTACAGATTTCATTTCGCACGTTAAAATAATCCTTACCTTTGTGTTTCTTTCTCCTTCCATGGTTTGAATGGCGGACTCTCTCACCCTGTTAAAAAAGGATTCAAGGTCTTGGTATTGAGAAGACGGAGAGTAAGAAAATTGTCTCACAGAGCGCTCTGCTGAATGCTCAGTCATATTAAACTTTACTGTAAAAGGTCTTGGAGCATCAAATGCAACACCTTTGAGAGACTTGATCGTTTTTTCCACTCCGCTTTTTACGCTGCTTACTGTTTTCTTCACCGTAGTTGGAACGTAGGGATCAATAGCAGTGAGCACTTGGTTAAAACCGTTGGAGACAGTTGTTGCAATTCTTGAAAGCCAACCAGGTCTAGGAGCAGGAACAGGTTTTGGAGCAATGACGTTTGTTGAATCAACAACAGGTGTGTCAAGGATGGATGGTTCAGTTCTTGTCACTCGATTTTGCAAACGAGCAGGACCGAACGAAATCAAGTCATTGGAAACGGGTTTCGTAGCAGGCACAGGTCTCGGTGCAGGCAAAGGTCTCGCCTCAGTCGTGCGTCTACGAGCAGGTCCATACCCAATGATGGGCTTTGTATTTTGTATAGCTGCAATGAGCTCAGCTTTTCTCATTCTTGAGATGCCTTTGACACCTCGGTCATCAGCCATCTCTTTTAACGCTTTCATATTAAGTTTGTTCATTTTATATAGAGAGAAAAAATTATTTAACCCATTTCAATTTTTGCCGTGATAAAAAAAGAATTTTAATTTTCAGCAAAATTAAAATCACGTTCCGACTTAATTATTTGATAGCCGTGTTTATTGTCGAAGTATTTCCAGTAGTGACCCGTTTTTTTTCTTAATTGGTAATGAGACTTGTATTCAGTCACCTCACCTGTCTCCACATGGGTGATTTTGTAAGCGAAAGGATTTTTTCTAATTTCAACAAGTTTTGCCCATTTTGGATCGACAGGCTTTTTCTCTTTTGGCTTACGCGTTCTTGGCCTACCCACAGGTTTTCTTTCTTTCACTTTTGTCATCAATTCGTCTTTATCGAATCCCCAGTGTTGACAATTCCAAATTCTTTTCTTCTCGGTTTTTTCGGCAATGTGTCTCTTTCAAAAACGCCTCGAAAGTTTTTTAATTTTAGTTGTTTCGCAGCTTTTTCCAATTGAAAGTTGGTCAAGGCCTCATTTGGCAATGTTATTCCTTCGACGTTGATCATTTTTAAATTCGTGCAAAATTTAAAAAATGATTTCCACGGATCTTAAAAATCTACATGAGGCTGCTGACATCGGCTCCGTTTTACACCAAAAATTCGGCTACGTCAAGATGAACATTATAAACAGCATCGTTCAACGGTGTTAATTGTAAATCATCTCGAGCGTTGACGTCGGCTCCGTTCTCCACCAACAATTTAACCACTTCAAGATGACCTTTTTCAGATGCAAAGTGTAACGGTGTTTTATCGCGTAAATTTTGCGCGTTTACATTGACTCTGTTTTTCAACAAAAATTTAACCACTTCAAGACGACCTTTTAGAGAAGCTTCGTGCAACAGCGACATTTTTTTTTTTATTTATTGCAATGACTTCCATTTTATATTCCATTTTATATAAAAAAAGAATTTCTTTAAATCCTTTTTTTACATCTCTTCATCAGATTCCATTTCACCTAAATCCAAATCACCCATAATGCTTTGAACCAAAACAGGAGCATTTTTAGTGATGACCACTTCTGGAAGTTTGACTTGAATGGACTCGATCTGCGATCCAATAAAAACGCCTTCAATTTTTAAAGACGCAATGACAAAGCACCTTTGACGAACATACTCCAATGGATCTGCCTTTACAAGCTTTTTATTCTCCCTTTTACTAAACAAGGAAGTAATGTTCTTTTCTTTTCTATACAGCTTTCCGAAAAATATGGAAGATGAGCTTTCTGACTTTTTCTTTAAAATGGATAAATCTTCAACCATTAACTTTTTAGTTCTTCCTCCTTTCTTCAACAAGGGCGTCTTAAGAATGACTTGCTGTCGAAGAAATTTTGTTATTTTTTCAATCACCTCCATAAACTTTTCTTCTTCTGATCCCTTTTTATCGTCATGAGCAACAAAAGACATGGAATATCCAGTCAGCTCTTTTGTCTTTGGATCAAAACACTCAAACACACCCAAAGAATACAAAATGGGGGTTCTTAGAATAAAAGGACCTTTTCCATTGTCATACTCGTAATACAAAGGAATCTTTTGATACTGAATGGGTCTTGTGCCTGCGTAAATCTCACCAGCTATTAATTTACTCTCGTCAAAATTCTCAATCGTCACGAAATTCATCTTTTTTAATGCGAAAGAAATTTTTTTAAATCCTTTTTGGATTCGTGGAAATTCTTCGAATTTTTAGATCATTTTTGGATCCGACGCTTTTGGTTGCTCTTTGACTTTATTTATTTTTCTTCTAGCATACTCAAATACATCCTCCCGTTGCATGCCACTTTTTTCAAAACGAATCCCTCCACACTTTATTTTCAACTCCCATTCATCCATTCGACGAATAATGGTAAAATCTAAATCATTTTCGAAGCTGTAAATCTTGTAATGGTACTTTTCTTCATAAGGCGAATAATAATACGACTCCTTGTAATCATCCGTCTTAAGGTACTCATTTATAAAGGGCTCAAACAAAACCATTATCTAGTTCATTTTTTAATGGACCTGAAAATTTATTTTGTTGAGAAAATGACCAATGTCACTCGAAAGCAAACTGATCAATTCTCTATTGTCTACCCACGAATTAAACGAGTCTGGATATCCCAACCATTTGGCCAATGATTTTTTATTCGTCTTGCGAACGATTTTTTCAATCCTGAATATATCCTGGTGCGTCTTTTGCATTTCCTGCTCATAAAAAGTACCTTGAATTTCTTCACCGTTAGCATCAGCAATTTTATACGTGGGTGGATCCGTATACTGAACTTTTGATACGGTAAAAATTTCTTCAGTCCATCTTGGCGTATGCCCCTTTTCAAAATGAGACTTCTTTTTTGCGATTCGCACTTGATCACCCATAGAAAATTTTGGAGACGTTCTTTTCCTCTGTTTACCATTCAGGTTCATCCAGACCTTATTTTTATTCTTTTCATCGCTGGCTTCCACTGGTGTCATCTTGATGGAAGAGTGCTTTGTGTTGTTGTAATTTTCCACCATCTCATCCAAAACGTCAACGTATTTATTGGTATTGTTGGCTGAAAAATATTTAAACATTCTCTCTTTCATTGTTCTGTTCCATCGCTCGACGACGCAACTTTTTTCCTCGTTTTCAGTGGAGTACAATTGAACACCCAACGCTTTCACGTGCTTGTTGTAAAATTCTTTTCCTTTATCTACCCACAATTTTCATGCATTTTCTTTCTTGGAATATCTTTTTCAACGCTTCAGCCACTTCAAGACCTGTTTTACTTTTTAACGGAAAAATCCATCCATACTTTGAAAACACGTCAATCACCATGAGCAAATATTTTACACCGTTGTTGAATTTTGAAAACGATTTCATATCGACCAAATCTGCAGCCCATATCTCATCCATGTCGTGCACAATCACCCTTCTTCTTTTAAAATGGTGAATGACAGGTTTATGAAGCTCATCTGCAAGCTGGTCAGTCCATTTCAGAGGCATTTTTTTTTTAGATTCTTTTAACCGCTTCGAATTTTTAGATCCTACACCCAATCCAAATTTTGCTTTGGCTTTGATCACCGGCGTAATGAGCTTTCTCTCATTAATCTCTCTTTGAGTAGGATTGGGAATGGAGTTCATTTCTTCAAGCATCATTTGATCAGCTACATTCCTGTTTTGTTGGTCATTAAAATATTTATAAGCCAAATCATGGTGATACGCTGCATTGTCCGCTCTGTCTACCGGCTTGCTCCACTCTTGATACATGTCCGTAGAAGTCAGTCGCTTGTCCAGGTTTGTGCCGGGTCCTGCAAAGTTCATCCCAAAAATATGCATTTCTCCTGGAAATTTTGCCCACGGAAGCTTCACTTTGCTCGACAGCTTATTGATCGATTCGACCAAATCACCTCCTTTTGTTTCTTTAGCAATAAATTGGCATTTGGTCGTTCCGCAAGAGTCGCAAGTCCCTTTCAACATAGGTCTATTGTTTTTTGTCATCTCCTTTTTCAAGTGAATGGTTTCAGTTTCTCTTTTGCATTTAACGCAGTACATTTTAAATACAAGAAAAATATTTTATATCTCAATACAAAATGGAAGTCATTGATTTGTCATGGAATATCGGAAAAACCAAAAGATACAACAACAAGCTTTTGCCAAGAAGCATTCGAGGAATCAACGTCGGAAAGTCTGGTTGCGGAAAAACAACCTTACTGCTCAATTTATTGCTTAGGCCTGGATGGCTGGATTATAACCACTTGCAAGTCTTTGGTAAATCCCTTTTCCAACCCGAATACAAAATACTCAAAAAAGCCTTTGAGAAGAAACTACCAAAAGAACTCATTCTACAATTATTCAACATTCAAAGCCAAATTGAAAAGCTAAACTCCAGTCCTGAAGACGTCATTGATGAAATATCGAAAGAATGGGACGGAGAAACAGACATGGAATGCCAATTTTTCGAAAGTGAAGAAGACGTGCCTGAACCTGAATCCTTAAACTCGACCAAAAACAACTTGATGATCTTTGACGATTTGCAACTCACCAAACAAAACAAATGTGAAAAATATTACATCCGAGGAAGACACTCCAACGTGGACTGCTTTTACCTCTCTCAAAACTATTTCTTACTCCCAAGAAAAACCATCAGAGAAAATGCCAACTTTATTTGCCTCTTTCCTCAGGACGATAAAAACATCAACCACATTTAACAAGATCACGTTTCCAGCAACATGAAAAAAGAAGAATTTAAAAAGTTTTGCAAGTACTGCTGGTCTCAGTCCCACGGATTTGCTGTCATTGATTTATCCTCCAAAAAAGACCATGGAAAATACAGAAGCGGGTTGGACGATTTTTATTTTCCAAACGTATAAAAAACATGTCTGGATTCTATTTGCTTACCAAATCTAAAAAAGATCTCCCTACCGTATCAAACAGCTCCATCAAAACATACTTTGAAAAACCCATCGAGCTGGATTTAAACAAACAGTATGAAATGGCGCTCGTTGGACTCGAAACCTATCGAAGCTATCCCAACGTTACCTCTAAAAATAACGTTTTTAGATACAGCCCAAACTCTGGATCAAACAGTTACACCATCTACATTCAAGAAGGATCCTACGAAATCAACCAGCTCAACGAGTACCTTCAAAATGAAATGCAAAAGCAAACAGGAAACTTGTACAGAGTAGACGGAGTCACCATTACAGCAAACGAGTCTTCGTTAAAAGCCGTATTAAAATTTGGAAAACCTACAGCAACGACAAAATACTGGGTTGATTTCAACGTCAATAACAGCATAGGTTCGCTCCTCGGATTCGATAGAAACGAATACACCTACGTCGAAAAAAAAGAAGACCCTGTCGACCCTAATAAAGTCACAAGCGTCATCGACACTTACGAGTCTGAAAACATCGTGAGAATTGAAGAAACTGCAGTCATTCGAGTCACCAACGACATTATCGGCTCGTCTTATTTAGACGGAAGAACAACAAACGATATATACTCCTTTTACCCACAAGTTGAACCCGGAACCAAAATTGTTGAAAAACCTTTTCACCTCATTTACATTCCCATCGTTGTTAGCAAAATTTCAAGAATGGAAACACAAATCGTTGATCAAGATGATCATTTGATCGATTTTAGAGGAGAAGACATCATTGTCAGATACCACATCAGAGAAAAAATCTCATCTACTCTACACGATCTTTTCTCCGGAAGCGCTTTCAGTCGATAAATCTCAAAGAATCTGAAAATTCGAAGAATTTCCATTGTTTCAAAGAAACTGAAAAAAATTTTTCCTTTTCTATTAAAAATGTATCAAAAGATCAGTGTCAACATTTCGAAAGGACAAACCGACAAGATTAAAAAAGCGTTGCATGATAAAACTGCAACCAGTATAAAACTCACTCATCAAGACTTGAACGGCGAACATGTTCTTGCTGTCACGCAAACCCAACTCAACCAAATTGCAAAAGCCTATAAAGCTGGAAAAGGCGTCACGCTCAAACTCAGCAAAAAACAACTCATGCACAACGCAAAAGTAGAAGGTGGATTCATCGGTGCCCTTTTACCTTTACTAGGTATGATCGGAAGCACCATCGCTACAAAAGTCGTCCCTGCTCTTGCCACTGGACTACTCTCTGGTGTTGGAGCCTCTGCCGGTTCTGCCATGGTCGACAAAATCGCTGGACGCGGTATCGTTTACTTAAGAAAAGACGGAAAAGGACTAAAAATATCCAGATTAGGATCAGGTATATACCTAAACCATTGGAATGGAAACACTCAAGGCAATGGGCTCTACATTAAAAATAAAAAAGCATACGATCGTATTGGCTCTGGAGAAGAAGAACAATTCTCCGGTCTTGGCTTACTGCTCGGTCCCAATTCACCCTTCAATAGCATACCCATTTTAGGCTCCATTTTGTAGAATCATGGAAATTCTTTGAAAACGTTTTCGAATGTTTTTAAAGAAAATACACCTTTATCATTCCTATTTCTCCTTCAGACGAAATAATTAACGTCTCTCCCACATACACATCCAACACGCTCGAAAAAGAAACGATTTTTGAAACCCAATACAACTGATCAGACTTACGCACCAAATCCAATTTCTTATCGTCGCTCTCTTCTCCAAACTTAAAACTCTCACTAATAACACCGCTTGTCTCCATTGAAAATATCAACATCCCTTTCTCTAAACACACTCTAAATTCCGATGTCGGCTTAACCATCTTACACATTTCACTAAACCTACTAGCCGAAACTCTTCTCTTTAACCAAAAAGAATAGCGCTCACTCAAACTCACGTTTTGAACGCTTTCCGTCGCCACCTTAATATTACACGCAAACTGGTCTAAAGTTCTCACGGCAATTTCTAAACTTCCCGCACTCAAAATCGACAAAGTCAACTCACTTCCATTTTTCACCGTTTTAAACACCTTGCTCACATAACTCTCAACACCTACATGCAACGGTTCCTCAAATTCAAACACGTACTCATCAAAACGATCTGAAAAAAGATTCACCTCAAACATTAAATTTATCGTTGTTTTTGTTCGCACACTTATAACTTCTTTACTTATTCGCAAACACACCATCCTCATATTTTTGAACAAAAGATCAAACAACGCTTTCACTTCACCTGCATTCTTTGTTCGCGCTATAAACATTTTTTAAGAAGAAAAGAAATTTTTAAATCACATCTTAAGAAATTGAATTAACTTCTTAAAAAATTTAGTTTATTTGAAGGGTACACAAATAACATGATTATTTTTATACTTCTTTACACATCTTGGAAAAAACATTGAACCCCCCAATATATTACGCTATCAATGCGCCAGAACATTTTTTTGAATTAAAAACACAGCAAGAAGTTTTATTCATTTCCTTAATATCACCATATGCAACGCTATACATACCCTCCCATACTTAAGGGGTATCAATGCGCCAGAATCGGCCTTTTATAGTAGTGTCGTTCATAGAGTTTTAAGTTTTCGTGATGAATGACGTATTTTTCTTTGTTGTTTAAATTTGGAACGAGCTTGTTGACTTTTCCAATTTTTAATCTTTCAGGAGCCAAAGGGTAATCGTTGTGTAAATCGTGAAGCTCTTTAGGATAGCTCAAATTAACTTCGAGAAAGCAAGGCACCGATTTCCAATTGTTGAGTTCAGTCATCCATCTGAACTTTCTAACGGGAAGAGCTTTGCTCATAGCCCATCCATAAAGATTGTTGGCGTCTAAGTACTGAATAAATGTGGATGGTTTTGAAGGATCATAGTCTGGCTTGTATTTGTTGTTAGCATTTCCAAGTCGATTCGAGATCATGCATATTCCACCGCGTATTCCTCTTTGGATCATGTGGAGCATATCGATATCGGTGATCAAGTCCATCTCATTTTTAGTTTCTTTTAACATAGCGTCCTAAGCCAAACCAGGAGAGGTGTAATACCAAAGAGGGTCGAGACCGTAATATTCCATGCAAGTGTCTCTAAAATTTTCAAAGACATCGGCAAGATTAAGAACGTCGGACTTGTTGTACAGCTCGTGATAATCTTTAAAGGTTTCACATCCAAATACTTTCCAAACGTTTTGCGCATGCGCATAGTCTTCTTCGCTGATGTGTTTATCGTTTAGTCTAGAATAAAAGGCTTTGATAGGAGGCAATTGCGTTTCGGAAAACTTTTCAATCGAGTCCACCCATTCGTAAGGGTAAACGCCTATTCTTAGCAGCAAATTTCTTTGTTCTCCGCTGTAGAATGAATTGAGATGTTTGCACATAACGTCTCCTTTTTTATATCTTCTATGAGCGCAATCTTTGCAATTGGCTTTGCACTTACATTTTTTGCCTTTCTTATCAAGACAGTCCTTTTTGCATTTTTTAGGGTCTAATTTAGAGCACTCCTCACACAAATCTTTAACAAGGTTGTCAGTTAAATCTTCTAAAGGGCTTTGCATGAACCTGCAGCTGTCAATGAACCTCAAATCTCTATACACTTTTGTTGGCTTTCCTTTCTTATTAATCGAATCTTTTACTTTGATGCTTTTCGAGAAGCTTATGTACTTTTCTTCGCTGTTGGGTATGCAAGTTAGCTTTGCCTTTTTTCCACCTAATTTCTTGATGAACAAATGACTGTCGTAGCCAGACAAGTTATGAAAGGCAACGGGTATGAATTTTGGAATTTGATAATCAATGTTGCATTTTTTATGAGCAGCACCACGGTACTTTCCAGTCAAATGACAGTGATCCCATACTTTATCACCGTTAAGATCCTTTTTGCAAATGTGACATTCAGTTGCATCTTCAAACTTCTTTTCATCCTCATCAGTACCAGGTTTCTTTTTTTCCCATTGTTCTTTCCGTGATTTGATGTCGTCATAAATTTTAAAAAAGTCATCTTCAATCATAGTAACAAACATTTCACCTACGTCATCGTCTTCGCTTTCGGCTGTGTACTTGGCAAGTTTACTTTTAAAGCCATCAGGTCCTACGATGTAATAGTAGAACGAGCATGGAACATGCTTTTGATATTTTTTGGTGTATGACTCTTTACCATCATATTCAGTGTTGTTATCGACGGGCTTGATGAAACTTTCAAAGTCGGCATAGACACAGTACGGAACTCTCATGGTGTTGATGAAGTTTTTAAACTGAACAGTCGACCCTTCTTTTGGAAGACCGATTCTCATTGAAGCGTTATCGTAGCAGTATTTTCGATGGATTTGAAGCTTTTCTTCAAGGTCATAACCATGCATGCAATTTCTGCAAAAGTATTGTTTATGTTGATGTTTTGATGCTGAAGAACAAGCAAACCGACTGAAATTGTTAATGAGACAGTAATGGCTGTTTTTTTCGTTTGAGATAAGAAGCAAATCGATCTTGAAATTTCGATCATGAAATTTCGATATTTGCAAAGGTTGCGGTTTATTCTTTTCATACTCAAAGACGTTCACGCTAATGTCAGTATTATTTTTCTCAAACTTTTTAACATCACTCACCTTTACAGGAAAATCCATTCCTTCCCAATGAAGCTCTTTCGATTGTTTAATCAATTCATTATCAATTCTTTCGTTGTCTCTATTTTTCATGTTAAGAGCTCTGGTGACACACCACTTGAAACATTTATTGTCGTTGTTTTCCATGTTGATGATGGCTTTTTTTGTTTTTCAACTTGACAGGTAGCTCCATGTAAGAAGATCCATTAAAAGGCTCATAATCAGTAAAGCTAATGTCCATTCTTAAAATCTTAGACAAGACGCAATTGGATCCCATCTTGTTGTAATTGGCACTGCTTTCCAAGATTTTTTCTTCCATTTGACTCATGAGCGCTCTCACATCTGTACCCTTGAGTAATCTTTCCATGAAGGATGAAAAGTTTGCCGGCTGAGTAGTCTCTTCGCCTGTTAAGATGCTTACGCGAGTCATTTCACAGACAAGAGTCATTCTCACCTTTGTGTTGATTTCTCCTTGCATGGTCTGAATAACAGACTCTCTCACCAAGTTTAAGAAAGAAACAATATCTTGTTGCCGAGAAGACGGCTCATATGAAAATACTCTGGTGGAACGCTCTGCCGAATGCTTAGTCATATCAAACTTTATGGTGTAAGATTTTTCACGCGGTTTAGGAGCAATAGGAGGTTTTACAACAGGAGTTGGAGCAGCAAATGCAACGTCTTTGATTGACTTGATCGTTTTTTCCACTCCGCTTTTTACGCTGTTCACTGCATTTTTCACCGTGGTTGGAATGAAAGGATCAACGAGAGCATTTATTTTGTTTATGCCATCAGTAAGCGCATTAATAGCAGTTGCCTTAAACCTTGAAAACCAGCCATCTTTTGCTGCAGTAGCAGGCGCCGGTTTTTGCAAATGAGCAGGTTTCGGAGCAATTGGCGGCTTTACAACAACAGGTGGAATGATCGACGGCTTTGGAGCAATTGGCGGCTTTACAACAACAGGTCTTGGTGCAGGCAAAGGTCTCGCCTCCATCGTTCGTCTACGTGAACCACTTCCAATGATGGTAATATTTAAAGCTGCAATGAGATCAGCCTTTCTCATTCTTGAGACACCTTTGATATCATCACGACCTTTAGCCATATCTCTTAATTCTTTTACAGTCATTTTATTTCGATCTTTTCGATCATTAACAGGCTTTTTAGCACCAATGACAGGTTTTGTTGTTCTTATTGCTTCAACGAGCTTTTCCCCTGTCATTTTGGTATAGCCTTTGATGTGCCTTTCTTTAGCATCTCTTCGCAATGATGCCATTGAGACTTTCGATTTATTTTCCATTTTTATTAACGGAAGAAAAAATTTTTCGGTGTTTTTATCTTTCGCGATAAATTTTTCTGAAGATTGGCGGCTCATTTTATTTTCGCCGTTACTTTCCTTAAGTCAATTCAATTTTTTTATAATCTCGGCAAACTGTCGGCTTCTTCGAAAAGTCTTCCGCAAAAAATTACGATGGTAACCATGACAACCGTTTTCAATTCTTAAAAAAGAATTAAAAAGGATCTTATGAAACAAGATAATTAGCAAAAATTTCGCTTATGGAGTCGTATACATGCGCTTGGCCCGTTTCATCAAATCTAATCGTGCACTTTCTTCCCCATGTGCAGTAAACTTGCATCCAGATGTTTCAAGCAGCAGGAGCGCAAAATCGACCCACTCTCCAAGAAGACGAAGAGAATTTTTCCCATTCTTCTGCAATAATATCATTTTCAGATTTCGACAAGTCATCCAACTCTCTTTCCAACATTCTTCCCATTTCTTCATCATCATCACCTTGCAAATTAATGTCTTCAGCTGTGAAACTGACAAGATGGTGATTGCCATCTCTGTACTCAATGACAATACTCTCTTCACCGAACTCTGTGTCTCCATATAAACTGTAAACATTAACAAGAACCTGGTCCCCTGATTCGTTCAAGACGACTGCATATGGAATACCATCTCTGTATTCAATGACAAGTCTAGCATCAAAATCAGAACGTAAAAATACATGATGGCGATGACCATACTCATCCATCAAATACTCAATAATGTCATCGTTGAAGCAGATATATTTTTTACCATTTTCATCAAACTCAACATCATCTTCAGGATCTTCAAAAACAGTTATTTCGCTGACATAACCATGGAGCATTTCCACATACTGATGTCCCAAGTCGTCAACGCGAACGACATATTGATGTCCAGCCTCATCCGTTTGAATCAAAACCCTTTTTCCGAAAGAGTCAAGCTCATAAGGGAGGCTGAATCCATATCGACTCTCCCAAAGTTGCTCACCAGAGGGACCTCTCACGTATTGCCTATTTATTGCATCCATTTTTTTCTTGCTGCGTAAATGCCATTATTCGAATTCAATTTTTTTCAATCTCAGCAAACTTTTTCAGCAAACTTTTTTTTCTTCATGTTCATGAAAAGCCATCGCTGTAAATCTATTTTTCAACTCTTTTTTTGAAGAATTGAAAAAATCAACGAGGGTAAAGAATTTCAAACTTGATTCCATTTTCAACCTTTCCATTTCGATTAGCAAAATATTCACATTTATGTCCAGTTCCTTTCACTGCCTTGTAAATAGACTTGTATTCAGTCACCTCACCCGTTTCAACGTTGGTTAATCTCACAGTGATTGGATTTTTTCTTGCTGAACGAAGCCAGTCCCATTTTTGACTGCCAACTGGCCTGCACTCTTTCACACTTTCCAAAATATCATCTTTACTAATCAAGTTTTTTTCAACTGCAAGCATCATCAGACCTAATAATTTGTTTGAGGTTTTGGTGACTCCGTTTTCCCTAAGCAAATTTTTCAAATACGACGTTGTATATCTCATTTTATTTACGGAAGAAAAAAAATTTTAGATCCTTTCTGAAGGGTGTAAATATTCAAACTTGATTCCATTTTCAACCTTTCCATCTCGAAGCTTAAAATATCTCCATCCATGACCAGTTTCTTTCTCCGATTTGTAAATAGACTTGTATTCAGTCACCTCACCCGTTTCAACGTTGGTCAATCTCACAGTGATTTTCTTAACAGGTTTCTTTTCTTTCGGTTCATGTATTCTCGGTCGACGTTTTCTCTTTTCTGTGGCTCTCTCCAAAATATCCTCTTTACTGATCAAGTTATTTTCAATCGCAAGCATCAACAACGTTAGCATATTTTTAGATGTTTTAGTAACACCGTTTTCCGTTTTTATTCAGCAACTCTTTTAAAAACTTTTTTGTGTAATACATTTTATTTACGCCGTTATTTTTTTTAAGCCAATTCAATTTTTTTTTACCAATGACACTGCTTTGATAAGTTTTCATTTGCCCTTTAACGTTTTGTTATCCATTTTTAAGATAAAAAAACTAATAAACAACGTTCATGTTTGTTCCGTCTGAAACAAAATTAAGCATTTTATCAGAGATCACCACGGCAAAGATAACGGTATTTGCAACAGTTGAAGTTCGAAATTTAAGGTTGATCACCAATTCAGCTGTTTCTGAAGTCACTCTTTCTTTTTGCTTGCTGATATCAACAAAGAACAAGGGATACAATTTTATATAATGAAACAAGGACAACCCAGATTGGCAAACAAGTTCGTTTGTGCCGTAATATTTTTCATCAAAAGAAATCGTATCTGCATAAGCCATGGTCACTTTCTTTTCGCTAAAATTCAAGTCGTAATTATAATTGGGATACTTTATTCCATTGACGGTCACGTAAAAATTGCTAATATCGAAATGGTCAAATAGTGACGGATTAACAGTTTGACTGGATGGTCTGTTCGTCTGAAGTCCAAACAAAATATACGACGGAACGCTTTTGTCGGTGATTCTTCCAAGCGACCAGGTAAATTCTGTTTGACCAGCAGGAATAAGCTGTCTTTCGCATTTGTTTGCTTTGTAAGCCACTTGAATGGGAATCTTTTGAGATATTAAACTCATGAATTCAGCATTTCTTGAAACACTCAATTCAGCGCGTGGCATATAAAGCCTGAATTTTTTAAGATCGATCATTCCTATACTAGCGCTCTCCGCTCTATAAATCGCATCATCGCATTCTTTCTTTGTAAAGGTGATGGTGTGTCTAAACCCATAAACAACTTTATCATAGGTTTCACAAAAACCAAAAATGTGCTTCAAAGGTATTCTGAACGAAAAAGCGCCAACAGATGTAGTGTCTGCAAACAAATGGTCTCGTCTAACTTTAAATCCTTCATTTTCAACAAGATTTGATGTGTCCATCATCCAGATTTGCTTCATACCATCTGTCATCTGAAATCCGTGAGGGTATTTCACTATTCCAAGAATGGTGGTGGCATGACCTGGATAAATAACTCTTTTCACTTGCTCTCCAGACAAGTCATAAGTCACGTCGTTGAACAAATACATTAAAGCATTATTCACCAAGGCGATCTTGTCTGTGGCTTCATAAAAGGTTCCATCACTCTTTTTCAACACTCCTTCAATAAGACTGTAAGCCTCTGATGGTAATGTTTTAATAGATTGACAGTCAATTTCAAAAGTGATCGTTCCTGAAGAATTTAAATCAAGATTGGTTGGAAGGTATTCAAAAAAATCTAATTTTTCAATGCCAGTGTCATACTCTGGTTTATCAGTCAGTCTTAATCGATCAGTATTTACCATTTTATAGAAAGAAAAGTTTTTTTATATCAATTCACACTCATCCTTCAAGCGATCTTCATGCCTCTTCCCATCTTGACCAGGTCTTGGATTTGAATCGCATTCTGTTTCGACATTTTACTAATGGATGAACCAGTTTTTAATTTCTCAATGGTATTTTTACCTTTATCAACAGCCGTATCTTTAGCAGCAGAAATGGCAGAAAGAGCCAACTCTGTACCGGCAGATTTTGCAGCTGTAATCGCTTCTTGACCAATTTTGCTTGATGCAGCATTTTTAAGCATAGTCATTGTTGCTTTTGAAATACTTGAAGAAGCTGCTCTTTTGATGAAATTTTTAATCAAGTCTACAATGCCACCTCCTCCAACAACGTTCTTTTTCACATATCTTCTTTTGTTCACAATGAGCATTTTTTTAAATAAACGATTTCTTTTTAAATCCCTTGACGACTAAATCCTTTGGATCTATGGAAATTCTTCGAATTTTTAAATTTTATCAATCGTCTTCATGATCGACTTGTATTCACTTTTATTAATTTCCTTTTGCCTCAGCAGCTCATCGTAAATGCTCACAGCTACATTTCTCGATCCCGTATTTCCAGCATGCCAGGAAGCAATACTCAATTCAAGCTTTTCAACTAACGCATTTGGATCGCTTGGAAGAATAATCACTCCACGACCTTTTTTCCCTTTTTCAATACGCACCATTTTTTCCCAAATAGGAGCAATAAGTTTCTGATACTTTGATCTTCTTGAAGCTTTCGGTTTGTGAGGTTGCGTATCAGATCTTATAGCATCGCTGTTCATTAAAATTTTTTCATAATTCTCCAAATCTTCATCTGTATACTCGCTTGGTATTTCAAACTTTGTCATGAGCTCCCAAAGACCTTTTGTTCTTTCATACCTTTCATCACCAACAATAATATCATCTCCATCCATTTCAACCTCCATTTTACCGATGAACATTTTATCATCAACTTTATTCACTTCAAAAGGCATTTTGGATACAAATTTTTTAGTTTCTTTGAAACCATGGAAATTCTTCGAATTTTTAGTTCCATGGAAAATCTTCTCGTTGCTTTCAATGAGCGGCTTGAACAGCTTGCTCGCATTAGCTTGAAAATCAGCATCTAAAATGATGTCGTTGATGCTGTTCTGATAAATCCCCTTTCTTCTCTCATTAATCTCTTTCACAATTTCGTCCCTTTTATTAGCATCATATATTTTAAAAAAGGCATCTTTTTAAAATACGTTAATAAAAAATCATAAGTTGGTTTCTTCATTAATGTTATTTAAATTTTTTCGAATACTGGAAAAAATTAATTTTTCTTGAACATATTGTTGAACGCTTGAATGGCATCTTCTCGACCTTTTTGGATCAAGTTTTCTTTCATCACTTCATCAATACCATTTTTGGTTTTGGTTCGTATTTCCTCCATCAAGGTCTTAAACTTTTGAAGCTCACCAAGAATCAACTGAAACTCTGAATCGCTTATTCTTCCATCCACCAACGCTTTGTAAATGTGCTCGCTGATCGTGTTCAATTTTGACTCTGCCAGCACTTTTATCTTTTCGTGCTTTTCTGCTTTCAAAGCCATTCTTTTGTTCACTTGACTGCCAACAATCGATAAAAAAACCCATTCCAATAGCCACACCTTCACACGCAATCGCTACTGGACTGGCAATAATCGTTGACAAAAGTCCTATTCCAGTTACACCCAATGCTATGCATAATCCTTGCATCGTATTGTCCACATTCGAAATGATCCTGAAAACGCGATGGTACTTTTTGCTCAAAGCCATTCTTTTCACTTTTTCAGTTTCTATTTCTTTCTGAATCTCACCGATCTTTTGAAGACGATGTCCTTCATCTACAGGAGCTGATGGAAGAACTGGATAAATTTTTTCATTCAATATCTCCATTTTTTTCATTAAGAAAGATTATTTTAAATCAATGTGCGTAATCGTGCAGAGCTTTTCACCCTTTTTAACAATCACGTTCTCTTTGCTGTTGCTATTCACGTCCATAATGACTTCATCTAAAGACTCTGAAATAATGACTTCGTTCTTTCTATAATTCAACTGCTCAGTGATTTTATTCATTAATGTCAGCACTGCAACACCTTTCTCAAACTTCAACCCAATGGATAAAGCTATCGTTGTATGTGAGAGAGCAGCAAATTTAATATCTTTCTGAGCAAAAATCTCATACTGTCCTTTGTCGTTATAATAGGGTGGATGATCCAACGGTTTCGTAGAAACAATAATGTTACTCGGTCTTCTTTCCTCCAACTCTCTGATCCTCTCTTCTAAAAACCTTAATTGCAATTCCAAACTGTGAACTTCTGCTGAGGCAACATTTCTAAAAAACTTGTGAGGAGCATGCATTTTTGGAAAATTCTTCTAATTTTTAGATCATTTTTGGGTGTCTTGCAGACTAACCAACTCTTTATTGTTCACCCACGAATTAAACGAGTCTGGATATCCCAACCATTTGACTAACGATCTGGTCTTGGTTTTGCGAACGATTTTTTCAATCCTGAATATGTTTTGATGCGTCTTTTGCATCTCCTGCTCGTAAAAAGTACCTTGAATTTCTTCACCGTTAGCATCAGCGATTTTATACGTGGGAGGATCCGTATGCTGAACATTTGATACGGTAAAAACCTCTTCAGTCCATCTTGGCGTATACCCCTTTTCAAAATGAGACTTCTTTTTTACAATCCTCACTTGATCACCCATGGAAAATTTCGGTTTTGCTGGTAATGTTTGATCCTTTCCATACAGATTCCACCATACCCTACCTTTTTTCTTTTCATCGCTGGCTTCCACTGGAGTCATCTTGATGGAAGAGTGCTTTGTGTTGTTGTAATTTTTTACCATCTCATCCAAAACGTCAACGTATTTATTGGTATTGTTGGCTGAAAAATATTTAAACATCCTCTCTTTCATCGTTCTGTTCCATCGCTCAACGACACAGCTTTTTTCCTCGTTTTCAGTTGAGTACAATTGAACACCCAACGCTTTCACATGCTTGTTGTAAAATTCTTTTCCTTTATCTACCCACAATTTGATGCATTTTCTTTCTTGGAATATCTTTTTCAACGCTTCAGCCACTTCAAAGCCTGTTTTGCTTTTTAACGGAACGATCCATCCATACTTTGAAAACACGTCAATCACCATGAGCAAATATTTTACACCGTTGTTGAGTTTTGAAAAAGACTGCATATCAACCAAATCTGCAGCCCATATCTCATCCATGTTGTTCACAATCACCCTTCTTCTTTTAAAATGATGAATCACCGGTTTATGAAGCTCCTCTGCAAGCTGGTCAGTCCATTTCAAATCACTTACACCCAATCCAAATTTAGCTTTGGCTTTGATGATGGGAGCGATAAGCTTTCTCTCGTTGATTTTTCTTTGAGTAGGATTGGGAATGGAGTTCATCTCCTCAAGCATCATCTGATCTGCTAAATTTCTGCTTTGAACGTCGTTTAAATATTTATATGCTAAATCGTGATGGTATGCTGCATTGTCCACTCTGTCTACCGGCTTGCTCCACTCTTGATACATGTCCGTAGAAGTCAATCTCTTATCCAAATTGGTTCCAGGTCCTGCAAAGTTCATTCCTGGAATATGCATTTCTCCTGGAAATTTTGCCCATGGAAGCTTCACTTTGCTCGACAGCTTATTGATCGATTCGACCAAATCACCTCCTTTTGTAGCAGATGATCTCGAAGAAGATGATCCATCGAGCGCATGCGAAGAAACAAATTGTTATTTGGTCGTTCCGCAAGAGTCGCAAGTCCCTTTCAACATAGGTCTATTGTTTTTTGTCATCTCCTTTTTCAAGTGAATGGTTTCAGTTTCTCTTTTGCATTTAACGCAGTACATTTTAACATATATAAATAAGTTTTTTAACATAAAAATGGACATTGTTGATTTGTCATATGATAAAGAAAGCACAAGAAATCATAACAAATTCTTTCCAAGAGACATTCGAGGACTCATCGTTGGAAAATCTGGCTGTGGAAAAACACCATTGATGTTAAACCTGTTATTAAGACCTGGATGGCTGGATTATAACCACTTGCAAGTCTTTGGTAAATCCCTTTTCCAACTTGAATATCAAATACTCAAAAAAGGTTTTGAAAATAACCTTTCAAAAGAACTCATTTGCCAATTGCTTAATAAAAACAAGATGAAAAAATTGAATTTAAACCCTAAAGATTCGATTAATGAACTTTCAAAAAATTCTTTCCAAGGAGGTTCTGAAAACATAAAGTGTCATTTTTTCGAAAGTGAAGAAGACGTGCCTGACCTTTCCGAACTTGATAAAACCAAAAACAACTTGATGATCTTTGACGATTTAAAAGGAGAAAAGCAAAGCATGTGTGAAAAATATTACACGCACGGAAGGCACTACAACGTCGACATGTTTTACCTTGCTCAAAATTTTTTCGATCTTGATGGACATGCTATTAGAACCAATGCCAATTTTATTTGTCTATTCCCTCAGGACGATAGAACTGTTGGTGAAATTTATAAAATACACGCCTCATGTGATATGGACATAAAAGAATTTAGAAAGTTTTGTAGAGATTGCTGGTCTAAACCTAGAGGATTTGTCGTCATTGATCTCTCCTCTGAAATAGATAATGGAAAATGCCGAAGCGGGTTTGACGGTTTTTATTTTCTCGACTAATAAAAAGGATCTAAAAAATTTTCACGACATAAAAAATGCCTGGTATAATCATTGACGTGGATGGTAAATCAAGTGTTATCACGACTGAATTTTTAGACAAAATCGTTTTCGAGAAAGGAAAAAGTTATAAAATGGCTTTTCTCGGCTTGGAAACATACAATAGCATTCCAAATGTAAACAGTAAAAACAATTCGTTCAAATACAGCATGAACAATGGTGCTCATTGGGAAACCATTATCGTTCCTGATGGAAGCTATGAAATTAAAGACATCAACGACTATCTGCAAAAGTCCATTTTAAACACGATAAAAACAGCTCAACGTGGAAGCTATATCATCGCAAATAAAATTAACTACTCTTCAAACAACCTTCAAATTGGAATCAACATTAATACTTTAAAATCAAGCATTAAACTTGGTATGAATTATCTGATTGACTTTGACGTGGAGAACAGCATCGCCTCAGTTTTAGGGTTTACTAAAAGAAAATTAAATTCCAATTCAGAACACGAGTCTGATCATATTGCAAAAATTTTAAGCTGTAACACCATCAGAATTGTTAACAATTGAGTTGAGTTCCATTAATGTAACAATTGTTACATTAATGGAACTCAACTCAATTGCATCTACTCCTTTTATCCTAATGTTAACCCTGGTTACAAAATCATTGAAAGACCAATGTATTTAATTTATCTTCCTGTTAAGCTTCTTGAAATTTCAACCATGGTTACTCGCATCATTGATCAAAATGGAGATTTAATCGATTTTCGCGGTGAGGACATCACGATTCGTTATCACATTCGAGAAGTGAAATAAATAAATTTCTTAACTCTATAAAATGTATCAAAACATTAAATTCAACATCTCGCAAGGACAAGCTGATAAAATTAGAAAAGCCGTTCAAGACAAAACTGTTGCTAGCATAAAACTCACTCATCAAGACTTGAACGGCGAACATGTTCTTGCTGTCACTAACGCGCAACTCAACCAAATTAGAAAAGCCTACGAAGCTGGAAAAGGTGTCACGCTCAAACTCAGCAAAAAACAACTCATGCACAACGCAAAAGTAGAAGGTGGATTCATCGGTGCCCTTTTACCTTTACTAGGAACTCTTGCCTCTCGTGCAGCTCCAGTACTTGCAAAAGGTTTATTGGGCGGACTTGCTTCATCTGCCGGCTCAGCTATGGTTGATTCTATCGCTGGACAAGGCGTTAATCATAATAAGCCCAAAACATTTTACTTGAGCAAAGATGGAAAAGGTATAAAAATAACCAAATTTGGCTCTGGCTTATTCTTAAAACCTTGGATTGGAAATACTTAAGGCGATGGACTCTTTGTTAAAACTGGAAAAGGACTCTTTGTTAAAACTGGAAAAGGACATGAAATAACAGGAGGTTTCATTGGTGCTCTACTCCCCTTGCTCGGTACGCTTGCAACCACTCTTATTTCTGGTTCTGGTTTACTTCTCGGTCCAAATTCACCCTTCAATAGCATACCCATTTTAGGCTCCATTCTCTAATTTAAACTTTTTAACAAATTTAAAAAATGATTAACGTTGAAGGAATTGTTTTACCCAACGAAGCCTTAACCAACTTTCAACTGATAAAGGCTGCTAAACAGTTAAAATTAAAAAACTTACTTACGAGTTACCGAAAAAAACAAGAAGAAAAGAATGCGGCATTGCAAACACAGGTGATTCAAGCACTGGAGGATTTCATTGGGTGTGCTGGTACAAAGACGGCGATAAGAAATACAGCTTTGATTCTTATGCTCAACCTCCTCTTGTCGAACTGGTTGACTACTTAAAAAGCCCCGTTTATTACAACAGCGAAAGAGTACAGTTTGGTCATACCTCTTATTGCGGTCACTTGTGTCTTTACGTCCTGAAAAAATTGAATAAAGGTCTTGACTTTCAGGACGTCATTAATTCCTTGTGGTGATTTCCACTGTTTTTAAGAATAACAAACTAACAAACCAACAAACAAACCAACAAACTAACAACAAAAACCACCCGCGCTCAGGCAAAAATGGATAAACATGAAAGCAGGCAGGCAGGCATCTTAGCCATTGGACACTACAAAGAAGATCAAGAACAAAAAAAATGCAAAGGGGTTAAAAAGAACGTGGTCAAAAATCACCTCACTCATCAAGACTACTATGACTGCCTAATAAATAAGGAAGAAAAGCTTACAACCATGAACGTTTTCCGATCCCATGATCATGACGTATACACCGAAGAAATCAACAAAGTCGCACTCAGCGCTAACGATGACAAAAGGATCCTATTGAATGATGGCACTCACACCACCATGGCCATCGGTCACTACAAAACAAGGCTTTAAATTTTTGAAGAAACCATTTTTAAAAGGATGCACGCTTATTAAAACTGAAAATTCATCAAAATCACCTTCAAACACATCAAAATATGCATTTTAGACACTACTTTCATTAAAAAAATTGATGCGCTGTGCATGCATTTTGTGCTCATGCGCCAGAACCGGCTTTTCCCTATATATATATGATCTTCTTGAAGCTTTGCTTATGAAACCAAGAACCTTGTTTATTAAACCACATTGAATATAGAGATTTTGAAGAAAAAAATGCACAAAAAGCATGATGCAAATTAGAAAATCATGGTGCACATTTTAAATACAGACAATCCTGGAATGTTTTTGGCAAAGATGGAACAAGTATACGCGACTCACTTCGAGAAGTTTGCTTATCGTAGTTGCATATCTAAAGATAAAACGACCAATAATTAAAATATTTGTGAGAGTTCTAGGACTGAAAGTCACAACTCTTTAAAAAGTATTTGTGTAAATGAAATATACGTTTCCTTTGCACATGCATCCATAAAATGGAAGGTGCAGTGTTGCATCATTTGCATAAAGCATTTTATTTGAACTTCTCAGCTTCGTGCATCAACAAAATTTTTTGAAGCATTAAAAAAAAAATTATTTCTCGCCTTGTTTAAAAAAGAAGACGTTATATAACACGAATTCGTCTATAGGTCAAAATTTTGTCGCGAAACATCAAATCAATAATATATTATATATACTAGATGTTTAACTAGCGGGATTTTATTGGACGAAAAGTGAAGTCGCTTTTTTTGTTTAGAAATTGAATCCGCCATATGTAATAAGGGCAAAAGCTATATACGACGTGCGAAATAAAAGTTAAAAATGCATGTTTTTGCCCGAATTAGAAATGGCTTACACGGCTTCACTTTTCGGATCGAAGTTAGACATCTAGTATATATAATATACCATTGCATCGAATGAAGTCCTTGTTTACAGAAACAAGAAGCTGAATATAGCTTTAGCTTGAATTTTGGAGAAAACTCCCGATCTGCTAAAGTTTTCTCACAATTATGTATTGATATAAAATCAAAAAGAACGTTCTCCTATTACAAATTGCTCTAAATTCTTTCGCTTCTAAACTAAACTGTTCGAGATGACGAGAGGTGAAAGTCAAAACAAAAAATTAAAAAATTACTGAGGAGAGAGCACTCACACAACTCGTCAACAAATGACAATTTATTGAAAGAAGCTTTTTTTTTATACAAAACTAAAAAATTGATTTAGTTTCCTTCAAATTATGAGAAAAAGAAAATTGGAATAACATTGTTGTAACAGAATGAATTCAAATATAAATTAAACTTACAAAAGAATTTTTTTAATATTCTCTCATAATATTTTTATCCTTCTGATAGTGCGTCTTCTTCCGATATGATTCTCTATTACTTTTAATACCCTCATCATATTTTCTTCCTTTTTGCATATAGTTGATGCCTCCCTCTTCTTCACTAAAGTGAAGAGTGCTAATTTGTAAGAAGATAAAGCCAGATAGTTTTCAACTTGTTTAGGTATGATTATTTTCCGGCACGAATTAGCATGCGTGTATGCTGATAGTGTATTCTCGTTTTCTGCTTCCTAAATTAGTAATAAATGAATTTCAGAGTTTGCTACACCTTTTGCCATTTCACTTTCTAACACACCAGCCATTCATTTCTTCAATCCAAATTATTTACAAGTAGTCATCTACCCAAACTATTTATATATGTAATCTATTATATGTATATAGCCTTTTTCGGTCAAAACTTTACACATATCATTTGCAAGTTCTTCACTCGTTTTCCAATTATATGATACTATTATGCCCCACTTCTTGTTTTCTGCAGTTCCTGCTGTCAGTTTTAACATGTTTTCAAGCGAATTTCGACTCTTTAGTCTTCTGCAATCATTTTAAGTGGTCGAAGTTTTATTTCAGTTAAAACTTTAAAAGTTTAAACCAAATGAAAATATGCAAAAAGTTTTAACGCGTTGATGACGAAGTTTTATTGACAAAACGACTTAAAATCAGCACGCTAGATAACATAACAAACATAACTATCATAAATCTAAAAACTTTCATTCGCACAAAGTAAATATAATCAAATAATATATTAACTCATAAAAAAGAAAATGTTTATTGAAAATTAATCAAAGTTATAGAGAATTTATTTCATAAAATCAAAAACTTAAAAGAACAATTTTCATCAAATAAGTTCAGTTTTTACATAGTTACAAAATTAATATGCGAAAAATGCAAATTTAAAGTAACATCAAAATTTATATAGATTGCTGTTCTATGCATCCTTGGTCATACATTGATTTAGCACCTTTAGATTGTCCAAATCAATTTATCTAAGGCTTTCCAATTGATTTCTAGCAATAGCGTGGTTGGTTTGCTCAAAGGCGTAACCGTTTATTTCTTGATGTTCATATTTTAGTTTATTACTGTCTTCATTTGCCCTGTTTAACTTTTATTTCTTTGAATTCTGTAATATCTTCTAATTTTTTTAAATTCCCCTCAATGTATCCTTGTGATTATCTAATACCATTAAATCGCTTTGGACAAAACAGTTACATCTCCGCCGGTCGCAAATCCTTTATGGAACACATCTTCCAAAGAACCTATCTTATCCTCAACCCAAAAAACTTCAGAAAAGGAATGCCTTCATTCCTGATACTTTCACGTATAAAGTTCAATATATCAAACAACTCTATAACGGCTTCTAAAGTAGCAGGGGGCAGTTTCATGTGTTAGCTCATCGACTAGATGCTTAAACTGTTAAAAACAAGTACAGAATTACCCGTAGCATATTCTTCCTTTAATTCTTCCGGAGTTGTAAAAGATTGATTATGGAATTCTTGAATTTACCTTAAACAAACTTTCTGCTACCAATATGAGCAGTTCTTGTGCCGTGACTGATTAGAGGCAAGCCAGCGGAAAATATACTCGTTTCTACAATGTTTTTTAAAGAGTTGCTGATACCGTATACTCTTTGTTCTAAATCCATTTGCCTCGTAATTAACGGCTCTAATGCTGCTTGTCCTATGTCGTCACCTATGGCATATTTTTTCATGTTAGTCTTTGCGGGATTAGTCGCCCACTATGCTCTTTAAAATGTGCTACCTGCAGGTATGAAACCGGTTGCAGCGTTAATTGCTAGATTAACGGAAGCAGCAATACTTCCTAATATGCTACCTGCTAGTTATCCTGTTTTATCAAGTAAATCACCTTTGCCGCAGTTGTCAATAACAACCTTCTTTTTTTTTTTCAATAATTCTCACAACTGTTTCTAGAGAAGAATTAGGACTCAAAACCTGAATCTCCATGATGAGTTGAGAACTCTTCATTTGTATATTTTTTTATCTTTAAGATCTGCATTTTACATTTCCTGTAAATGTAACATATCAGGATCAAATCCTCGTTAGTTTGCCAAATCAGAATCTGATTCAGGTGTATCAAGAAATGCACTTCTTGCAACAGCTTTTAATGTAGTTATTCTTGAGACTTTTAGGAGATAGCAAGTATAGTGTCCAAAGTAAAGTTGTAATTTTATGCACTGTTAAAAGTAAGCAAAAAATCGCGATCGAGATGCAGCGAAATTATGAGGACTATTTTTTGAAATGAACAGGAATACATGTCCAAAATAATAAGCCAACAAGTCAGTAGCGGACAATCTGGCAAGTACCACGAAGTTATGCTTGATACGTACATTATTATTGTAACAAAAAACAATATCTTTCCAGAGAGAGTAGCAAAAGATGCCAAAAAAAAAGGAAAAATTTCAGAAGATTTACGATTTAGACAAAAAACATAAAAAAGATGAATTTTATTACTTAAAAAAGGTGGTCCCAATGACTAAGAAATATAATATAGAAATACCAGATAACAAAATGCACTGGGTGTTTTGCGAACTATCAAAATTCAAAAAACAACAACAAAACCAAGTAATAACAGGAGAGAACTCTTTGAAAGAGCTTTGGTTGGATTTTTTAATTAATGGTTATAAAAAGCGAGATATACCGAGGAACTTAAATGAAACAATAAATAAAGCTTATGAGATAATGAAATCAGTCCTAAATAACGAAGACACAAAAATACTTTGTTGGAAAGAAAAAGAGGCAGAGAATTAATCGCAAAAGCTCGAGAAGAAGAAAAATCCTTAGCTTTTAACGAAAGAAAATTAGAAGGAGAAATCATAGGAGAAATCGGAAAAATTAAAATGGGTATTGAAGCTAAATGGGAATATTATAGAATTCTCAAAAAATTAAATAAAACCAAAGATAAACTATCAGAATTTAAAACATACTTTGAGCGACATCCCGAACGTTTGGAGATTGATGATAATGAAAGTTTAATAAAGGAGGATATGGGGTTAGAATATCAAGATATGATTTGAGATTTTTAGGTGTTCAACTTGAGTCGAGTCTTCTGAACTTGTTGTGTTAATTGACTTTAGCAAGTTTTGTTAATTGACTTTTGATCTGTTTTTGAAGATATTTCTCAAAACCCGTTTTAAGACTTTCTACCTTACATTAACAGACGTCTTTGACAAAGTTGGAAATGAAAACTTGAGCCGCAGTACTATCAGTTGTAAGCAAATAATTTTGAAACGATTGAACTTTGACTTTTGAGAACACACAATTGTTCTGAATCTTTTGATCACTGTAAACTGTTCAAATGAAACTGTCTTCATTCTTCAAAAACATTTTGAAGCTTATTTTTTTCCGAACTTTATGTCTAATTACTTTTGTGTTTTCTTTTTAATTCTGATTTCTCATACGCTATCTTAAAAAAGAATTACTTTGCATCTTCAGTTTTAGTAATTTTAACACTTCAATTTACCTTTAAAAAATATTATTCTCTATTTCAGGACAAGTAAGAAAAATGTATGGCTTTATCACATCAGACTTTGTAAAAGTAAAAATCAACACTAAAATGTAAACAACTAAACATATTTAAAATTTTACATTTTTCAAAATAATTTTAAGTTAACTTCGAAGTTAACTTGCGTTAAAGTGAACCTAAACAACATAAAAATTGATGAAATATGCACTAAAAGTTTTTCTAGTAAACAATAAAATATAAATTTTTTTAAATAAGTTTGCAATCGAAGCTTCGATTGGCTCTCGTTTCAAGAAAGCAAAATGCGATTCGGGCTGCCTATTCCTCGACCACGATACTTCAAAAACCTGCATTTAAATATTTCAGTTTAGTTAATTGTTATGAATGAATATTTTAGAAATTTCATTTTTGTGCCGTGGTTACAACTATTTTGATCATTTGTTAATATTAATTTCGCGAAACTTTGTTTTTTTTTTAGATGATCTCTTCATTATCCTTGCTGAAATATTAGTTCCTATTGCTTTAAATTTTCTTGTTACTTTTGCCACTTCGAGGTTGCGGTTCGCCAAATAAGGTTGTAATCTTAAAATAGAGCCCAGACCTTTACACAGTCGAGTGAGTACAGCTTTTTTTTTTCTTACCACTTACAAATTTTTTCTTACCACTTACAAATTTAAGTTAATAAATCGTGTTATAAAAATTAAATTTAATAACGTTAACAAAGGTTGCTCAGTTTTATCCTGAAACTTAAAAATAGTAAAATTATAGTGTAGAAAATTATTGAATTATTATTTCTGATTATCTGAATCAATGTTATTGTAAATCAATTTAAAATTGCTTGAGTGGCTCACTTCATAAAAAATCAGCAGACGAATGAGAAGTTTGCTTTAGATAAGAAAATTGGCAAAGGAGCTTTCAGTACTGCTTTTATTGCAAAAATTAACGCATGGATTATTGCAAAGACAAAATATGCGAAAGATAAAGATGGAGTTGCTTTACTTAAACAACACAGAAGATTTTGCTATTAATGTTGCTGTGAAACTTTTAAAAAGTTATTTTTTTAAAAGATTGAGATTGAAATGTTTTAAGCAAGTGTAGCTAAAGAGTTTTTACAACGAGAAGCATATATAATTACTTCCCAAAACACAGGACCGCGAAATTGTTTTATATAAAGCTTAGCGGCACACGCAGACTCTCTCTCTCTCTTTGATACACTTGGTGCGTCTCAAGTCTTTTGTAAACGGTTATCCTAAGAAATATACATAAAGAATCTCGCCATAGTATTTAATCTAGAATTGAAGTAAAGAAACGCAATTCTTTATGTAGCCCACGGAAATTTAACAAAACTCCTTGTTAAGCCGAAGATTAAGAAGATATTTAAAGATTAGCGATTGAAACATTCTTCGTGAAGAGTTTGTTTATCTCAAAGAGCAGGATACCAACTAAGTAATTTTATTATTCGAGATATATATATTAAGGCTTTATGTTGAATTAAAATAAGTTATTTGATATAAGGTTAAAATAAATAAGTTAAGTGAGTTAAGTATGTTAAGTAGAGTTACGTTAAAAAATACTGAGGTAAAATTCGACAACATAAGGGATACTCTTTAGCAAAACTTCATAAGTTATAAATTTAGTCGCTAAAGTTAATTGCTAACGTTTTTGGATTTTATTTTGTTGCATTGCGCTCGTCAATAACTGGTAAGTTTTTTTTAAAAAAAAATTATTACAAGCAACAAAAATATCTTATTAAAAGTTCATTAGAAAAGTTTAAAACGTTTAAAAATTCAACAAAACGTTCGAAAATTAATTGCCGTTCGTAAGATAAATACGTTGAGTTAGAAAATCCCGTTTAAACTTGAAATCAGATTTGTGAAATATATGTCCTTACAACTAAAAGAAAAGTAACATGAATGTTAATTCTATTTAAAAAATATTCGATCAGGCGAATGATTTAATGGAAGATGTAAATCAAAATGATAATTTATCAGAACTTATTAATTTGAGAGAGACTGCAAATAAAAGATTCGAGAGAATCAAAATTCTAGATGATGAAATTTCAGTGTTGATTGAAGATGCAGATAAACTGCAAGTTAATGATGATTTAGCAATCGAATTTGAAGAAATATATGTAAAGAATCTCGTCATAGTATTTAATCATAGAATTGAAGCAAATAAAAACAATTCTTTACAGTGCTTAATCAATTTTCCACTTAATAAAAGGTGTGGAATATAAGCTCAGGCATCTCGAAACTATTTTTGTTACGAGACATTACGATACGAGATTTCGAAATGACACTTTCGAGAATAGTTTCGATCTGACGAATTCGAGAATAGATTTCGAAATGACACTTTCGAGAATAGTTTCGATCAAAATCATGTTTTTCGCAAGTTTCGAGAATTTGTTTCGAGAGGTTACGAAAAGTAACGAATTCTCGATTGAAAGTTGACCTCAAAATTTCTCTTCTCGAAACATGACAATATTACGAGAATAACGAGAAATTAACGAGATTTTAAATATTTTTTGGTATTTTTCGAGATATTACGAGACAAGTTCTCTAATTTTTCAAATATGTAAAAAATTATTGGAACAAAAGGTTTTTTGTTCATTTTTGTACCTAAATTTTGATTAAAATAACAAAACACTATTTCAATGGCCAGCTAAGCCGCCGTTGGCAGGCCTTATCGTGAAACATTCGACTCTTTTTTCAGTTTCTACCAGATTGAAGGGAAGGTTGCATCTGGCCAAGAACTTGGCAATTTCTATGTCTCCTCGTAGCTGTTCTTTGTCCTGCGGCTTATACTTCATGCATGCATCAATGTTTTTGGCTTTCTCAGGTGTTGATGGTCCTACCAACTTCCTCTTTTTAATGCCTCTATCCAAGACTTTAGGTGTATGTCCTCCTTGCATTTGCTCGTATCGCTCATCTTCGTCGTATAACTAAAAATTAAAAAAAGTAATAATTAGTACCTTTTTTTGTAAAAACTAAAAAGATCTTGGATTCATAAGTAACAAAAGAAAAATGATTTAAAAATCCTAAATCAACAATGAAATAATTAATATTCAATAAAAATAGTTTAATAAAGATTAATTAAAATTATTTAAAACACCAATTCACCTGCTCTAGATTCTAAAAGGCAATATCTCCTTGGCGCTTTTTCTCTGTCTTTTCTTTTTCCAAAGCCAGCCAGATCACTGAGTGAGAACTAATTATGTGACGCCTCATACTACTGGTGTTTCCATCTGTAAGCTTGGAGACATGGCCACAGTTGTCAATGTTGAACTTCGCAAAAACTTTCTCAATGCCATTCTCGATGACTCTTTCCTCAGTAAGGTGCTTCCATATTTCTGTCCTTGGACGAACCATGTTGTCAGAGTAAAAGTATGAATACAGCTATTCACGAAAGTTTAAACGATTGCAGAATTTTTATCAAGTATGTTTGGTTTTTGTTTAATAAAAAAAAGCTATAAAATGATATGGAATAAATTTTTTTTATTTATTAAAGAAAAAGTAATTTGCTTTAAAATGAATATAAACATATCATAAAAATTTTAATATTTATTTAGAAAAAAACAATAACAAAGAATCATATAGGAAAAATAAGAAGCACAAAAGTTTAAACGAATTGCAACATTCGAACAAATAATGAAAAAAAAAAGCAAAATTAATATTTAAAGTGTCCTCCTTTGTTTTTATGGCAAAGATAAACTCGTTTATGCATTGATTCAACTAATTTCATGCACATTTGGGTATATCATTCTTGAGCCAAAAAATAATTTTTCAGAATTTTGACTAGCACGTTTGGATTCCTATGTATTTGGGTACGGGGAATTCAAATATAATAATATTTTTGTAAAATATTAATGTCTAGCTACCGGGAAACTGGTTTTAAAATTAGCTTTTTTTAAAAAAAAATAGTCTTTTATAACTAAAGCTTAATTTTTAAATGTTTTTAGTCAATTAATAATAAAAATTAAAATAATGTTAGGTAAAAATTAAACCATTTGTTATAAAACACAAAATTATCATTTAGCTTCCAGGATTCTTGAGCCAGAATGCACGGCTAGGGCTTCCGCCCCCCCCCCCCCTTCTATCAATATTAGATAGTTTTATTATGATTATAAGATCAAGATATATTACAATTAGTATATATATATTTATACACGCACTGGTAGGAGATAGAGTAGGTAGAGTAGGAGCAAGGGGCTTAGTTGCAAAAGCCCCCTCCCCTTACACTTACTCAAAATACTAATTCAAATTATAAATCTGGCTGCCTAATTTTTTGTTTTAGCTCCCCAAAATTCTTATAAAATCAACGTTAAAACCAAGTATTTATTTAACATTTAATGTTATGCACAACAAAGTATAAATAAAAATCAAAAATACTAAATTAGTAATTACATAAATTACTTAAAGTCTTTTCTTGATTTAAACAAAGGGATTAGTTCACGATTTCGCAATTGAGTTCTTATAAAACCATCTCTTTTATCCCAACCACAGACTGACTGAGCTGTTTCTGTGACTAATTTGACTGCGCTCTCGCAACTTTGGGTATGTAATGAGTATAGAGGTAGCTGCAGGGGAGAAACTATCAATGCATTGAGTTGGACTAACGACATATTTGCAGTGAAAATTGGTTCAGTGATGATCTCTTTTTCCCAGTCGATAAGTTCTTTGATGTCACAAGCATCAAGGTTTATTGTTTGCGGAACTTTAAATGGTCTAACATCTGTTGAGCCAAGTTCACTTCCGGCCCTAACTGCCAATATTATGTCGAAGGCAAATAACCTTTGTTCTGAGTTATCAGAACAGAGAAGTGAGACAAGTATATTCTCATGATGAGCCCACCAAGATTCACTTTTGAGATAAAGTTTAGATGCTTCTTTAATCCTATCATCTTGCTTCTGCCAAAGTTGAAACAGTTTTAAAAGATGACAAGAACCATATTTAATGTCATGCTTAACTTTAATCTTAAAGAACAATGGAAAATAAACCTGAGTCACCCAAGTTGCAAGCAGTCTTAAGATCTCTGCATTATCAGGTTCAAGATCATGTTTACTCATATAGAGAAGCAGGCATCTCATGCCACAAGTAAGCCATCGGCTGTGAGACAATCTACCACATTTAAGAGCTGCTACTTCAGGATCGAGCTTTCCTTTTAATATTGCATTTAAATACTTCCATGCAACTAAACTGTCAGTGCTCATTTGTTTTAAGAAATCTTCACTTATAGTAACAAGAGGCTCCAGAAGCGGAATTGGCATAAATTTAGTAATTCTTTCAAGATTTTCTACTTTGGAAAGCAGTTTACCTACTGCTCCACTCCATCCTTTATCTGAAGAAGTTGGTCCATCAAGTTTTTCCATAATATGACGGAATGGAAGCTCATTAATGTGAAGCCAGCAAAAAGATCTAAAAAGTTTTCGATTGAGAAGTTCTTCCACAAAATGAAGCATTCCACCTTTCCATTCAGACATTTCATTTGTAGTATCACTGCCAATAAGTTGGAGATTAAGATCTTTACCTCTTTCCATTAACCAGTCGAATAATAGCACATTGCTTAGCTGTTTTAGATATTTCTGACTTAGGTTTTGGTGTATAATGAGCAAGGTAGCGACCTCTAGGCTCTTCTGTCACAGTTATATGATTTTCTTTGATAATTTGTTTTCTGAAGGTGCCTGTGGTTTTACCATGGATAAGAACTAAAGTTTTATCTTTTCTACCATCAACAAAAATTCCAGTAATTATATTTCTTTCACAGTCGAAATTTTCTTCTACTCTGGAATACTTCATAGCACACTCTTTGGCACGAAAAACTTTCATACTATCACATTTGAGATTTTTTTTATCTTCAACAAGTTTTCCTGCCTTCATAATATCTTTCAGTAGACCATTAATGATAGCAGCAGTAGCAGTCGATGATACACCAAATCTGATAGAGGCAACGGCAGCATTACTAATATCAAGGTAGTTTCGCTTAACATAACTCTCTTGATTTTCAATTGTCGAGTCCTCTTCGCTATCACTGACTTTATCGCTATCACTGACTATCACATCATTGGAATTATTATTAATTTCTATTGTAACACCCGTACTTTCATCATCAAATCTAACATCGGTTGGATAAATAGAGACTGATGATTCTAACTTATACTTTGAAGCTTCTTCACGTTGTCGCGTGAGTCTTGCTTGTTCAGTTGACTTGCGTAAGCATTTTAGCCTAAGTTTGGCAGTCTCTTTAAGATCAAGACCAAATTCTTGCATACATGAAACACTGCCTTGTTTTTCTCGCTGGGTTTTTATCCAAATAAGTTCTTTTTTAGGAATTCTTAAATGTAAGTCACATTTGCAAAAGCAATGAGCACCGTCATCACAAGATTCGTTGCAAGGGGCATCATTATCACTGCAGTAAACGATTCTGCATTTGCAAAAAGCAATATCTAAAAGTTTATCAAGTTTAGGTTCCCAGCATTTTTTGTTTACCTTTTGAGATTTGTGTCGAGCTATCTTAGAGAATGCAGACCAACTTCTATTAATTCTTAGTGCTATTGCTTTAGTTCCACAAACTATGGGTTCTTTAAATTCTGTGTTGGACATAAGCCACCGTTCTGCAACTTCATTAGCAACATTAGAAAAAATTTCTTGCATTGATATGTTACGCGGATTTTTTTCACAGGCTAGTATTCTGTTTCGCTGCAGATCTAGACATCGCTGCAAACAATCACGTAATGTTGGAAATTCAGTTTGGAGAAATTTTTTAGGACCTCCAAGATACTCACTTAGTTTGGTGTTAATCGATTTTCTGGTTTTCTTGCTAACTGATAATGCCATTTTTCTTTTTTTAATATATTATGAATCTGGAAGATATAAATACAGCAAGTATAGCAATTAATTTGAAATAAAATCTAAAATGGTAGTTATAATATTTTCAAAGTATATTTGAATATTAACTGATACTTATACACAAAATAATATTGTTAAAAACTCAAAGCATATTATAAAAATTAAGCATAAGGTTAAACAATATTTTAAGTAATTATTATGTACATTTATAACATAAACAGTCATCATTTAGTAAAAAAACACAATATTTTTGAAAATTAAAAACGTTTTCCCGGTAGCTAGACTTGTTTTTTCACCAAAATAAATTATACCATTCAACTCAGGGTTTATGAATACATAGGAAAAGTGACATACTGAATGAAACTTAAAACATGCAAAAGTATGATATACCCTAATCAGAACTGAAACTAAAGAATTTATATAAATATTTTCTTCTCTAATAAACTAATTGTGAATAAGAATCAAATATAAAGAGGAATAAAATTGAATGTAACAATAAGTATAAAGTAATAAAATAATAATCTAATGATAACAATGTAATAAACATTATTATTTGGTGTCATAATATCTAAAATTATTTGTAATTTCTTGTACATGAATGTAATAGAATAATTACAGTAGATTGCTACTTAAATGATAGAAACAATTAGTATATGTTAATTGCTTAGAAAAAAGATATCAATAAATGATAAAGAAACTTTCCTCCTAATACCAAAAAGTAACTTAGGGAAACTGGTTTAAAATGAATGGTTTTAATTAAAAATTCTCTCAAACCGAATGCAGTTTCTCTTTTAACTTTTGATTTGAGCAAAATATATGCATACATAAAATGCACTATATCAAAATTGGAACTAAAAAAATTTGAATGTGTTGTTAGCTTGTAAAATTACTTTATCCTGTGGTCATGGCCGCCGAGAGAAATTTGGGGCGCTGGGGAAGTTTTCTTAAGGGGCCCTCATTATGATCAATTATATAACCAGGACCAAAAGAAGCGTGCTCGGGTCATTGAAAATTAAAAATAAAAGTGAATTAAATCTTTTAAAAGTCAAAACTACAGCGGAGAAAATAGAATTAGTCTCACCTTTATTTTTTGTTCTAATTTAACAAAAATCGCAGTGAAACAATTATGAAATCTACTTTATTTCTTATTATCTTCTGCTACAACTAAAAAGTTTATAAATTGGTATGTTTAATTTATTACAAATGGAAAAAAAATTAAAAGTATTCAATTTGTGGAGAAAATTGAATTAGCCTCATTAACGTTATATACAAAAAATAAAGAAAATATTTTGTTTTTACGCTCATTTAGTATTTAGTATTGCTTCCTGAATTTTTAATGACTTTAAATATGCGATTTGACATACTAGTCACAAGATTTTGGATAGTTTCTATAGATATTTCATTCCAAGCTTCTCTGATACGAGTTTTCAGCTCCAAGGTGCATTCAAATTGCTTACCATTTTCATAAACCTTTCTAGAAAGTATTCCCCATAGATTTTCAATTGGGTTAAGATCTGGACTACGTGCGGGCCATTCCATTACGTGAATATTTTTTTCTCTAAACCAAGCTTTTATAAGCTTTGAATTATGGATAGTAGCAATATCTTGTTGGAAAGTGAAATTTTCACCCATCAATTCCTCACCATGTTCAAGTAAACTTATTTCTAATAAGTCAATGTAGTCCTGTGAATTCATTTTTGTTGAAATCCATGCCAGTGGAAGTTTTCCAGCAAAGGAAAAAATCCCCCAAACCATAACATTTCCACCACCAAAGTTACGACTCATCCGAGTTTCTTTCGCTTTTCGAAGATCGTGCCAGTAATATTGATAGCCATCAGGACCATCTAGATTGCACCTTTTTTCATCACTAAAGAGAACTTGATGCCACTCTTCTTGCCAAGACATGTGTTCTTTCGCAAATTGTAATCTAACTTTTTTATGACGAGCAGTAAGTTTTGGTTTACGCTTTTTCCAAACTGTGTTTGGATCTTCATGTAAGATTTGTCTCACACGTTGAACAGATACAGGTAATTGTAAATCAGCACGAATTTGAGAAGCAGTCATGTGCTGAGCAGCAGCAGCACGACGTACAATAACTTATTTAGTACGATTATGAATTTTACGTTTGCCACCACTTCCCTTATAAGCTCCATAATTAACGCCAATCTTGAAGTAATTATTAACCACTTTTGGAGGTCTTTTAATTTTCTTTGCAATTTCCCGATTAGATAAGCCTGAATCTTTGTATGCTTTGATTACTGCTAATTCTTCATTCGTTAAACGCTTACCACGTCCCATTTCAAATTAAGGTATCAAAAACCAAATGTTAAAAACTTTATGAGCACTGATTTTACAGTCTTTGTTTAACTAACAAATAATAATAAAAAACTAAGTCACAAATGCGTATCACCAGATCAAAATATACAAGTAAACTGAAAATAATTATTGATGAGGCTAATTCTATTTGTTACCGCAAATATCAAGTATTATACATTTTATGGTTTTATCAAATGTACCACAATTTAACTATGCTATATTATAATCTAAAAAGTTGTTGTTTGTAGCAATAATTATATGTGTGGATACAAAAGATGTACCGCACAAACTTGTTTACAGATTTACAAAATATTGGATCAGTACATGGTGAGGCTAATTCTATTTTCTCCACTGTATTTAAATCTTTTAAAAATTACTTTAAAAAACTATTTGTACACACACGGGGCCCCGGGATTCTTCCCCGTCCACCCCCCACCCCCACCCCCCTTTCGGCGGCCATGCCTGTGGTATAGATAATTCAAGACAGTTAATTTTGCTTAAGAAGAGAACGCAAAGAGTCTGACGAGATCTTGCTTTGCACTAAATTGTCTTTTCATATTTAGAGTAGCGATTACTCCTAAAATTCCTGCGATCATGTGATACTTAAGTGACAGCTCTATGTTTTCACTGGCGTTTGTTTGTAGCAAAACAGCGCAGTTATTATCCCCATGTTACAAAAAAAGAAATCCAAAGCAAAATAAACATAAAAGAATTTTACAATTTATCAAAGAATTGTAATTGTTCCTTTTGTAACAAAGTTCACGCAATATGTGAACTATTATTTTGTAAAAAAAATCTCGTATTTTAAATACGCACGAATAGAAGCAATTGGTTTTAATAAACTTAAAATAACTTTTTCCACAGCTGATATAAAAATCGTTTTAGACAGAATATTTTAAATAGCACTTCATGTTTGATAATTTATTGTTTGTAAAAGTAATTTTTTTTCAACAGTAAAATAATTTTTAGTTTACTTAATAATATATTTTGTGTAAAACTATTAATAATGATGATAACAACAACAACAACAACAACAACAAAAATAATAATAAAAAGAATATTAATAATCATAACAAAATCAAATATTTTTTTTAGTAACTTGATTTTTTTAACATTACATTTTTTAGCATTCATTAGTATCAATAAAAACAATCTTCTTTTTTTCTTTCATTTTTAAAAACAAAACACTTGTAAATTACCAACTAATGAGCTGGTAAAATTTTGTTGATAAAAAGAATGGTTTTTTTTTTGAAAATAAAAAGCATTCTTTCTTAGAATTCTTAGTCACTTAACAGTAGTTTTTACAAAACAAAAGTGCTGATATAAAAATCGTTTAAGACAGAATGAAATCAAAATTAGAATTTTGAGGTTTTCATTTTACTCTGAAAATTATAACCACTTCCGGTATTATTTCAATATGTAAACAAAATAAAAAATATGAATGCAGCGGTTTCAAACGGCTGGCCTGCTAAATTTTGTTGACCCAAATTAAAACACAGATGTATTTGATGACTCAAATGTATTGATATATAGATGCATTTTATTTACCCATAAAATAAAAATACAGATGTAAAATGATTGATGAATATCTTGATTCTCCTTTAAAATAGCATGGTCAAGCTTCAAACCAGATTTTGATTAGTTCAAATAAAAAAAAATCATTGAGGAGGCAGCTTTTCAAAGTTTTAAGTAACAAATCAAAATAAACTTTGACACTCCTGGTTTAATGGACAAATCGTAAGATGTTTACTTCATTTCACCCGAAAACTCTCCTAACCTTAAGTACGTAAAGTTGAATGTAAATGATATAAATTCCAGCAGCTCTAATAAAGCTCCATTTTGATTAATGGTCATTTGTTTTAGTATTTAAACTGAGGAGAGGGTATGGGAATTACCTTTTGAAATTAGATTTTGGTTAATTTTCTGTAAATTTTTATTTGAAGTTAAATAATTTGGTTCACTCAACAATAATAGATTTAAAAGAATATTTTTTATTACTGACTACTAAAAACGTCTACCACTTCGTAATCAAAGGTGAAGGTACTGATAGGTTTGATCATTTTGAAAGCGATCTATGAACTTATGAGATCTGTTCTGATCGGAAGATAATAGTACTAGTTTTCCGTAGCATTTCCTTTCGAAATTTTACATGTATGGTTTATATTTGCAATTTGAATTTATTTGCTCTGCGCTTCTTTCTTGAAAATGCACCTGTAGGGAGTTCAAAGTAATCTACAATCTGAAATCTATGATCTAATAGCTTGAGTTGGTAGCGTTGTGTATCAGCCATATCTTTCAATAATGATTTTAGAGTTAGAAAAACAATATTGAAAAGAATTAAACAAGTGAAACAAGGAAACCGAATTTGCAAAAACCAAACGTAACAATCAAATTTTGCAACAATTTTGAAAAATTGATTTAATAGACATTCAATGCAAATAAAGAAAAACGTGTAAATATGACATGTTTTCATGGTCTCACAGCGAAAATTTAAAAACACCTTCATACTTTTAATTATTCATTTATTACTTTACGTTGTTTTTAAGAATAAATTTAACAAGTAAAAAAGGCAAAACATGGATGCAAGTAGGCGAGCTATTTATTTTTCCATGAGAAATATGCACGAAATTCTTTGTTCTCGTTCTTGACTTCTTTGATTTATCAAATGAACATGATAAAACTCAATATAAAATTCCTTTACTAGTTAATTACTTTAAAACTACTTCACAGATTTTTCTATTTTGTTTGCTTAAGATCTGTAGAAGATGCTGCTGCAGGGGTAGGAGCTTTAATAAATCACGAAACATAAAATAATTTTGTAAATAAAGCTACTTCATGAATCATCTTTCTTTCTTGCAATGATTATGATATTGGGACACAAACTACTTAATTATGGCTAAAGAAAATTCTATGTTAAATAATGAGCTATTTTAAGTATACATGGCCAACAAACATGCTCCATGTGAAAGTTCGTATAAACTTCGATCGTGTTCATTAAAAATATTCATTTTTAACTTACATCAAATACCTCCTCCAGCATTTTAGAAAAACGTTCTCTTTTTTTAAGACCACATTTTCACTTAAATAGTTTCTGTATTTAAACCCTTTCTCTTCTTTTTTAAGTCAACAACTTTGTTTCTAAATGGCAAATGGAAGAATTCATTATAAAAAAATTACAAGTAAAAACTTGTATATCTTGATAGTTTTACTTACATTATTTATATAAAATCAATTTGAAATAGGATTGAATTTAAGGAATGGTATAAAAACTTTTAGTATGTTTCACCTTTAAGCAATTGCACAAAAAATTATAATCTGCAAATTATTTTCTACAATCATAAAAAAAGAGTTCAATGTAGAGAACAAGAATCTCGAAAAGTTACAGACAAGTATATATATGTATATATGGTATATAAGTACATATATGTATTTATGGTTGGAAATTTTAATATCAGCCGTGACGTTTTGCAATTCAAATTGACGTTTTTTGCGACTTGTGAAATCGGTTGTTACAGTTTCGAACTTGTTATAGAGGGACCACATTTCTGGCGGAGGCGAATAGTTTTACTATTTGTCTTCTTTAAACAATAACACATCAAGAAACAGATCACATGCATGTACGTTTTCTGCTGTTCTAACGCAAGATCTACGAAAAACTTGACTGATAAAAACCGTCCCAAGTTCATCCAGTCTTTGCCAACCTTCATTTTTAATTGTAATAGTAATTCTGAATTGTCAAGAATATTACCCATTTTTGCTTGATCTTTTAACACAACTTTTTCCTAAACAAGAAACAACTTCAAAAATATGTTCTTTTCCAAAACCAGTTGTGGGATTTTTTAAAAAGTATGATAAGAAATTCTGAAACTGAATACAATCTTTACTTCCCACTTTACCAGATACCAGAACAGGAGGAAAAAATGTTTTTTTAAAAAAAGAAATTTAAAATTTTTAATTGTATGTACTCATTTTAGTTTTGTATAAAAATTAGAGGTAAAGGTGAGGGTAAAGAGGCCTTTAATGATTAATTAATGATTATTGTAGACAGCCAATTTTTTTCTAAATACACAGCTAAAAATAAAAATAAGTCTTTTAAGTTTTGCTAAAACTGCACATTTGTAAACCATAAAACTCCTCTTATTACGTATTCTTCGTAAAAAAAAAAAGTAACAATAAGTATAAAGCATAATATATATTTTAAAGTATGATATCTTATATAAAGAATATTATAAAAAATACAATTATAAAGATATAAAGAATACCTCATCATCATCAACAGCTGAGTAGTCATTAAGGGCAGCATATCTTGGTGGTCCTGTATTAGAAGATGGTGATGGTGCAGGTTCTGAAAAATTATGATCAATTGGTATAAAAACAACTGTTTTTCCACTTTCAGAATCGAGTTGAACTATCAACTGTTCATCAATAATAACATGTATGCTGTATATAGTTGAACATTGCAAATATATACTCAAAGATTACAACAATAATTTTGATGCTATAACTAATAATACAGTGTGCAATAGATTATGATTAGTGACATTTAATGCTAAAATTTATTTTTAAAAAAGACTAATAATTTTTAATAATAATTATGGGATGATAGAATGAGATATAGGAAAAAAAATAATATAAAAAAACAAGGTAATGGGAGCATAAACATGGCTTGACATATGCAAACCTAAATTAATGAACGAGTAATAAAATTTATGAAGAAAGGGAAAAATTCTCATGAAATTGTTTTTTTCACTCAAGGATAACAACAATAGTTGTGACACTTTAAAAAATAATAGCTTGCAAAAGATTATGGTCAGTGATATTTCATACTCAAATTCAGTGAGTATCTTGATATAACGATTGAATTAAAACACAAATTGTAGTACTTACTACAGTATTTACTATAATCGTACTTGTCATGACTTACTACAGTATTTACTATAATTGTACTTGTCATGACTTACTACAGTATTTACTATAATCGTACTTGTCATGACTTACTACAGTATTTACTATAATTGTACTGAAAAGAGAAATCATCAGCATGAACTCCTTACAGATGAAGTATGTTAATTAAATTTTGTTTAAATGAAGGACTGACTATCAGAACTAAAACTAAAATAAAAATTTTCATGGTCACATGTCAATACAGGCCATAAGAATATAAAATTCATAGTTTCTTGTAAATGAATGTCATGTAAATTTTATTTTCTACCTGAATTTCATCAGTTTCTTTCTAAATGAAAGAAAAAAAAAAAAAGGACAGCACCTTTACTTGAGTAAAAAGTGAGTGTTTTTTAAATTTTTTGGGATACTTTTCTAGTTTTTTATTGGTTTAAATTTTCATATAGAAGCACAATTATTAAAATTCTCAGAATACTTTATTTAAAGTTTAAACTGAGAAAGAATATAATAATCTATTAATTTCTACATTTGTAAAATCTTTCTAATGCAGACTGCAGTATAAAATAATAACACTTTACTAAAAAAAGTACAAACTTTGGACTTTCCATGAAATAATATGCATCATGAACAATCAATTAACTTCTAGGTAAATAATACTGTACTGAAAGATGATATTATCTACAAAGCACTATTTGTCAATACTTTGATATAGTAATTCTTGTAAGAGATGCATTTAGATTAAGGTAACTTAATGTGAATACATAAAACTCTTACAAAAATTACTATTTGTAGTTAAAATTAAAGTTACTATTTGTACCATTTGTCTGGCTGTTTTATATTTAAACTAACTAGGAGTAAATGGTTGCTTAACAGTTTTATTTTTTTTTTATATAAAGCTCACTCATTTTTTCAGTTATTACTTATATAAATGACTTAATATGCTGCTGGTAAAAATCATTTTCATTTTAATATAGAAAAAACATTAAATTGTAAACTAATTTTATTAAATTACTGATATCTTTTGCTGACCCAATTTAAACTCCAACATTCAAATTTAATTTTAAGAAGAAAAATATTTTCATTTTTTCTGAAGTGATATTCACCTGAGGAGTTCTTCAATTCTTTGTTAAGATTAGGTCAGTTTATTTTATTATAATTTATTATTATTATTTGTATAAGTATGAAAACTATTTAACATAAAACTTTTAATGGCTTTGAACCCTCTCATTCTTTTGAATAAAAAAGTAAAAAGAACATAAAAGGTTATACAAAAAAACAGGTTAGAAAATACACTACAGGTGAAATAACTACTTAAAAAGATACCATTTATGAGAACAGGTTCTTTACTTATTTCTTCTTTTAGTTTTTCTTTTTCTTCTTTTTCTTTTCCGAGACAAACTTTCTCTTCAACTGCTGATAAAATACTAAATTTTTTCATTCTTATCAGAGTACTTTTTATCAGCTCTTTAAACTGCAATGGATTAAAATCAAAAAGCTTTTCAAGAAATCCTTTCATTTTCATTTTCAAATTCTATAAATATAACTGAACTAAGACTAGAATTACTGATTCTTATCAAGCAAAGCTACTCTGAACAAAACATTAAATCTGCTAGCAACATTGAGAGAATTTACAAGTAACCTTTTATAATTTAAAGGAGAAAGTTCAAAGAGTTTGTCTAGGAATGCAGCCATTTTTGATTTATCATTGCTGTAACCACAGTCGATTTGTTCTACCACACTATCAATGTCATGCAGACATGTGTAGCGAGCCAATCTCTTCCAGTCAGCAGATACACTCTCAACCAAGATGCGCTTAACTGTTTCATCATTTTCTAAGAAAACAATTATTCTTTCTAAATAACTAAATCATTCATAAAATAAAAAAACAATTCCTGATAAACACTCTCAACAGTAAACAAGAACTTTCATATAAAAACATGAAAATTAATCTTACCATCTAATGATGACAGTCTGAAATAAGTCAAACCTACACTAACTGTATCTGTATATATTTAAGACATAAATACAATTGTTTAAGATATACAGCAATATTTCAGGAAATTCTATTTATAGAAATCAAACAATCAAAATATTGATTTATAATGAAAAAAAATACAATCAAAATGAACTGTTATTACAGGTATAATCATTGGTGAGAGAATGTTCATGAGAGTTTGCAATTACTTTTATGAAGTGATTGCAAACTCTCTTTATACTTTTAAGAGTATAAAGAGAGTTTGCAATTACTTCATAAAAGTTTAGTGGATTGATTTCAATAATTCTTTGAAGAAATATTTTCAATTTCAGCTCATAATTGTTATTCTTTTTCTGAGTTTTTTCCACCATGTCGTAAAATGCATTTAAACAAAAAATATGAGCAAATCTCATCGACTCAGAGGAAACTTGTTCAACCAGAATCTTTCTTACTCTTTCATCTGTATCTAGATTTAAGACAAGAAAAAGATTTACATAAAAAATATTTTTTGATGTCCAAAAAAATTATTTTGCTAAAAATTAAATTGTTTTGCAATTAGTAGTTCTCTAAAGGAAAAAAGAGGGACAGAACAATCTTCAAAAAAAAGAAAATATTTTAAAACCTAAAATTTGATTTTTTTTAAAACTTTGAAATCCTGAAGCTTTGGTAATAAATTCTAAATAGTTACATAAACATACACAAAGGTTTCTAATAATTAGAAATAGGATTAAAGCATATATTTTTATAAAAGAACATTTTTTTTTTCATTTTCAAAATTAATTTTCTTAAACAGCATAAAACAACAACTGAAAATATCTTTTTGAAAGAATGATTTTATTAAATCAGCAAAATCAAATTTAAAATTCATTAATTTTATCATTACTTTAGAGTAAAAACAACAATGACAAATTTTCAGTGTGGCTAGAAAGGTTACTTACCTCAGTATTAAAAAAATTACAAATATGTTCAAAATCGAAAAATATATAAAAACAATAAGTATGGGTCTGAGCAAAGTGACCATATTTTTTACTTATTTTAAGGCAGCTTTACCAGTAAATCAGATATATTTCTAAACATTAAAATCTTTCTTATTAAGAAAGTATAAAATTGACTTTACAAAACATGGAAAATGGTATAGATGTAAAATGAACAAATAAGTTCTGATACATTAAATAGAATAAAATTAATAAAATGGCAACTTGTTTTATTGTTAAATATGTAGACAACAATCAAAACAAAATAAAAAACAAAATTTTTACAGAAATTTAATTTATCAATGGTAAGCCACATAAGTGTAGTTAATGCAGACTATTGTGGAAAACCAACAGACCATACAACTATCAATCTCTATCAACTCTTTCAAAAAGTTTTGACTGTTCAAAATCCAACTCTCAACTCTGACTCTCCAATGCTGGTTGAAATTACTAGAGCAGAAACTATCATCTGAAATTGAAACATCTAATAATGGTGTGGCACATAATAATGATTGTGATATAGGAGTTAGATTGCATTTGACTTAAATAATTTTGAACTTAGCTCAATAATACTTTATGAAAATTTAAAAAACTTTAGTGATATTTTTTTGAATTGCAGCGATAGAAATGGCCATCACAGTTCACAAATTTTTAAGGGTCTTTGTGAAGTTGTATAGTAAGTTGTACATTAAATTGTACATTAAATTACATAAATTACATAAATTACATAAATTACATAAATTACATAAATTACATAAATTACATAAATTACATAAATTACATAAATTACATAAATTACATAAATTACATAAATTACATAAAATACATACATACATACATACATACATACATACATACATACATACATACATATATACATACATACATACATACATACATACATACATACATACATACATATATACATACATACATACATACATACATACATACATACATACATACATACATACATACATACATACATACATACATACATACATACATACATACATACATAGAAAATTGAAGATTCTTGTGTTGGTTTACATAAAAGCAGTAGAATATTTATGAAAACAAAAAAAAATTTAAGAAAATTTTGCATTGCATTTTGTTTGTTTTAAGGGTAATAATTATGCAAGGAAAGATTACAGTTCAATGGCATAAATTTCTAATCTAAATATTTTAGCCAAAACTAATAGTAAACATTCCAGTTAAATTTAACTTATGTAAAATTGACAACTGTTTGAAAATTGAATATATTTTGAAATACTTTAAAACTTATAAAGTAATCTTCATATACTTTAAACGACTGCATATAATACAATAGAAAAATTTGTAACATTTTATAGGTAAAGAGAAAAACTATAAATATTTGTAAAAAATACAAGATGGGGAATTCAAAAAATCTAAAACAAATGTTTTACATATCATACCTTCATGATCCAAAGAACATGCTGTTGAGATGCTAGACTCAAAAATATTGTGCCAATTATCATCAGTTTCTTGGAAGTCAACAACACTTTGTTTAAAAATTGCTTTACCAATAATGCCACCCATTAGACCTGTCAAAAGAATGTTCTAAACTTTAAAATTTTAACATAAAATTTTAAAAAACCTGAAAGTTTAGTATGTTCAAATCTTGTTTTTGGACCAGGAAAGAGATGATACTAATAATGTTGTTAAAACTAGAGTTTACTCTGAAGTGAAAGAGCAATCACCGCATAAAGTGAGTTTGAAATGTTGCTTTTTCTCTTTAAAAAGTCACATATAAAAAATGATTTCATTAAAATCTACAAGGTTGAAACAATATTTAATAACACGATTAATGGATATTCAAGCCCTGATATTGCCAATACAGGCCATAAACATGTATAGTGGAATTGCAGTCTACTGTTTGCAAAAAACCTTTAAGTTTCAGTACTAACATAACAATACTGCAATGTACTTTTATTGTATAGCAAAAGCAACTTTTTAAAAAACTGCTGATTTTTTTAGATTAATTTTTTTAGCTTAAAAAAGGATAGCAGTTTGAATGGGTTTTAACATGTCAAATTTAGAATAAAAATTTTGTAGACAATATCATAAAAAACTAAAATTTTTTTGAAATAACTTTTCTTTTAAAATAAAAAGAGTGTAAAACTAACTAGCACATCATTTTGACTTCAACTTTATCAAGAATGTTCAAGTATTTCTTTTTGAAGTTAATAAAATATTCTTCAAATAATTTTCAAATAATAGCACTTTTCTACAATCTTTTTTAGGTGCTTATAAGCAATAAGCAACAGCATATAAGCAACGAATGAGGAGTAAAGTAGGTATTTTCATTTAAGAAAAAAGTATCATTTATGAGAAAAAAGACCTGATTAAGAGAATAACAAACATGATTTGCAGTTTCTGTCTAAATTTAAATAAATATTACCTTTTTATAACCGAATATAACCGAATGTAACCGAAAGTCTTGTAATAAATATTAATTTTTAACTCAAAAAAAACAAAAAAAAAAACAATATACTTTTTTGAACTGTATTGTTTCTAAGTGGTATAAAATATGTCAGTGAAAAGTTATTTCTCAGCTTCGCATTTTATTGATTCAAAAGTTCATATAAATAAAAAAATCCAAACCAGCTAATAGTTAAAAAAACACTAAGAAGCATACTGGCTAATAAAAGCATTTTTATAAATAAAAATTATTTAGTATGGATGTTTTCTGCTTCATTCAATTTGTTTTTAAAGATCTAAACAAAGTTTCAAACTGAAAATAAAAAGGATTTTGTAGTTGTATAATAATTTTGAAACAATAAAAGTTTAAGCAATCAGAGAGGTTTTCTTTTTCATAGCATTTTAATGTTTGATAAGCAAGATTTAAACTTTATTCATTTGATTTAAATGATCTAAATTCAGCAAAAATATCCTCACCTTCAATGAGTATCTAGATTCAAAGATTAAAAACTAAATCACTGAACATATTAAATTGGCCTGTAAATAGTATTAACTATAAAATATCATTTGGCTGAAGCAAAAAATCATTGAATCACAGCTCTCATCAGCATGAACTACTTGAAAATGAAAAAAGCAGCACACAAAATAAGTTCTTTAATCTTTATTTACATGAAGGACTGACAATCAGAACTGAAAATAAAATATTAACATGGTCACTTTCTCCTGTAACAAACAAATTGTGAACAAGAAGCAAATATAAGAGGGAATCAAATTAAATGTAAAATATAAGCATTAACATTTGATGTCACAATATCTAAAATTATTTATAATTTCTTGTACATGAATATTATGTAATATGATAATTATAGTATATTATTATTTAAATGATAGAAACAAGTAGCAAAAGTTAATTACTCAGAAAAAAGATTTCAATTTAAACTAAAAAAAACAACATTTTTTCCTAACACCAAGTCAAAAGTAACTTTGAAAGACATGTTTAGAATGAATGTTTTTAATGAAAAGTTCCCTCAACCAAATGCAGTTTTTAATTTGATGTTTGTTTTGAGCAAAATACCTGCATGCATAAAATGCACCATATTAAAATATTGGAACTAAAAAGTTCGAATATATAATTAGCTCGCAAATTTTACTTTGTCCTGTTGCATAGATAAATCAAGACAGTAAATTTTGCTCAAGGAAAAAACGCAGAGTCTGAAGAGATCTTGCACTACACTAACCAATTTGTTTGTTCATATTTTGAGTAGCGATTACTCCTTAAATTCCTTCGGTCACGTGATACTTAAGTAACGGCTGTGCGTTACAAAACGTGTTGCAAGAAAGTATTGGTACAAAGAAATATGCACAACATCGATGTTCACTTCGTCTTCAACAAATCTTTTGAGAGCTAAAAACTTAAATAAGCATAGCGTCTCAGAGTTTTATGAGAATTTTGGAAAATACAAACATTCAATACACATTTGATATGGGTTGATCTACACTACAAAAGACCGCTGATGTCAGGAGTATAAACCTGCTCCTTTTACAAAAAAGAAAAATATCATTAAAAAATTACATAATGACGAACATGATGATAACAGCAGAACTTAAATTACTGCAGTAACAAATAAAATAAAGCTTTAATTTTGTAAATGTTTCCATTATATGTCAATCCACTGTTATACAGCCGCAAAGGTGTTTTTTTATAGAAACTCATCACAAGTAGAAATCTCATACGACATCATACACATTAAAAAGAAAAAGTAGAGTTTTTAACTTTTAGGGCTTTTGTTATGTTATATATTACTTGTTCCATCTCTTTGTCAAAAAGATACGCCCATTTTTAGAAGGTCCATTTGTTTTCAACATAAACATTCGGGTTGTTACGACATTTTGTTATACAAGTTTTTGTACACATGCAAACACACACACGCAAATACACACTAGCAAACACACGTGTACACACACACCCAAACATACACACGCAAACACACACACTCGCAAATACACACACACACACAAACACACACACGCAAACATACATACAAACACACACATGATGACACACACGTACAAGCTTTAGATATTTAGAAGCTAATTAAAATCATACCAATGTATAATTCCATATTAAGTATGCGTCGATACTTTCTACCTTTTTTTATTTTATTATTTTTTTTTTTTCTTAAGTATTTTTTATTTATCCAGGGCTTGTAAAAATTAATCTTTTTTTAGTAAGTAACTACTAAACTAAAAAAGTCTTTTTTTTTTTTGCAATTTATGGTGGTTGGATAGTTCCGAACAGGGACGCAAAGCAGTGTACTTATGGTTATCAAAACGAAAAAGAAGGTACCCGTACCTACATAAAATATATAGTTAACGATGGGAGTAAGAAATAAGTGCCCCTATAATTATTCAGCGAATACGTTCCAGTTCGTACTGAACGCATTTAAAAAAAAAAGCTGTTTTTAGGAAGATGAGAAAATATTTAGGGTGGAGCAGAGTTTATGTAAAATAATTGAGAAAATAAAAATCAATAAAAATCATTTTTCGTTTTGTTTTTGACTAAATAAAAGTTTTTTTAGCTAAAAAAAAAGTTTTTTTATTAAATAAACCTTTTAAAGTATCACTCGTCACAATAGATTTGATTGTTTGAAATCAATCGAACGAAAAGCGCATGAGCTTGTAAGGGCAGGCAAAAACGACCGAACAGATCAATATCATGCCTTCATAAGCGAGACATCGAAACAATCTTAGGTATATTCAGAGGTAAAGTTCAGAATCAAATAATCAAATTATCATTTTAAGTTTTCGAAGAAAAAAAAATTCATTAAAGAATTTTAAAAATTGTAGTTGACAGAATATCCTGATCCGTTGAGTACCGTAGGATGTCACTATGCTTCTTGATAAAAACCAGACTTATTACAACTAATTTACATAACATACTGGTATTTATGAACTTTTGTAGATGACAAAAGAATACATAAAAAACTGTTGTCGAACATGGCTTTTTAGTGAAATAATTTTTGTTGCTTTATCTCTATCCAGAGTTTTTACTATGTTAAATACGCACTTTCCCTAAACTGAATATGCATGCTCCCTAAACTTAAGCAACCCTGGCACGGTATGATGCGCACATTAAACAACGATCATGCTATGATTGAAAGTGCTTACTTCGAGCGTTTTAACGGCTATTATTGTGCAGAAGATGGTAAGCTAATGCTATACTTTACTTTTTTTGCTGGCTTTTCATAAGAATACTTAAAAGGTGAATAGGCTTTAAGATTGAGTTATAAGTAAAATCTAAAAGATATTGCGAAAAACGTTGTTAGCCAAAATAATTTTTATATATATATTTTAAATCAGCTGACCCCCTGATTAGTTATTTAAGATTATTTAAAGCCAACGAGTAACCATAAAGGAAATCAAATTTTCAGCTTCTTAAAACAGTGCTACGTGTATTGCGCAAGATTGCATACGGTGTCAGAGACATTGGAAATACAGCATCCCTTACTGATACAAACGTTATGGATGAACTTTTTCAAAACAAACCTAACTTATGAAACTATTCTTCAAAAGCTTTACTCTTCTTAACATAATTGACGACAAGCGAGTAGGGTGTTGAGTGGAGAAGGTTGAATTTTTAAAAAAGAAATTTGAACAAAGAATTGCTTCTCATTAAATCGTGTTTGTATTCGTTTTTTGCGCAGATAGTTACCATACCTCATTATTAACAAGCAGGTTGAAAACATGTTAAGTTAATTTATGATAAGTATAAATAAATTTTGATTTAAGACTGCACGATTAAACCTAAAATATTAAAAGTTTCATTTCAATACAAATGTTTCACTCGGATGTCTCTAAGTATCGCTCGGTTTGCTGTTTAAATTCGGTATTACATTTAGTTTATGAGTAACTGAATGTAACAATTTTCCATGTTCAGAAATGACCTTTTGTTATCAAAGTTCGGTGATGTAATGAGTTTTCTTTTCAAAGTTGGAGTGACAACACAATATTCTAGTGTATTTTAAAAAGGACAGATAAAAAATGATTACAAAAGAAGCGGACCTCCTAGGAAACCAATCAAACGCGTATATTTTTAGACATAACACGATACACTTTTAAGTAAAGCTCAGGAAACATTAAATGTTTTCCAAAATGTGTCGCTAATATTAATAGTAAAGTTGAAGGATTTTTTTGCGTGTAAAAGAAGTTTTCAATCCTTCCGGTTTTTATTTGAGTCATTTAAAAAAATAGAGTCAAAGAAGAAAAGTACCATCACGATCATCCGCAGCAACGTTTGAAATAGGATTAAGCAGTATCCTCCAAAACAATTTTAAAAATACTTAAAATTTATTCTTTTTAAAAAAAGGTTTTTATTCAAAATATAATCTTAGTTCCGAATTTGGACGATTCAAAAACCATTTTTAATTTTTTTTTTCAAAATGAGAGTTTTTTTCATCATATTTTTATGACAATAAAAAATTCAAACGAAACTTTGTAGGTCTTTTACTCAAAACGAGTGTTTTTCTCGATGAACCAATTTTATCTCTTCAACTATAAATGATAGTGTTAAACCTTTCAGGATCTGTTCTTATGGCTAATAACACCATTTAACTGATTATTTAAACATACTCTCTACCCAAAATTCACCAGCTGGATGATTAAGAAATAAGATCTGATGTTGTGATTCAAAACTTACTCGTAGCTTGCATGGATTGCATTTAGATCATATAAATTTCTGGGTTTTTTTGGTTTCTTGGGTAGCAACTCCAAAGAGGGTCCTTAAATTCATGACAATATGAAAAATTCAAGTTTGCCACCATTAAAACTTAAAATATTTTAGTAATCAAAGATCCCCAGGACCCCTGGAAAATTTTTTTTCCGTTTAGAAATTTTTGTTTACATAACCTGAAAAGTTCAACAAAGTGACTGACTCTGCCAGTACCAATAGAGCTTGCAGGAAGCTTTATCCTGAACGATAAAGTTGCCTTTATCGTTCAGGATAAAGGCAACTTTATCGTTCAGGATAAAGCTGGAATGCCATACATAAATGATGCTATATACAATGATAAGTCGCCATATTTTATTTGTGCGATTTCAGCATTGATTTGCTTGTCAGTGTAATTCTTTGTTTTTTTGTTTGTCATTGTATGCGTCTTTCTTTATTGACTGAGATAATGTGAGTAATTTTTAAGTAACTAATTACGTGGGTGACTCATATTTATATAAGAACTAGATGCTAATTAAATTTGGATAATAAGTATGAAATAATTATATAAATAAATAAATAAATAGTGTGTTCAATTAAACAAGGAATCTTTTTATTTCAGTTTTTCTTCGTAACTTTCTTCCGGAATTTGTAAATTCAGTTCTAAAAAAAGGATCATCTTTAGCAGAAATTTTGCTACCAAAGCACATTTTATGTTAAGCGCAGAAAGTTTTTATTTATGAAACTGAGGAATCAGATTGTGAATAAAATTTAAAACAATTTATTCATAGAAACTCCTTTTAATTCGTATTAAAATTCTTAATTAAAAACCAAATAGTTTTATACCGTATGAAAAATTCTATATAATAATGTAAAAAAAAAAAAAAAAAAATTTCAAAATGATTTTCCCTTTAAAAGATAATTCATAAAAACTAAAAACTCAAAAGTTGTTCAATTTTATTTGCTTTTACTCTGCAATGTTTTTGTCGTTGAATCAAGAAAAGGTTTAGAACTTTGGATGAAATCAAATAAAAGTTGTTCTTGATAATGCTTTATTTTTAAATTTTCTGTTTTGATCGAGAAAAACTTTGTCTTGTAATTCAAAATCAGCAAGATTTTACATAATTTAGCAAGTGCATCGTTACACCTGGCAAAAAGAATGGATGACAAGATTGTGCACGGAAAAGTTGGATCTCACTTGTGTCAGTTTTATAGAACGTTGAGTAAAAAAATTTTAGTCAAAGTTTAGTGAAATAAATATTTTATTTGAATAAAAGTGTGATGATCATGTATTAAAAGTATTTTAAAACTTTTTCAATACAAATAGATTAATTATCTTTGTGTTTTACTATAATTGATGTCAAATGCTAGAATTTATTCTTTACGCTAATAGGGTTTACACCTAAATAAAATTATTGTAAAGATTTACAATTGCTTCCCCTCATTTTAGATAAATGTTTATTAGATGAACCATTTGCATATGAGTCACAATAAAGAAGCGTTCTTCTGAAACCAAAGTTATTAGCTATGTATGAAGTTTTTTGTTAGTACCATATCACATAACTGCTCATTTTTAAAATTAGCTTATACGCAAAGGATGGTGTTGCCGTATTGACACATAATAAAATCTAAAGTTTGCGCCTCTTACCAATATTTTTAAAACCAGTGCGCATGAGAGATTTTGGTTCGTCGCATCACATTTTGCTGAGTTTACTAATTTATTTGATCTTCCAGTGACTTTTATAGAATATAATGCGTTCATCTATATACAAATAAAATTATTTTCGTTTTTCTAAATGTTGCTATTAATTTTAAAACTTATTTGTTGTTTTGATTTTTATGTTATAGCTACTAATGACATTAAAATTGTATGTTGCAGAAATGCTACTATATGTATTCTAGTCTTTTTTTGTTGTATTATCATTTTTTTAAAAATACATTTAAAGTTACAGACTGTACTTTGATAATTACTATACCTGTCCTGCTCTATTAGCATATCGAGCTGAAAAACACAAGAATACCTGATTGCAAACTTCCAACAGAAAAAATAGTTAAAAAAGATGCTGGAGGGAAAAATTATATGAGTTTGTTGGAGAAGTAAATGAAATAGAAATAAGCTCGTTGATCTGGAGAGATAATAAAGCAGTTCGTTTGTTGTCCACATACGCAGGGAAGTTACCAATGATTACCAATCATAAACCGATTCGACAAAAAAACAAGGAAAAAGATTGACATTAGCTGTCTATTTGTTATTAAAGAGTGTTACCGTCACATGGCAGGTGTTGATTTGATGGATTCTATATTTTCTAGGAACAAAATTATATTAAAAAGAAAGAAATGGTATGTGTCTTTTTTATCATTTCATTAACATATCATTAGTAAATTCATGGATTCTTTATAATGTAGTTTTCAAATCTTATGAAAGTCACCGAGAAAAAATAAAATTTTTTGAGTTCCGGAAAAAATTGTCTTTATGTCTTATGAAAATTATACAAAGAAATACCATAAGACAATAGCCAAAAAAGTGCATCATCTCACTGTGCGCCACCAAAGGAATTTCGCCTAGATCAAATAGGGCATTATCTAATTTGGACTGATGGACGAGTCAGATGTAAATTTCCTAAATGCAAAGATATCCACAAACTAAGAAAAACAGTTGCTTTAAAAATGACCAATCTTCTTTGCAAAATTAGATTTTGATGCATAATGTTGGAGATATGCAACAAGTTTTCCTTTAAAAAAAATTGTAACTTTAAAATATCATTTTCAAAATTTTTTTAAACGAATTGACATATCAAAATACATGTATATGATTTTTTCTGATGTTTTTAAAAAAATCATGCTTTTTAGGGTTAACTATTTAAATCTGACAAGTTTGATTTCTTTTCTATTCCTGCAATTTATGTAATTACACAACGAGAAAGCAATTACGTAAAGTGGAGATTGACGTAGTTTCTTTGAAATCTTTTTAATAAAGTTTGTGCCGTTTTTTTATGGAACGTATTTGGCGTATTTTTTAAAGTATAAATTGAACGCGAAACACTTGTAGAGCAGAGTTTCTATGAGGAAAGAAGACTTACAATTGCAACGTTGTCTTCTCTGCGAGTAAGCTACAATCTGTAATTCTCAGGTCGAACTTTTATTGATAAGTCTTTATATTGTTCAGATGCAGAACAGTATAAACTTGAAAAACAATTTAGTATCAAATTATTTTTTAATCACTCAATATTTTTATATGATGCTTATATAATAAAAGATTCGAAATTTTACAAATAGCAAATTTGAAAAAGATTTGTTTACATAATTTTTCAAAATTTTCTGTAGGGGATGAGAAGTGGGTCAAGGAGTTTGCATATCAATAAAACCTGCATTTTCTTGCTTCAATCTGCCTATAAAGAACGAAGATTTTAATAATTTAAACATGCTATTGTTTATGCAAAATGATGTTTTCTGATAACTTTTAAATACAAGCAAATTTTTAGCTAATTAAAAATTATTACTTACATGGAGTAGGTAGAATTAATACTTACATGGAGTATTAGTTCCACCCACTTCATGTAAGTATTAACTTTTAATTATTTAAAAATTAATACTTACACGGACTGGGTGGAACTAACAAATAGAAATAAATATGATATTAAAAGAATTGAAATAAAGTTAAATTTAAAAAAACACAGTAAAAAAAAAAAAAAACAACAACAAAAAAAAATTGAACGAAAATACCCGATCGCGCGAAAACTTCGGTTCGAGGATCGGGTAATTTTTTTACTTAATTTCGGGTAATTTTATTACCCGAATTATCGGGTAGTTTTATTACCCGATACACCAGATTATCGGGTATTTTTATTACCCGATTTTCGGGTACTTCTACGGGTAATTTTATTACCCGACTTTCGGGTAAAGAAATCGGGTAATAAAATTACCTGATAATTGGGTACTTCTACGGGTAATATTCGGGTAGCGTAATTCGGGTAATACCCTACCCGAAGGCTTGGATATCGGGTAACTGAAGTTATTAAAATTACCCGTCTACGGGTACCCGCGGGTATTCGGGTCGGGTATTCGCTCCCTAGAGCAGAGTTTCTATGAGAAAAGAAGATTTACAATTGCAACGCTGTCTTCTCTGCGAGTAAGCTACAATCTGTAATGCTCAGGTAGAACTATTATTGATAAATCGTTATATTGTTCAGATGCAGAACAGTATAAACTTGAAAAGCTATCTAATGTCAAATTATTTTTGAATCACTCAATATTTTTATATGATGCTTATACAATAAAAGATTCGAAATTTTACAAATAGCAAATTTGAAAAAGATTTGTTTGCATAAGCTTTCAAAACTTTCTGTAGGGGAGAGTGATGAGAAGCTTTCAAAACTTTCTGTAGGGGAGAGTGATGAGAAGTGGGTCAAGGAGTTTGCATATCAACAAAACATGAATTTTCTCGCTTCAATCTGCCTATAAAGAATTAAGACTTCAATATTTTAAACATTCTATTATTTATGCGAAGTGATGTTTTCTGATAACTTTTCAATACAAGCAAATCTAATGACTAGCATGCACCAAAATGAAGTAAAAAACGAAGCTCGGGTAGAAGTACATTTCATGATGGTACTCATAAATTTGGTACAAAGATGACAGAAAAAAAATGATGTCTCACTTCTCCTTTGTTCCACTTCTCACCACTCTCCCCGATATATGAAATGCCTTTTTGTTAAAACTAATTAAATGAGAAGCCAGGTAAAAAATGTAAGCTCAAAATCAGATATATTTTAAAAGTTACGTAAAACTTTGAATAAAGTAAAAGCTTTGATAAGTTTAATTATTGTCCCGTCTTCTTCTTTTTTATTTATTTTTATTGCAATAGCTTTATTCTCTTTAAAATTTCATAATTAATTTTTGAATAATTGTATTCTTTAAACAATAAAAATTTCAAAACAACTTATTTAATTTATTAAGTTATAAACAAATAAAAACTATTGTATATTACTTTAAAGTTATAACAGCTTCCTATTTTGATTATTTTTTTAGCAGTTAAGAATAGTATTTCTCTTTTACTTGGTTCATATTTAATTTTTTTCTATTTTTTAGAGTTTTATATTTAACGCTTAATGCTGTTGCAGAATTTTGCAAAGGATTTATTTAGTTTTTTGATTTTAACTAAATTTGCGTTATTTTGATTTGTTGATTTAATGAAGAATGAAATGTGTAGGGAGTGTTTATTGATAAAAGTCTATAAAGTAATATCTTACTAAGAAAATTTATAATACTTGTTTAAGGATGGGGGAGGCTTATCTTAGAAAAAAATTCGAAGCTTGAAGAAATTTAGTTACAAAAAGTTTTAAAATTGAAAAAGAAAAAACTTTTTGTTTTACTCTTGGATACAAAATCTTTTGGACTGAAAGAGACTAGCATGTGCTAATCCCTATTTTTTAAAGGTATATTAGGCCGGGTGAAGTAGTAAGTTGGCGTCATTTATTTGCCAACTACGAGAATACTCGTAGTTATACTAACTTATTTCAAATATCATTTGTGCATGACTGGCTTTGTCTGTTCTTTTTTTTTTTTTTTTTCTTAGCTTCATATTTGATTTCAGAAAATATTACATTCAAGTTTTTATTTTAAAAATCCAGGGAACCTAACAAAAAATGCGGATAAAGACAGAAATAGCTTAAAACAGATAAAAATAAAACATTGATATTGATTTAATTTTATTTCATTAAAATTCAAGTGTAAACCTATTCTGTTGAATGATACATTCTGAAACATTCGCCAATACATAACGGAGGTCTATTTTCACAAACAGCACATTCATATCGTGTTTCTTTACGTTTTATTTTAGAGCAGACTCGACATGGTTTGGTTGGGAATTTTTTCTTTTCATTCGGTGGTATTGAAGACAAGTAGTGGTATTGAAGACAAGTAATATTACTGGTGATTCTAGGCACAATTTCATTCAAATGTTCACTCAATAGATCTCTAAACTTAAGCAAGAAAATTGTGTTATCTACTCCATATTTGCTGTTTAGACAGTAAGCATTAAACAAAACCAAAGAGATGAAGTGCTACTTTTTTATAACATCTAATTGTCTTTCTTAGGCAATCATAGTATGATACCATTTATTCCGCCCTATCTACTCCTGACATAGATTGATTGTAATCTTTAATGTTGGGTTTCATTTTCTTCTCTCCTCTCCTGTTTGTCACTTCAATCATTTGCAACGAATGCAAGTTGCTAATCATTAGCACGTCTCTTTTGTCGTTCTATTTAGCAACCACTACACCCACTCTGCTTCTGCTTATAACGTCTCCCTGTTTCAGTTTTGCTTTTGTACACTCTTTTGGATTTGACTTTCGGTCAGTTCTTAAAGTACCACAAATGTATGTTTATTGATTTATCTTCAAACCAGGATCGGCAGTAAATTGAATTTGTTTTACAATACTCAGCTCATCTTTCGATTGGTTTTAATTTCTAGATGGACCACCCGTTGTTTTAGCTCTTTTCGGCGGCATTAATAAAATCTTCTGCAGTGGCTGCTAGATGAACGTCTGTTAACTGATTGTCATCACTTTCTTAAGTGTTATTATCTTCAGAATCTGATTCTGATGCAGTCAAACGCGAAAAGGTAGTAGTATAAGCAAAAAATGAATCCTAATCTTCAATATCATCATCTTCACTATCCTCACAGTCTTCCATAATCATATGTGCTGATCCAATAGTGGAATATCTGTGTTGAGCTAATAGGAGATAGATAAATTTATAAATTATCAATTTATAAAAAAGAAATTACTCATCTATAAAACACATTAATTAGTATACTGTGTAAAAAATTCGAAGTGCACACTAAAATGTTTTTTAATGTATTAAAAAACATCTTATTGTGTACTTCAAATTTTTTTTTACATTTTCAATAACATACAGTATAATGTAGTTGTCAAATATATTTTAGCTTCTAGTCTAAAAAACACAACAATTTAGAATTAAGAAAACAAAATATAAATTACCTTGTTTACTCATGATAACTGCCAATGTGCATGTGCAAAAAAATTGAAACACTATTTATAATAATAATGCATAAAATAAGCTACATTACTACACCTTTTCAAGATGTAAGTGAGAACTTGAAAGTTGTAATTAAGAAACGTAAGATGTAATTGAGAAATACAAAATGTAATTTAAAAGTCGCAATATGTAATTTAGAACATGGAAGATCTAATTAAGAAACAAAAGATGTAATTGAGAAGATGAAAGTTGTAATTGAGAAAAGCTTATAATATATGTTTCAAATTACATATTGCGATTTCTTATTTACATGTTGGGTTTCTCAGTTACATTTTAAAACTTCTTAATTACATGTTGTGTTTCTTAATTACATTTTGCGACTTCTAAATTACCTGTTGTATTTCTCAATTACATCTTACGTTTCTTAATTTCAACTTTCAAGCTCTCAATTACATCTTGAAAAGATGTAGTCACCGCAATGAGTTATACTCATTTCGGTGTTACGAGTACTTCGGCACTGGAGAAAAAAATTTCTTCGCCATTGCCAAACTACGAGTATACTCGTAGTGCTTTTTTTTTGTCAGTTATATTCAGAATAAAAAATAGTATAGAATTATTTCAGATTAAAAATATTTTTTTTAATGAAATGTTGATATCTAGCCTTGGCAGTGAGAATGAAACCACGCAAAAAAGCCTCGGCAAATATTAATCATTGCAGACATTATGGCTCGGCAAAGAAATAACGCGTAGTTAAAAATAGCTCGGCAGCGAACGTGTTAACGTGAATAAAAACTAAACCAAAGTTGTTGAATTTTTTATTCATGTAAAGCTGACCAATTACTGAGTTAAAGCAATTGCTCATTTTTATTCACCCGCCCTATTGTCTAGTGGTAGAACCTTTTGTATCAATTGAAGTTTTTTAAATATTTTTTTTGTTTGTTTTAATTTTTGGTATTTGAGTGCAATTCGATGTTGAAGGTTAACCCTCCGAAATTAGTTGCAAACAGGTTGAAAACATTTTGTTTCATTTACTTTGGTATGAAATATATTTTTCAAAAGCAGTCTTCCAAAATAATGATAATAAAGAATCAGTTAAAGAATTGAATAATAAAACCATTATTGTTTCTGTGGCAAGTTTTCTTTTATAAAAAGTAGTAAAAACAAGTTCATATTAATTTATTATTTGATTTCTTATTATTATATTGTATAACTAATTTTTTTATAAATTAAATTCTAATTGCTAAAAAAAAAAGTATTTGGACTCAGTTAGCTGACAACAAACAAACAGTCCGAAAAAGAATATGTTTATAAAGACAGCTTTATAAGCATATACTTTTTTACTTCTCTCATTAATGACTTGACCTCTGATGTTTTCATTTCTAAAGATATTTCTTTAAATTTAGTTCATTATTTTGACACAATATGTGAAATAAAATACAAATAAATAACAAAGTTAATACGTTTATATTCTTTTTCAAATGAAGATCAAAAGATGTTCATAGAATGTTTCTTTGAAGCGCAGGCGTTGATAACTTAGGATTTGAAAAGATCAATCAATGAATGATTAATCTTTTCAAATCCTAAGTAATCAACGGACGATTAAGAAATGCGATGATAAAACTTCTCATGAAGTTTCATTTGAAAAAACGCATGAAACTTCAAGGAGAATCTTATCAGCGCAGAATTCAAGTTGAATGAGCTAATTGTTCATAAAAATATTTTATCTGAGGATGAGAAAAACCTCGTTAAATGTTTGAAGCATGATTGAAGATATGTGAATAAACATCAGGAATACTCTCATATCGAAGAACGAAAGTTCGAAGGTTTCGTCCTCCTTTGGATTTTACTTGCTGAACAATGACGTCTTTACCTAAATGACAACACGGACTTTATCGACGACATTTATAAATGGCTTCTTGGTTCGAACTTCAAGAGGATGCGGATCATCACAACTTCTTGAAATTCGAACCATAAATTTTAAATACATCAAAGAGTTGAAAAAGTTGAACACGAAAATATTTTGAACGTGTAATTATTTTTGGAATGTTAAAGAAATATATAAAATGTATATAAAATGTAGATAATATAAAATATATTCATGTAATGAAATATTGAGTAATTATAAAAAGAAAAGATTATAGAAAATTTTTCTTTAAAACATGAAACCCGGAAAATAATTAAGGAAAATATAGTTTTTAATTTTAATTTCGAATTGTTCTTTTTAATCAGAGTGGAAATTTGCTGCTTCTTAAAACTTTTCAAATTTTTTAAAAAAACTTTTTAAAGAAAGATTGTTCCTAAAATAATATCAAAATTATAATCAAAATATAAAAAATTCGACATTTCTCGTTGTCGTGGTAACAGCTGAACAAATTTTAGTTCTTTTAAATTCTTTTTTAACGTCGGTGAAGTTTGTGAAAAAAACTAAAGAAGAAAATAAATTTTTTGAACGCTGAAAATAGTAAAATAAAGTTCGAGCGAATTTTTAATAGCTTCGAACGGTTGATTTTTTTCTTTCTCTCTCTAAAGAATATTGAAAGTTTTACATTTTGTTTCGAAAACTTGACAGTTTATCTTAAATTAAGTTACTCCAACCTCAAGTTTTGCCGGTTTAAATGTAAAACTAAGTACCTAAAAACAGGAAGAGTAAATAGCATCTTTCAGTAAACCATAATCTTATGTAAATTTTGCAAAACTTGATTTCAGTTTTACCAGTTCAGATGGTGACATATCTTTTAGCACATCTTTCTTCGCTGGCAACCAAAAAAATGTTCTGAATTTGGTCCGAAGTGAAAGAGAGGTTTTAATCAAACTTCTTTTTGTGATTGTTGTTGAACTTATTTTCATAATGTACTTTAATTTTTCCCAGCGCAGTTTTGCTGATTGAAAATCTTCGAAACGAGAGAAGGGAAGGGAGGGACGTTTTCTAAACATAAAGGAACAGTTCATAACTGATCGATTATTAAATTACGTCACCTTAATCTATTTTGTTCGAAAATTATTATGCAAAACGTCAAGTATAAAATGATATTCTGAAATATACAACTTCTAAGTTATATTATGTTTATTTTTGTATGTGTAAAAAAGCTTTATCTAAATGTATGCACTCAATATATTAAAAATGTTCAAGTTTTTCAACAACAGTGTTGTTTTAATTACGAAATATAAATATACAGAGCATGGTGAACTATTTTCTACAATTGAGTTAGCACAATTTAACAAGAGTAAACTGCCAATACCTCGTAACCCTTAAAAAATGAGTTAAGTGTACAGCATAAGTTTCGATTCTTCATTTACCTACAACACCACGTTATCATTAGTCACCAATAAACGGCTCAAATCAAAAACTTGGAAACAGAATTGAAATTTTAGTAAAATTAAAACACCTCAACTAAACAATATTGAAAGCTGTAGTTGCCGAGCAGTTTCGAGTGGATCCAGAAGAGTTTTAAAACTTGCAATTTTTTTTTTAAGTATAAGGAGAAATTTACAAGTCTTTACCATTCTCTGATTTTTCAAATGTTTTTTTATGAAGCATTAAAAATGAATGCTACTTTAATGTAGAATGAAAATGTTATGATGAATGCGACGGTTTTTCGTAGCATTTTTTACGTAAAAAGAGAAATTTTAGTTTATTTTATTAACACAAGGTAAACAAGGAATATACCTTGGAGAAAAGTATTTTTCTTATCTGTGTTTTGTAAACAAATTTCATTTCATCGTTTCAGAGTTTGCGTACGAAAATAAAGGTTTTATATTTATATTATATACAGTACTGTGCAAAAGAAAGTAGCATCTGAGAGAATTTTAAAATATTTAGGATAAAATGTCAAACAAAATGAACAAATACTAAAATATCGGTACAAACATATTTTTTATTAAATTGTGTAACATAATACAAGTTTTATTAAAAACATTTAAATTTTTAACTATACATAGAGACTTAACTAATATTTATCGTGACCACCTTTATTTACAATAACATCTTGGAGCCTTTTATTTATACTTTTATACAGATTTTCAATAAATGTGATGGGGATGTTGAACCATTCTTCTTTTAAAACATTCCAAAGCTCATTTACATTCTTTGCCAACCTTTCTATCTTCTTTCTGTCTAAGTAGTCCCGAACATATTCGATTATGTTCAAATCAGGGCTCTGAGGAGGCCAAGCCATGGTTTGAAGCACTCCCTCCTCTTCCAGATTTGACAAATAATTTTAAACTAACTTGCAAGTATGTTTGGGATCGTTATCCTGTTGTAGGATAAAATAATCCCCGATCAGTTGTCGTCCAGAAGGCGCAGTATAGTTATGAAAAAATTTTTTATATTTTTCACCTGTAAGCTTTTCTGTTATTCTAACAATATCCCCTATCCCTTTTATTAAAATACACCTCCAAACTTGAATATTTCCTCCACCATGTTTGATAGTTGACGCTAGACATGGCTCCTTCAATGCTTGTCTCGCCTAACATACTGACATCTATTCGTTCCAAATATTTGAAATTTAGATTCTTCTGTAAACAATACCTTGTCCCATTGATTTTTAAGCCACTCTTTGTGCTTTCTGGCGAACTTTAATTTTTTTTTCTTTATTACCATTGCGTAGTAAAGGTTTTTTAATAGCTACACAGCCTTTTATTCCAGATTTTAATAAAGATCATCGCACAGTAGATGCATGTACTAAAGTTCCACTAGCTCTTTTAAGAGCTTGAACGAATTCTGCGCTTACTTTCTTGCGATTTCGTAGCGCTGTTATTTTTAAAAACTGTTCATCACGTGTGCTTAACTTCTTGGGACGACCAGACTTCTTTTTATCCACTACATCACCAGTTTCATTATATTTTTTAACTATTTTTTGAACTGATACTCGCGAACAATTCACACGTTTGGCTATTTTAACTTGACTATTGCCCTCTTCATGTAAAACAATAATGTGATTTCTAACATTTATATATATTTTTGGCATTTTATTTGTACTGAAAATATTTTCGTACAGAAAATTTTTTCGTATTCAAAAGTAATTTTATTTCAAAACTAAATTTTTGAAATAAAAAAAAATCTTTAATTAACACGAGAATTTAAAAGCAACTAAAAATTCTTCGCCACACTCTTATTTATCAAAAGATATTTAAGAATAATAAATTTAAACAAAATAAATTAATTTTACAGTGGTTGATGTAATCAATTTCAAGTGTTGATCCTTGTCCGTAATAAATAAACAAACATTATAAGTGGGTGAAATATGATACGAGTTGAAACCATTTAATAAATATTAATAAAAAAAAATTATATTATTAACATAATTATTAACTAAAATAAATAAATATAGCTTTATTTTAAAGATATCTAAGTATAATTTAATAAAAACTCAATATTATTTACTTATATTTATTTAAATGTAGATTTTTTTAAAAAACTTTTTATGTGCTACTATTTTTTGCACAGTACTGTATCACATTCCTTATTTAATTTGTGTGCTAAAAAAAGGGCCTTCATTTCTAAAATTTAGAGGTGGAAAAATTCTTGTACTCAGTGATATATAATGTTCAATTTTTATTGATTTAAACTAAACTTTATTTATGAGGGTGACACAGACACAAACACAGACAAAATTTAGTAAAACATGGTTTATTCCATACTTATGTTATTAATTTTATTTTTGCTGTTTTTTTCCAATTTGGAAGTAACGGAATTTATCTTTCAATTTACAGTATTGTAACTAATATTAGTACGATTGTTAAATTACTTAAATTTTTTAAAATGAAGCAATAAAACAATTTTCCAGAAAATTCTATTTCTCTTCTTATGACACCACAATCTGAATTTCCATGCAGTAAACAAAATAGTTATTTGATGAATGGTCAACCCCTTCTCCACTGATGTTGGAAATATCATAATACTTTTCTTTAGCTCATTTCCTCTAAGGGTCTGCGTCTCGGAATCGTTTTCTCAAAATGAACCGGGACAAGCATAACGAGACGAGAAATGTCCCGGAAAAAATTGACGAATAAACTGTCCCGGAATAAAGTTTTAAACCGGGACAATAAATTTTCTTTCGGAATTTAAAAATTGTGTCCTGGATATCATTGTCTCGTCTCGAATAAAAAATTAACGAGATGCAGATGCTTAATTTCCTCCTTTTATATAAGTTTACACAAAGTTAAAAATCACTTAATCACAGTGTTTGAATTTATTTTAATTCTGAAAGAGCAGTAATCGCATTTTGCAACTTCTTTCACAATGTAATACTTACAACGTACTAAATTTTCTAAAATAAAAATTGCCAATAATTCATATTAACTAAATGTAGTTTTAGAATCAAAATATCGAAGCGTTGGCAGTTTTACTTATTGTACTGGTTTCATTAAAAATTTTAAAATTATACATTTAAAAATTACTCTTAACTTTTCGTACTTTTTTATCTCTTCATTATGCAAAAAAATTATAAAATTTATAAAAAAAATGTTTAATAAAACTAAAGCCAGGTATTTTTATTCAGGAAAAATTATAGGAAAATACATTTCATTGAGTTTTTATTAGCATAAACTATAATTATAATTTTCTTGGCCGAGTTATGTTCAATAGCAATAGCAAGCATAACATTCACATTGCAGGTTATTAAAAAGGTTATCAAAAAACTTTCAGAACTTTCAGAAGTTATGTATAATCATCTTACAAATTTCTGATCATCTTCAATATACAACTTGTAAAGAAACTTTTAATGATTTGGAGATTTTACACTTTTCATTCATAAATTTTTTTTTTAAAAAAAGTGAATTTCACTTAAACAAAGCTATATTTTATGAGCAGTGCAAATTTCCTCTGTTTTTTGTTGCTACTTTTTAGGTAGCATCTCTTAAAAGTGAAACTTCTGATGAAGCGAGATCAAGTGAAGGCATCAGACAAGCCAGACATGCTTGTCTGATGCCTTCCCTTGGTCGGTGAAATTTATTTCAACTAATCATAAATCAAAAATACAATCATGAAATCATAAATTAAAAGATAAAAGTTTTTTAAAAATTATTTGTATTGCAATAATGTTAGAATATTACTAAAATATTGGTACACTTAACGTTTTTTGGTAGTTATTTGTAAATAGCTGGAAAACCAAATTAAGCTAGAATCGCATCACGATAAAAGTATCACACAATTGGAAACTAAATGCAATTATTTTAGACAAATACAAATATATAAACTGTTTGTTTTCTTACTAACTGTTTACCTTATAGATTTAAAGTTTTCTTACTAACTGTTTACCTTATAGATTCAAAGAACGTGGTCGCAAAATAAATTTATACATAAAAATACAGTAAAAATTTGATATAAGATTTTTACTGAGTAAAAAAACGTGGGAGTAAAAATCTCGTGCTTTACCGGTATGATTAAGTCTTACTGGTGCTAAATAAGGGTCTGCGTCTCGGAATCGTTTTCTCGAAATTAACCGGAACAAGCAAAACGAGACGAGAAATGTCCTGGAAAAAATTGACGAATAAACTGTCCCGGAATAAAGTTATAAACCGGGATAATAAATTTTCTTTCGGATTTTAAAAATTGTGTCCCGGATATCATCGTCTCGTCTCGAATAAAAAAAATACCGAGACGCAGATGCTTAGTGCTAAACCTTAAAAGTAAGCTTTTTTTTTTTGAAAAGCGTCTCAAGACGATGGAATTTTCATAGTTTGAATTTCTTATTCATTAAGATTCAAGTAATAAGCAATGGTATTTTTTTTTTTTACTTTTTTTTAAATTAACCTTTTTTTCTGAGAATTTGATTAAGATGGTTTAAGCTTTATGTAGAGAAAAATGCAAAACACACGAATTAAAGAATACTTTTTGATTGAAAATAAGAAACGGAAATGCAAAGTCTGCACAGAACAAAAATCTGCATGCAAAAATGCAAAGTTTGCACAGAAATGCAAAGTCTGCATAGAACCAGCATTTCTTGCCAGAAATGCTTCTCATCTTAAAGACCATTTGCATTCGAAACACAAGGATATTGCTATTGAACTAGGAAACTAAGAAATACACAAGCGTCTAAATAGGATGCAATTTTCGCTGATCTCAAGAGACCACGCAAAGATATTGCTCCGAGATAGAGTAGTACTTATATCATGGTATCAGACATGTTTGAAAAACTCGCGATATATGAACAAATCGGGACTAATCGAAATAACCACCAGCTGATTAAATGATGAAACCTGGAAATTTATTGAGGAATATGCAAGAACATTCAAGAACATTCAAGAATTTCCACACTGTGTATCAATAAAAGTTCAATACAACTCAATAACTTGATATTAATAATTTTCGTCATCAGAGTATTATTCGTTTCTTCATTTTTTATTTTTATTTTTTTCACAAATCAAACGAAAGTAATTTAACCTCTTATTGATTTAAGGTCATAGAGTCAAATTTTAAAGAAAAGTTTTTATCTTTAAGTGTTTGAAAAATTTAGAAACTTTTAATGATTCGAAAATCAGTTCGATTAGACAATACTTGGTGTTTGATCAACAAATAATTGATATCTCTTCTTCCAGGAGGAGGTCAACGTACACAACACAAGAATTTATCAGTAAATAACAAACATTCTATATAATGAGCCTCGTATTGGTGTGGATGAAAACTTGATATGCTTGAATATTGGCATTTAAAACGTGATGATCCTAATTGTTCCTTCAACTTTACAAAATTTCTCAAGTTGTTTTTGGTGCTGCATTTTCTTCAGGTCAAAGTTGAACGAGATTTTAGTAGTTTTGCAATGGTCTACACCCATTTGAGAACTCGGCTTTCGGATGAAACATTAAACGCGATTTTAGTAGTTAGACAAAATTTGAATGTGCTTGACAAAGTCAAATTTTCTTTATTACGTTAATCATATATAAAAAGATACTATTTAATGTCAATTGTTTTAAAATAGAATATAAAACACAACCCAAACTTTAATTCTTGTCTTTGAGCACTCAGTAAAATTGACTTGTTTCGATGATTAAAATCAATTTTTATTTATGCTTATGTAATACAAAAAAAAAAAAAATTAAAAAAAAAAAAATTACGAATGAAAATTGGTTGTAAAATATTTTAAAATTTAAAAAATTTATTGTAAAAAAATATTCTTTGCTTTTGGTGTAATTATAAAATTTCTTATTTTATTCGATAGCTTTTGAAAAAATCTCTGACAAACTCATAATTTTGTTAAATTTCTCAAAATTTTACAATTAATATTTTAAAACGATTTTCAAGATTTCCGTATTTTGGGGAGGCGGACGCCAATGGCTGCGAAAGAAAAGTGTAGTCGAGAATTTTTCCGTTTTTTATAAACTCTGCTGATAGCTAAATAACTTTACTCAAGTGTACTAAGGCAGGAAACCAGTTTTTTTCTAAAAAAAAAAACCGATAGCTTTCGTTAAATTCGGTTGGTTGTTTCGTTAATAACTTATGCATACCGCGGTAGCTTCGGTACCGAGAACTTTATAAATTAAGATTATGCAAACCATATTTGGCGTCAATAATTTCTTTTGTATGTATAAGGAATTTTTAAAAAATAGTTCTGTTGCGAATGACGCATAAGATAATTTATATAATAAATTTACCGAAAACTACAGCCGAGAATATTGAGGAAATGTAACCGAGTAAAATACAACCGAGACTCATTTTTATTACATTTGTCTTTGGCGCAACCGAACCATAATTTATTTATAAATTTTTATTACTTTTTAGTGAATACGATTGCAAAATGTTCACATAAAGTACTTGACAAACCTTTTTACTTTTCGCGTTTGTTATGAAAAAAGCAAAGTTTTCTTATTGTAAAACAGAAAAAATTGGGTTTTTTTAATTTGTGAGTTGCATGGTAACTTGTAAGACTTTGTTAGGTTGTGGTTATATGTATCAAAGCTCAACCGATTTTCTGAAGTTTAATTTAGGTAAAAACGAGCCTTAGCCTTTGTGCGCGAACATGTTTTGCAGTAAATAATGGCTTTATTCTAACCCCAACTCTGTCCTGGAGGGTGCTTTTAAAATATATATTTTAATTGCATCAAAAAGTGCATTGAAAAACCTTTCCAACGATATCAAATATATTGCTTTTTTTTGGCTTTTGAACAAAATATCAGCTAAAGCATAAATGCAGTTTTCGCTGAAAAAAACCTGGTTTCCCGCCTTAGTACACTTGAGTATTCAACTTGCATTAATATTACTAACTGAAACATTCAAATTTCGAAAATAATGACAAGGCATGTCCTTTATTAATAAAAAAAACATTTCGTCTTTAACAAGTTATAATTAAAAAAACCGCAACGAAAACAATCACAGTATTGTGGTGTTTGAGGTCATTAAAAAATACTTATTATACCTTTTTTTTTTCTTGAAGAACGTCGTTTTTATCGTTTTAATTGCATAATATCGTCGGGATGGTGGAAAAACTTATCAAGTCTAAAGTATCTAATCGGAGAGTATCGAAAAAAAGTTTTAATTTACTATTTAATTATGAAAGATTTTATTTTTTTCATAATTTAAAGATGAAAAAAAAGTCAATAACACATTTAAAATAAACAATTCATAAACATCATCCTATCAAAGTGAAACTTTTTATAAATTTATAAAAAAGTAACGTAAATTTTTTTATAAATTTATAAAAAATTAACGAAAATTTTAATTTTGAAAAGGATTTCGAACAAATCGTTTACTCACAAATATTCAATCGGAAAGAAACTTTTGCTTGTAGCTCTTTCTTTTGTCAACTTGCTTGATGCTCCAACAGTAGTCTGCCATAATGTGTTTTTCCAAACTTCTTTGAAAACGATCATCCATTTTCTTAAGATCTTGGTGGAACCGCTCTCCTTTAAATAATCATCTTGACCAAGAAACTATTTAAGATGCCTATTTATAAAACGAAGCTTTATACTTATTTCGCATCGAAGAGCGCAAAAGGCTTTCAACTTTCTAACAATTAAACAGCAGAGTTTTCTTCTTTTTTATTTCCAAGAGAGTTTTTCACAACAGCCTCATACGACAACAAAGCTGTTTTTTCCCTTGTTATCGATTGTTTTAACAAATTCTTTATCACTTTTAAAAATCGAGAGCAATCAATAATGATCAAAATTATGAGCAATCAAAAACTCCTGCTCCTTTTCCTTTATTGACAAACATAGCAACACCGTTTGTTTTCATTTCTTCTGGCGGCGGGAGACTAAAATACCAGCTTCAGTATGGCTTTCGCCGCTAGTTGGGAGGCAAAAGCCTATGGAGACGGTTTCCAAATTATCATGCCTCCAAAATATCTTCTGACTGGGGCCGCTAGAGACTTCTGCCTCCTGATTGGCGGCGGCCTCCAAAACATTCTGCCTCCAAAAATAAATTCTGGCTGCTGCTGCTGCCAATCGGGAGGCAGAAGCCACTAGAGGCGGTCTCTAAACCAACTTCCCTCCGAAATATCTTCTGACGGCGGCTGGTAGTGGCTTCCGCCTCCAAAAAAAGTTGGCCTTTCGGCAAAAAGTTACTTTGCCGCCGCCCAGCCAACAAGCCGACATGGGCCCCATCTAATTTTTACCTGGTCTTCGTGGGCTGATCTGGGCCAGGGTTAGCAATATAGATTCGACATGTGTCTTATGTGGGAAGCCCATCAAACCGGCCGCTGAGAAGCGGCCGGTCTATCTATGTTAAGATCGGCCATGAAATATTTTTTATCGCGCCGAAATTATGTAAGTAACTTCTATAGTGAATTTTTTCCTAAGTTTGTCTTAATTTCGTGTGTTTGATTTGAAATACATTACTGTAGAGATGTCTAATAAAGTATATAGCGAGCGAAGTCGACGACGTCACATCTGCTCTAGGTAGATGAGCATTTTTGCATTGCAGCTGAGAAATCTCTTGATGTTGTTCTAGCTGAGGAGGATTTAACTTTAGAGATAAAAGCTGTTGCTTGATGAATCCTTCATCATTCTCACATACTTTTCTTACTAGAAAAGTATTTTTGTTATTTTTAAGATGACTTTTTAAGTTGTTTGAAGTAACAGCAATTCTTTAAGTATATGTCTTTTTCTGATCCTTTTTCAGGCCTAAGTTACTGCCTTCAGACTCTGAGTCTGAATATGATAACTTAGGCCTGAAAAAGGATCAGAAAAAGATCTGATCCTTTTTCAGGCCTAAGTTATCATATTCAGACTCAGTTTCAATCCTGCAGTTTGGTATTAAAATGCCATCAAACATAATTCAATACATAAAATTGTTTTACAAAACAATTTTATGTATTGAATTATGTTTGATGGCATTTTAATACTAAACTGCAGGATTGGCAAATGGTCTTTTGTTATGCATATCAAAATTATGTTTTTTTAAATGAGGTGTCTTTTACCTCGTAATCTGTAATACATTAAAGAATACTATTTATTGTTAAAAAAGGTTTTAATTTTTATTTTATTTTAAAAAAATATATTTCAGGTCAGCTCAATAGAATTGAAAACCTTTTGGGGAGAGTCTTAAGACAGCTAGAAGAAGTTAAAGAAACTCAGCGTGTACAAATGACCATGATTAGAAGTCAACAACCAGTTCAAAATGTTGCAATACTTCCTGAAGGAGCCATTTTTCCTTTGCTAACAGAAAAAGATTTTACATTAATGGAAGGAAAACTTGATGACATCAATTTCTTGAATAGTGTGGTAAGTAGTATTAAACATAATCTATGGATTTTGTCTAAATAAGTTATCCACCCACCATTTGTGAATTTCCTGAAATAAAACAGATCTCTTACCCATTTTTAGTTTATGTTTATTGTACATGCTACAAAGCCTCTAAGAAGACACATGTTGTCCCATCATGTATACTGTGTGCTCATGTAAACCTCTGAGGGCAAATATAAATGATAAGATGTATATGATGATAAATTATATACAATGAGAAATATAAGTCAAAGTGTTCTGTCTGAGAACTTGATCAAATTAATTTAAAAAAATGATAGCAGGACTATGATTCTACTTTCATAGAAAATTTTAAATTTATTTTTAGGTGAATTTTATTGTTGATATTGGGGGCAATACTCTTGAAGAAGCAACAAAGCAGATGATGGCTTTTGTGATGAGCAACAACTTAGCCATGAAATTTAACGTTTTTGGTTGTGGTGGCAAGAGTGGGTTTGGGTCCACCCGACTTTTTGATACTGTGTACAGTAAGTGCAATCTTATCTAATTAACACTCCAATGATTCTCTCATTTCGAATTTTCAATCAATATTATAAATTAAATAGTTTTAGAGTAATAACCATGGTATCTTTCTATGTGAGTTTCTTATTTTCTTCCTTACTTTCCAGAGTTAAAAAGACAAACACTTTTATGGATGCCAAATCATGCACTATTAATTTTGTTAATAGTTTTATTACATTTTGTATTTCAGAGGCAATTAAAGGAAACCAAAAAACAGCTGAGGTCAATAAAAAAGACTTTGAGAAGGCAGTAGGTAATTAGTGATAAGTTTCTTGTATATTTAATCTCTTTGTTATGAAAATCCTACTTTTATTAGGGTGTGAATTAAAAAAGAGTGCTTTCATAAAAGAACTCTTCCCCTTAAAAACTATATTAACAAATTTGCAGAACTGTATTGTAAACTTTCTTTGTATCCATCTGTAATAAGCTGAAAATTTTCCTGTTTTAAAAGTTATCTTCAGTCCTGGTATGGAAAGGTTTATCCACAAAATTTAAATCTGGAGTTATAGGGGATTATCATTTTGTCATCAATTAAAGTGAATTAATTAATATAACTGTTCTAAATGCAACGAAAAGTAACAATTCTGTATGTTTTTGTCTTAGGAAAGTGGCTTTTGGGAAGTCGAGACCGCGACGGTAACCGTGCCAACCGAGTGAGGGCTTCGGGCAATTGCTGAATAATTTTTTTATTCTCAATACAGTCATTTATAACATCCATGTATATTTTTTGTGTTTCTCGATGCTATGCAAAAGCCTTGCTTTTTCCCAAACCAAACACTGTCTCACCTAAAGTGGCTCGAACTTGTTTTAAAATCTAGATTTATGCGCAATTTGCTTGACTAACGTCATGTATTGACTTAAAATTTAACTACTTAGTCTACGCGTCAACATGCTAAGTCATGTTTAGTTAAAATGAAGTAACCTTAGCAACAGAAAAGCGTAAATAAAGTATCATTGAAGTATCTTTTAAAGAAAAATGCAATAAAAGAGTAGGATTAACAATTTTCGCCGAACCGTGGTTAGCCCACATGGGACCCAGTTGGAGCCCGCAGCCAATTTAACATGGGCCCCACATAGTTATTCTACATGGCTCCCATGTATCGGCCCATCAAGACCTCATATGGGACCCAGCTATCCGTGTTGGCTGGGCGGGAGGCCTTATCAACTCTGCTTTAGCTTGTAAATTAAAGTTTATCTGTCGGGACCCCTATGTCCCGTCGGTATCGTAAAGGTTAATTATTTAATTTGATGTTGCATTATTTTTAAAGTATCGGTATTATTTCACCGATACCGATACTGATACCCAACAAAAACAGTGAAAACTGCCGATACTTGATATCGTTACCGATACTTCGGCACTGCTCCATACAAAACACAAGTTAAATTATTAATTTGTTTTAAAAATGACTTTTAATCGGATTGTTGTTTTTTGATTCTTCATTTTTCTAAGTCTTATTTTGAGATTACTTACTTTCTCACCAAAGTTGTATTTTTTTTGCCAATCATAAAGGTAAGCATGGTAAGCGAAGTTATATTTAATCAAAAACGAAAAAGGCAACAGTAATAACAGCAGTAATTTATGGAAATCCAAGTCAACAAAAACCAACATCTCCGTTATCTTCTTCTTTTCAAGTAAAATCGCAATCCTGCTGAATCAGTACCTCTCCTGATAGTCATACTTTTTCATACTTTAACCAATTTTTACTGAGTTTGTGTCCTAATACTTACATCTGTTTACATTTTTGGAATTATTCGCAACTGTTCCCTCTCATATCTTTTAATTATTCGCATTATGAACAGTTTAACAAATGGTGAGCTCCTTTTTCAGATTCAGTTGGTTCCCGGAAATACTGCCAAGTTAGGGAGCGTTTCTGTCGTGCTCCTTCTTCATTTCCTTGAATGAGGGAACGCTTCAGTTTTGGGCGGCCATCTATGATGAGAAATTTAACCATATTATTAAAATTAGTTTTAAACAAAACTTTGAATGCTTCCCATTGTCTCTTGACTCTTTTCAAATTTAAGCAATGCTTAAAAGGTAATTAGCGCGCCGCACAGTGACCCAGATTCATCTAAAAACCCAGATTAATCTAAAAACGGCAAAAAGTCCGAAAAAAAAGTGAAAGCTAAACGTTAAAGTAAACTACTTTTTGATCTAAAATCAACTTTAAATAATTCCATATGTATTATTAACGTGTAATTTTAATGGGATATACGTGTAAAAAGTTAAATTTATCACCATAAAATTATGAAAATTTAAGGTATGTTTATCTTGTAAGAAACCTTATTTTCCACCTCCTTACAAAACTTTATTATTTTTTTTTTGTTAAATTACTGAGTGCTTAGATATTAAAAATTTATTTGCTTTTTTTTTTTTAGATTTAAAAAACAAGTTTTTTTTTTAATTTTACTTTTGAAAATTAAAATTTTAATGAACAATTTTAAACATAAGTGCCAGCCAAAATAAAGTTCCACATTGTTCCACGTTCAATTTTTGTGAAATAAAACCACTAAACTATAGCCAAATAAACCCTGAAGTATTTGCTGCAATCTCCTGCTCCTTTAGGAGATATTTCAAACAGATTCATGCATAGTTTTGTGAAATGCAACAGCCGCCCCTCCCTTTTTAATTTAAAAACAGTTTTCGGACGTATGCGTGATAATACACATTCTTGTATTTACTTTTCATTTTGAAAATTAAAGAATCTTCTTTTCGTCTTATCATAAAAATACTCGGTGATAAAGAAATTAAGCTTTAAAAGGGAAATGAAAAGATTGGATCTATTTTTTAAAATTCGCGAGTTTAAAGCAAATAACGAAGCACTACCTGAAATCCTTATCAAATTTATCAAAACTTCCAAAATAATTCCTAAAGATTGAAACTTGGTGAGCTAAATAGAATTGTACAGATTTTTATTTTAAAAGTGAAAAATAAGTTTAAAAAATATTGTAGAAACTATGAAGAGATTTTAAAGTATGAAAATAATTGGCTAGGAAAAAATCTCATTGATTACGATGTGTCTTCTCATCCTAGACCAGGAAGACCAATTAAGGAATGGGGAGATCTTTGTGAAAGACGTAAAAGAGCAAAGATTGCAGATTTAGCTAATGAACACCATGTAGCTCTAACCTTTGCTGCATCAAAGAGTGCTGAAGCAGCAGAAGAAAAAGATTCAGCTTATATTTTGAAAAGAACTTCTAAATGTGTTGATACAGCTCAGATGAGAAGAAGTATTGATTCCTTGACTCAATCAACTATGAAACTTGAGGAGGCTCTAGCTCTGAAAACGCAAACTGATTTAAGTGATTTACAATACCAAATGTTGAGAAACTCAGCCCTTTCTCACAATGTAAAAATATATCCTAGTCTTAATAAGCTTGGAGTAGAAAAGCTGAAATTTTATCCTGAAGGTGTTCAATTCACTGAAAAGTCAGCAAAATGCTCATTACAAAATATGCTAAATCATACAGTTACTAGGACTTTAATATGATTGATTTAAGTGAAAGTTATAAAGTTGAGATGAACGGAGTTTTAAATGTGAAAATTGGGTTTGATGGAGCTTCAAGTAAAAGTATTTTCAAGCAAAAATTTGATAGCCTTAACACGGTCGTTCAGAAGCGACAGGTTATTATCAGGCTTGTGGCGCCGAGCCGGAGCCGGAGCCGTGGAGCCGTGGAGTCGCAGTTTTTTGGTGGAGCCGGAGCCGGAGCCGGAAAAATCTCGCGGCTCACGGCTCTCTTGTATTTTTAATGGAATATAATGTTGTTTTTAATAGTAGACAAATATTATTCACTCATTGTTGAAATAACTTGTTGAATAAATCGTTTTAAATTATTATAATATCGATTGCTAACATTGCTTTATTGACACTTATATTATTATTTTCTGTTTTTAGAATAGGTTTTTATTAGCTTTATTTAGCCTCCCAGTTGGTTTAATTTTAAATCATAATGCATGTAACATGTAATATTCGAAACATAGTCAAGAGAAATTTTTTTTTTGTTTATAACTTTGAGAAATAATAATTATATTCATTATTAGCGGCAGTTGGGCGATATTAAAATTGGAATGGGGGAATTTTGTCCACCCCAAACCCCCTCCGCAATTTTAGGAGCAGCCGTTGTGCAGTAGCTAGATCTCTTACTTCAGAAGTTAAAAATAAAGTTAATCATTGTTTCTTTTAATATAAAACGTTTCAGGTAACGAGAAACTTTGTCTTAATTTTAGGTGTCATTTTACGTTTATTATTGTTATTATTACTTTTAAAAAAAATTCCGACAAGCAAGTTTATAAGTTGTTATTTGTAATTGATATACTCTTTCTTATGTACGCACGTTTTATAAGTAATTTAAAAAAACAGCAACCAATTAAAAAAGTTGAAACTTGTAAAAAAAAAACTGGCGCGAAACCTTTACACTGTTAATATTAAAATACATGTAAACATAAATTGATATATTGCAATTTAAGTGAAGAATTAATAAATTAAAAGTTTTAATCAGAATATGTTCCGCGATATTTTGTTTAAATAATCCTCATTTCTGGTGAGTTAAGGTAACTTAATTAAAACTAATAGGTGTAGTTTTTATGCAACTTGGGAAAGAAGCCTAAATATTTTTAATTTTCATTCAAAATTTAAATTTAACTTATTAGGTCCGGGAGCCAGAGCCGAGCCGGGAGCCGGACATTTCTTTGGAGCAGGAGCCGAGCCGTGAAAAAAACTTGCGGCTCCACAAGCCTGGTTATTATACGCAAGCGCAGTAGTAACTTAAAAAAACTCAAATTTTAATAATGGCTACGGTCCGTAGCAACGAATTTTTTTTATTTAGTTGACTGATTATTTATATATGTTTCCATATAAATCAACATTTTAAACTCTTTCTAAAACTGAAACCATAATAAGCATATGTTAGTTGCATAAGAAAATGATTCAAATAAGATAAAGATTATATCAAAAAATTTAAAGTTGCGCTTTTCTAAGTAAATTAACATTCTTGAATATGCTGATTTGTTTACACTTTTAAAAACACATTATCTAATTTTCTGAGCGTAGAAATTAAATAATTTTTTTTTTAATTTAGATAAGTTTTTATAGTATTTAACACTTTTATCAGATCTTAGCACTCAATTTTTTCTTCCTGTAAATAAACATACAAACACACACACAGATATATATATATATATATATATATACATATATATATATATATATATATATTAGGTATATGATAAATTTTAAATCAATTAGCCTGGGGGTTCTAAATGATGAACTTTTGCCTATAAATCACAGAAATGACATTGATTTCACCATACCTTGAAAAACTTCCCGCACCTAAGACAGTTTCATATTTAACCATACAACACATAGCGGCCCAAAGGCTATTAATTATAATATGTCAGCTTTATATACAATACACATGAGAAATACATGAGAATGAGTACCTACACTGTCCTACAGCATTTGTAGTGATGTTAATAATCTTTCAGATTTGTGTATTAGTATTGATAAATTTACAGTTAAGATATTTGTTTGTTCTGCAAGAAAAACGAATGTCTTCCATCAACTTTACAGCTCTCTCGGCTACTATGTTGGATCGAGGCACATCAAGCACTGATGGTTCCTTCTTCCAGTGGGTAGAGAAGCATTTCACAGCTTTGGAACATTTATGTTGGGATATTGCTGACAGCAGGTCTTCATAAGCCGCCTCTGCATAGTGCTGGTTTGAAAACCAGGCCTGCAACCATGTAGTTGCAGCGAAATCGCAAGTTATCCTCAGCTGTTCTCGCCAGTTTGGAAGAATGAAAAATGCAATAAGCGCAAAATTGCCTCTTGAGTTCCACTAGGCACTGTGCAGTGATAGCAGCTTGTGTCATTTGATACGAGGCTATTTTGCCTCATTTTTGTAAAACTTGTATGCTTCACAAAGCTGAAAAAGAAATTTAAAGTCATCTCTCCAGCCAAGGTTCTCATACTCTGCTACCACTGCTGTGCCCTTGTAGGCATTTTTTAAATTATCATAATGCTCCATATTCTCATCAATAAACTTGTAGTTAATGTTAGGCGACTGTGACTGTATAGGAAAAAAGAAATCCAACACATGTCGTAGAACAAGATCAAGAATGTGGTGTTGGCAGCCGATGTATTGAGATTCATCGAATCCCTTGTCTCGAAATGTTTTCTGAAGCTTGGCTACAACTCCATTCTTGCCACCAGTATTTACAGCTGTTGTGTCAGAGATGTTCATCTGAATACTGTTCCATGCATTGTAATCATCAAGTAGGTCCTGTAGTGCTTTATATATGTTTGCAGAGGATCCACTGTCACAAACCAAAATGCCAAGTTTTAATGATCTTTTGTCATTCTTCAAGCACACAACTTGGTACTCAGTCTTGTCAATTTTCTTACCATCAAAATGCAAAGAAAATTTCTCTTCAGAGATCAGTTCCATGAGGCGGTTCTTAACTTGTTCTGCATCTCTGATTGTTCGACGCCAGACTCCAGAGTGTGATAATGTTGGGACACAAACTCCATCCTCAGCCAGACTTTGAAGCACCCATGACGTTTTTCTAGTTGACGAAGAGTGACTAGACACTAGTTTGGCAGTAAACTTAGTTGACTGGCGTGTTGCACGCTTTCTGGGAGATTCTCCTGGAACTGCCTCCGAGTCACCACTGCTGCTTCCTTCCTCAGAATCCTCACTATCGCAGGAAAGTGGTACGGAGATAACCACTTGGTTTGTCGAGGGTTCTGATGTGCTTTTGGCCCTTTTTGATGGATGGATTGTTGACATAGGAGCCACTTTCATAGTTGTATATCCCACCCTGCCATCTGATTCAATTTGTACTTTGTACTGTTGTTTGTCCTCACTACAAAGCCAATTTCCATCTGGTTTTGTTATATCGAACAGATGAGCAAGATTTTCTTAAAATACTGCATTTGGTCGCTTTCTGTGTTTCTCAAATGATGGGATAAGTTTGTCAACATTAGCAGACACTTGTTGTTTGGAAAGAACAAGAAAATTAAACTTCTGCCAAAGATTCATCAATTCCTCGGATATTTTTGTTAGTCGATCATGTCGTCCTTTCAATTCATCAAAGGGTCTCAAGAATCTTCCAACGATATCTCTGTTGGAAGACATTTTACACAATTAGTCGCTCATATCCTGTTTTACCTGTGGTATATTAGGACGGCGCTTCGTGCTTGATTTCAAATTTTGTGTCCACATTTCACCAGCTGCTTCCACTGCTGATTTTGACTTTTTACTTTTAAAGGACATATTTTCAAAAAGAAGCACTAAACAGCAGACCTTGCAAATTAATACTGCAAATAAACAAAAAATTATTGAATGATATGAACAACTATACAATATACAATATTATATATTTACAGTTTTAAAAATCAAAGTCAAGCATAAGGAAGTAAGAACTGGGAACAAAATCAAGTGAAAAATTGAAAAAGTTAAAAGTGGTGAGGTGCTAGGTGCGGGAGATTTTTTGTGATCCAATGAACCTCAAAACAGTGATCTATTGGTAAAAGTTCATCAAATGCAACATCAGGAAAATTAAAATTTTGAAAAAAGTTTCTTTGTCATATACCTAATATATATATATATATATATTTGTCATATACCTAATATATATATATATATATATATATATGTATATATATCGTTTGATGTAGTGTTGTATTAAAACAATACAAAACTCTTGTTCGTTGAAAAGTGCTCAATATTTAGGAAATTTATTTTGATTATATATAGTTTTCAAAACAGAGCGATATATGATTATAATAGAAAACAATAAAGAAAAAACTTTTGTTACGGAACTTTAGGTTTCATGCCTAACGGCAATCGTCAGCCATATGATGATTGCCATTACGCATGAAACTAAAAGTTCCATAACAAAAGTTTTTTCTTTATCGTTTTCATACATACATACATACATACATACATACATACATACATACATACATACATACATACATACATACATACATACATACATACATACATACATACATACATACATACATACATACATACATACATACATACATACATACATACATACATACATACATACATACATACATACATACATACATACATACATACATACATACATACATACATACATACATACATACATACATACATACATACATACATACATACATACATACATATATACATTTAGGGCGTTCCGTAATTCAATGGAGAAAATTTTTTTTTCAGTTTTTTTTGCTCCCTGGCAATTTTCCCATTTCTATTGTTTATGTAAACATATTGTTAAATTTTTTAAAGCCTGAATTAACGTTTAAGGTTGCCACCGTGTGCTAGAATTAATAGAATTTATGTATTTTTATGGTTTTTTACCATATAAAAGCCTATATTTAATGTATTTTTTTATACCATACATTTTAAGTTGGTAAACACTAAACAAACATATAATCAACAGAATTAATGGTAAGTTAAATATATATTATATTGTTAGTGAATTGTATAGTAATTAACAGGATTGTATGTGGCGAAATCGTGTTATAACATGAATTGACATCTTAACTCAATCCCCTCGTGCTACACTCCATTGACAAGTTGACTGTTGTTAAGTGTGGGTGTTTTATTACATTGTTCAGTTTTTTGATGTATCCTTTTAAGTTATAGTTGGCAGCCTTTTGTTAGCAAATACTTTTCTGTTGTTGAATCCAAAAATGGGTTTAATATTACGTTTGCTTCCTTTGGATGGGTTTAGTTTTATCTTAATATAGTTTAAACAACTACCTAATTTGAATACAATTTATATGTATAATATAAATATTATAATATAAATGAATAAAACATATATATACCTTAACTATATTGTTATTATATGATTGGTGATTGCTTTAGACATGGCTGATTCAGCAATATCGAAAAGAAGACAACAGTCACAAAATACTTAGTTGATAGGAAATTCTATTGATGCTCTGAGCCAAACAATTATTCCTACTAATGGGGATATTTTAAAATTATTTTTTCACCTTAAGAACTGTGAATTTAAAACTGAAAAATCATTAAAATCAAATTCAATTGTTGCTGATGCAGTATGTGAAGCAGTTCTAGAAGTCTGGCATAAGACCGGTATTGAAACCCAAAGGAAAGATAAAATCAAAGAAAAAATAACTAAATTGCATGATGAATACAGAAACGTTCAAAAAAGAAAAGGCCAAAAATCAAATGAAACTAAACAAAATAGTTTTGTAGCAATTCTTGAAGACTATTTTTTCATTGCGAAAAACATCAAATCTGACTTTAACAAGCCGGACTTTCTAACAATTCTTTGGGATGGAAAAATTATTGAAGGGGATGGGGAACGATTGGCAGTTTTAGTTGCAGGTGCACCAAATTATGTAGAAGGAAAGTTGCTGGGCATTCCAAAAATCATGAATGGTACAGGATTAGTCCAAGCAGAGACAAGCTTTGATCTCATTAAAGACTGGGAGTTGAACAAATCTATCATCGGTATGGTATTTGATACCACAGCTTTCAACTCAGGATGGAAAAATGGAGCTTCTGTCATTCTAGAAAAAAAGTTGAATTCTAAGCTGTTTTATTTACCATGTCGCCACCATATCTTTGAGATAACTTTGTCGTCCGTATGGAAACACCTGTTTGGCCCAACAACAGGCCCGACCAATATAGAATTTCTAAAATTAAAGAACTCTTGGGACACAATCCCTCAAAAGAATGACAATTTTAAATTGCTGGACGTAAATGAACGCTCGTTGAAATCCACAAAAGAAGATATGATTAATTTTCTTAAACTGTCCCTCCAAGAACATACATTTATAAGAGATGATTATAGGGAATGCATTTATATCACGTTGTTACTCCTTGGTGAGAAAAATGTGAAAAAGGGAGAACAATGGCTTAAGCTAGGAGCTTTCCATCACGCTAGATGGATGGCAAACATTCTATATGCAGCTAAAATGTATGCATTCTGTTAGTACTTAGGATATGATAAAAATACGATTCAGAAACTGCATCACTTTTGCCTATTTACAAGCTTATTCTATGTAAAAGTTTGGTTGACATCTTTAAACGCTATAGATGCTCCTATCAACGACCTACAGTTTTGAAAGAACATGCAAATGTTTAAAAAAATTGATCCAGGAGTAGCAGAAGCAGCTTTGATAGCTCAAACAAGACACCTATGGTACCTAAGTGAAGAAGTTGCACCCTTTGCCCTCTTTTCAGGATCTGTGTCCACTCATGAAAAAAAGAAAATTGCTTCAACAATTCTGAAAAAAATAAACGATGAAAATATGGAAACTGGAGTGCCAGTAATGCCACAGATGAATCAAAATGTGAAAGTGAGCTCTCTAATTGGAAAAAATTCCAGGCTTCTTTTTGATCTTTTGAAAGTCAATACTAAGTGGCTTTCACTATACCCCGATGAATGGTAAAAAAATTATGAATTTAACTACATATCTGGGATATTAAAGGACCTAAAAGTTGTCAACGATTTAGCAGAAAGGTCAGTTAAACTAGTTACTGACTTTAATCAAAGCCTAACACGGGATGAAAATCAAAAGCAGTGCCTTTTCCAAGTAGTGGAACAGCATAGAAGGAACATACCAAAGTTTGATAAAACATCAATGTTGATAAAAAAGTAGAACTCTTTTTAATAAATATGTATGCAAATGCATGAATACAACTCTGTTGGACTTATTGGAACATCAGTTACCAACATTTTCTTTTATAATGGAAATACATATTTTTACAATTTATACAGTTTTTATTTTATTATAATTTTTCTTTTGTAAATTTTATCTCGCATTTCCAAGAGTAAATATGTTTTAGTGAATTTGAATCTTATATAGAAATATTTTAATTTAATATCTGTAACATTGTTTCCAATTGATTAGTTATATACAAATAATAAGGAAATTAAAGTTTTCTATAACTTTGTTTTGTTACTCATTTCATAAACTAGTAATTACTTGAATCTCAAACATTTATTTTTTATTTTGCATAAAGGTCTAAATCAATTAATTATATCATTGTGTTCTAGTAGCAACTTTTATGTTAAGATTCATAGTTGTAATCAATTAAAAGTATTAATGTTCTGCATTATTATCCCAAATTCATGAATAAGATTAAACTTTAATAATTCATGATAACTTTAAAAGGCTGGTAGCAATGTTAAATCAGCAGGTATTGACCTGAAATTTGAAAAATGGTCATATCTTATCAAGTCAAATGGGAAAATTACCAGGGAGCTTGTATTTTTAAAAAAAAATTTTTTCTGAACACCCTAATATACATACATACATACATACATACATACATACATACATACATACATACATACATACATACATACATACATACATACATACATACATACATACATACATACATACATACATACATACATACATACATACATACATACATACATACATACATACATACATACATACATACATACATACATACATACATACATACATACATACATACATACATACATACATACATACATACATACATACATACATACATACATACATACATACATACATACATACATACATACATACATACATACATACATACATACATACATACATACATACATACATACATACATACATACATACATACATACATACATACATACATACATACATACATACATACATACATACATACATACATACATACATACATACATACATACATACATTACATACATACATTACATACATACATATATTTTTTCTTTTACATTTTGATATTTTTTACTTTCTGAATTGGGTTTGATTGCTATTCGTTTGCTTAGGCAAAACAATAGCAAAAATTGTATAGTTTTTCAGGTGTTTTTTTTTAATTTTAATTACTTCTCTTCTCACTCCTTACTCTTACAGGTTTATTTACTTTTGTTTTCTATTCATAATTGGTCTCTTTATTGTTTGTTATTACAATAAACATTTATGTGCTATTTTAGGATCAAGGACATTTATTGATGAAATGTTTTCAGCGGTTTGGCTGAAACTTTTTGAACTTTTTGAACTTTTTGCTGATCAACTTTAAAGATTAAACTTTTTTAAATTAGCTTAAAGTTTCCTTGAGTTACAATTTTGGTCAAATTAGATTAAAAATGATTGATTAAAAATTACAAAGATTAAAAATGATTGATTAAAAATGTGCTCTAAATAGAGCGGTTAATTTTTTCTCTAACACTTTCAACATTTTTCACTGATTAATGTGATTAGCCTTTTTTTGTTTGTTAATGTTTGACATGATACCAGAACTTTCATTATACTTTTAAAATACAAGAATTTTTTTCAAATATTTCCAAAATATATTTGTATATATAAACATGATAAAACAAGTTTATCTTTTAACACAATAAATTTTATCAAAATTTCAAAAATATTAACTATTTTATATAAAAATTACCAGTTCAAATTTTATGAATTAAAAACTATCGTTTTTTAACAAAAAATAAAAAAGTACATATTTTTAAAGTTTTTTTTAATAAACTTTTTAATTTGTGTTTTTTATAAACTTTTTTTATTATTTTTGAAATTTTTATAAAATTTCACTTCTTTTGAGGCTCAACATGATATGGTTTTAAAAAACTTTTTTTTTCAAAATATTGGGGACTCGTCTGATGTTTAAGGGTCTTAAGCGACCCCTAAAAATATTTTTTATTCAAAAATTTTTTAAATTTAGTATTAATTTATTACATAGAACACATTTAGCAGCTGTGCTCAGACATTTTTTAAAAAAGTTGTTTTTTGGACATGTCTAATATATATACATATATATATATATATATATATATATATATATATATATATATATATATATATATATATATATAGTAGACCAGTGAAAAGTTGCCAAACAGCTGATGAAATATTGAATCAATACATAGAAGTTGTTCATAATATAAAGCAAAAGGAAGGGCGGATTGCAAAAAAACCTGGAAGAGTAAGGAGTTTCCTGCTATTGGTTTGTTTAAGCCTCTGCTTAAGCAAACAAGTTACCAATTCATCAAAATATATACTAACATTAATGGCAATTGAGAAGATAAATAATATCAAACTGCAACAAAAAACTTTTTTTTTCATGAATTGGTTTTGACAAGGCTATGTGGATGTGTTTCCCTCATCATAGTTACGCCTTTACCACAGCAATCTTGGTTTCTAGTTTGGTAATGGAGAGACAGTTATTGAGAATATAACTGCATCTTATACAGCCGTTTTATTGACAATAAATGCTTATTAAAAGCCTTAATTAAAATTAGAAATGTTGTTGTTAAATAAATGACGATGAAGATGATGATGAAACCAAATTAAATGCAAATGAGAATATTGATGACAACATATTTTTACATGCAACAGTCAACATAATTAAAATAGAATTTGTTTTAATACTGGAAATCAAATCTTCAGGTAAAATAAGCTGTTTATGTTTTGGACATAATGTTTCATGGAGTTGGTTAACCTTTATATTTTCCGCAAGACAGAAAAAACAAAATAAGTGTTCACATTTTCTTAGAGTTGCTGGTTGTTTTGGTATTTTACCACAAAGATTACACTGGTAAAGCTGTAAATGAGGATTGATTTCTTTTTTTAGTTCTTCAATATCTTTTTCCAAGTTATGTGCTGTCACAATGCTTTTTTTAATGGTAGCAATCATGGAGGAAGACCACACTTTTTTACCAAGACCAGGGCAACCAATAAGCTTTTTATTTTTGTTTTAGTGATTTAGTAACATTTAAACTTTTACTGAGTTTTTCTACTTGCTGAAAACAATAGCATTCATCACAATGAGTTTCCACTTCATATTTAAAAGAAGTGTTGTTGATTTCATTCTTTTGATCACATTCTTTATGGTATCATAACGTTTTGAAAAATTTTAGATGAGTGTACATTCTAAATCTGACAACATGACATGGAATACATATTTCAATGTAATTTTTTTGGTTTATTCCAATAGATACTCTTTTTTCCAACCAAATATCCACAGACCCTGTAAATAAGATTTAAATTTTTGTAATGGATTTTCATCTAAAAATGACAGAAATTTTTTGGATAGTTCTTGTGAATAGCCATCAAACTTAACCACATGCATTAAGTAGTGTTTAAAATCATGAAGTAAGTTAAGCTAATAAATCAATAAAAAACTGCATATAAAGTAAAATATTTTATTTAAAATTATTAGAAACATTTAGTCAAGTTTTTTACATAAAGACAATTTTTATTTCACAAACGATATAAATAAAATGTTATCAATTTAGGACAATGGTTAGATGTAAATTTTGAACAAGAAAAAAAATTGAGTGCTAAGTTTTTTTATAAGTAATAAAAAGTTAAAAGATTCATATAAATAAAATTAGAAAAACTTTTAAGTTTTACCGCTTGAAAAAAATGTAAAAAGACTTCCAAATTTGTAAACAAATCAAAGAAAAGGTTTTTTTTAGGTAGATTCTCTTCAATCATAAAATAATATTCCCCTTTCATTTTACCTACTTCTTAATAAAATTAAGTTACCGAGACACTACTAACAGCCTAAAAGCTGGTTATCAACGTAGACGATTTTAAAAAACGCGATAAGTAATGAAAAATTGGTCCCTAAGTAAAAAATCATTCTGTAACGAAGGTCCGTAACCATTTTGAAAGTTCTAAAATTTTCATATTCAAACTGCCCTTGCGCTCAATAACGTATCGCTTATTAACAGAGTTTGAACGACTGTGATAAGTTTACTGAAGAATTGTTGCAAGAAGATAGCCTGTTTAGCACAGCAATTTTACCTCTTCTGTTTAAAATTGAAAAAATTGACTTTTGGAAAAATTCTAAATGTTCTAGCTGCCACTTTTGTAGACCTCTTCACTGGCAATGTAAAAAAGAGATCTCAGCGTTGTGTAAAGAAAAAGAAACTGATCTTGAAACTCAAATTAGTCAGTTAAAACCCTTCTCAACAGATTTGAATATTGCTGGTACTTTTAAAATTGATATGACCATGTTTGATGGGAAATTAATAAATTCATTGACTGACACAAAGTCAACTCAGTCTTGTAATGTGTGTGGTTTTAAGCCCAAAGAGATGAATGATATAGATTTAGTTAAAAAAAAGCCTGTAAATGAGGAAACCCTTAAACTAGGTATGTCAAATTTGCACTGTTGGGTAAAATGCTTTGAGTTCATCTTACATTTAGGTTATAAAATGGAAAACCAGAAGTTTCAAGCCAGAACTTTCAAAAGAGAAGCTTTCTGTAAATTTAAGGAAGAATTTAATTAAATCAAAGTTCAGAGAAAAGTTGAGTCTCATTGTTGACCAGCCCAAAGTAGGTTTTGGTAATAGCAATGATGGAAACACTTCAAGAAGAGCATTTGAGAACTCTGAGATTTTCTCTGAAATAACAGGGGTTAATATAGATGTTATAAACAGAATGCACATTGTCCTTATTACAATGCCATGTAGGTACCGTATTGATACTGATCAATTTGAAGTTTACTGTACTGATACAGCTAAACTTATTGTTAATAAATATGGTTGGTATATAATGCCACCCAGTGTTCACAAAACTCTGATACATGGTTGCTCTATTTTAAAGCAATTTGATTTGCCGATTGCTCAATACTCTGAGGAAGCTCAGGAAAGCCTAAACAAGCAAATCCGAAAATCTTGATAATGGGCAATTTGTAAAAACTAAATTCTGGACACCATTTTTTACGTTTTTACGTAAGAATAAGAAAGAAAGAAGCCATTCAACTGCTGACGTCAGTTAACTGTAACCGTTTTTTGTAAATTTAAATAATTTTACGAGCTGATGATGCTGGTAACCATAATCCAGCGAAAATTTCTCATAATAAATTAATATTTGTATTTAGAGAATTCGTATTCTTTGATGTTTATTATCAATATAACATACACTCTTATACAAGATGTCAACATTCAAAAAAAAAAATATATATATATATATATTTCTTTTAGCTTGTGCATCGACGTCTCACGAATCATATACAGAGTCGGGTTTCGATGCAATAATTGCAAATTTGTTAAAGCGGGCACCTTTTACTCACGTAAATGTGCTTTGAAGCAACCAGAAATTTCTTTACGATGTTAACGTATTTAAGATTTGTAAACTTTAGTTTTTAAGAAGATAAAATGTTTCCTTTTATCTTTCTTGTTACTTTAACCAACAGTTTCTTTCTAAAAAATTAAAAGTTGGGTTTTGTAGAAGGTTTTTTAAAACGTTTTTTAAAGAGCGTTTTTTAAACGTGTCTTATAAAACGTTTTTTATACATTTTATATAAAACGTTTTGTTAATATTGCCGTTCTGAACGTTTAAAAAACGTTTTTTTTTTAACGTAAAAAAAAACGTTTTAAAAACGCTTATGTGTTTCTGAAGAAAAAGAATTTAAACTACCAAATAACGAAGTAAAAACTGAGTTTCAGAATGAGTTACAGGAATATTATAAACATTAATACAATTGACCAATTGCAAAAAGTTCTTGATTCTAAAGGTAAAATAGAAACTGATGAAGCTACGGAAAACTTCAAAGAATCAATTATAAAATTCCCCAAATTTGAAAAAATTAAAGATGAGATACTGCAGATTCAGAATTACAGGGAAAGCTTTTCATGTTAATGAAGATTTTATACATTGTGTTGTATCTTACATTACACTTTAGCTCAAATCTATATCTAAATTTGGTACAGAGATATACCTTGGTGAGGGAATAGCTGATATAATATTTACAGATGAACTAGATAAAAAAGGAGCTGTAATAGAGTTTAAGTATAATAAAGATGCTACGCTAGCTATTGAGCAAACTAAAACTAAAGAATATGCAATCAGATTAACAGAAAAAATGGATACTGTTGTAATTCGATTAAATGTTTCTGAAATAAAGAAGTTGATGTAAGATGTTATGAAATCCCTAAAGGTAAGAATTTTTCTGGTAATGGTACTAATGAGGGAAATAATAGCTATAATTTACCCTATAGTGACTGGTTTAATAAGTACTATAGCGAAGGAAAAAATTCTTCAGCTCAGAATAAATGACTTGGAATCTGAACTAAAAGAGAAAATAAAAATATTACCAGCTAGATATCAATTAATTGCTAGAAATACAGATATAGACAAAATGATACAAGAGATGACTAGGTTAGATACTAAGGAAGGTGATATTGTTTTAGCGCCATATAATGTGAAAAATAAACATTGGGTAGACTTGATTTTTAAAAAAAGTAGTGAAGGCTTTTATGTAATATATTCTGATCCAGAAAATAAAGCTATAGAACAGATTTTATTAATAGATTTAAAAAAAGAACTCGAATTTACTGGACAGAAGTTAGAATTTAAGCAACAAGTAGTAGAGAACCAAAAATATAACAATTGTGGTTCTGAAACAATAGAAAATTTTATGTATTACTTAACAAATCATAGGATATCACAACAACAAACCGTGTTGTTTCATTCTCAGTCAATAGAAAACCACTGAGTATTGGTAAACGGTAGTGCTAATTAGATGTGTAAAGCGGTGACGGAATTACAAATGATGTCATTCACCACTCAGATCTATTTCCATATAAGTGTTTAAATCTAACATTGTAAAATATTCAAATTCTGTAACCATTGAGTTTACAAAAGAAGCTAGATATTGACTTGAATCTTTACAAATGATAAAATTTTTCACTGCTTCTCTTTCATAGCTAGCTTCTAATAAAAATTCTTCTACTACTTGTACAGGTGTAGTATCTCTAATAATTCCAGTTTCGTATCCAACTATTAATTTTGTAGCCATTATGACTCCTAATTTCCGTGCAAGATCTTGATAATTCTCAGGAATTTCTAAATTATCTCCAAATCTTGCAAGGATGTAGCCTAAAAATTCGTTTTGATTTGAACATATATCCAGTATTTTTTGAGTAAACTTTCGTTGCATGTTACTAACTGGATTTTTAGTTAATCTATCTAAAATAGAATCTATTTTAACTTTTTCAATGTTCACACAAATGCGTACATAACCACCCACACTATATTTATATGTTTCATGTAAGAAATCTATAAACTTGTATAACTGTATCCATATCATACTTTTTTCGTCATTAGGCTGAGTATGTTGCGACATATCTAAAATTTTAATCTCGTGTAATTCATAATAACAAGAAATAGTATCTGAAAAAGCAGAAAGCCATTTAGTTAGATTTCTCTGTGAATTAATCATTTCTCTTCCAATAGAGTTGGTACCATCTAGCCACTCTGACATTAAAGTAAAAATTTTTTTTTCTTCTTCTGCATCTTTTAGGATGAAAGCAATATTCCAATCGTCTTCAGGATTCATTTCTATATAAGGTAATACATCTTTGCCTATACGATACTTAATATAGTCTATAAACTTAGTTGACAGCTCTGCCTTGATAAAAGCTTGCTTAGCCTCTGATAAATTCTTTTCCTGAATATATAATATAGCTAAATCGTCATAAAGATGTTTTAGAGTACTTATAAAAGCTAATTCATTCTCAAAATTCTCAAAATTTACTGCAATATTAAGCTTCTTATGTATTTTTAAGAATGTTTTGTAAACATCTTTTAAAGCATAGGCTTTAGCTAGTTTGAACAATGTTGATAACACAAGTTGAATTCTTTGTTGAGTACCTTTTAATATCTCTTCTTTTTTTACAGATGGTATTTGGAGGGAAGCACCATATAACCGAACGGCTGCCTTGTCTAAGTCACCTAAAATAAGTAATGATCGGCCCAGCTTATAACCATACCGATTAGTTGCTTCGGATCCTGGATGAAATTTCATCATTACCTTTTCTATATCTAAATATTTTTGAATACTTTTTTCAATAAGTAATTTATTATTTGTGCATGTCCCTTCTGAGTATAAGAGCCAAGCTTCTAATAAGACCGGAGAAGATAAAAATGTTTCAGCAATTTCTCCATGTTCCTGTATTGATGAGTGCTTATTTAAATCAAATAAAATTTTCTGTAATTTAATTGCATCTCTGGCAAGTGCAAATTGACCAAAATCTATAAAATATGCTGCTAAAGAATTGTTTATTGAGATTAATTCTGCTATATCAACTTCAGGTTGTGAGCATGCTTGCTTTAAATACCGCACCGCTTGAACATATTGTTTTTTTCTGTTAGCACAAAAAGCCAAAGATGTGTAAATGTGTAAGTTATTCTCGGGAGATAAATTTTCACTTAACAATATATTTAAAGCCTCACTCGCTTCTACAAATTCATAGGATAAAAATAATGTTTCTAGGTAATTGGAATAGATTTTAATTTTAGCTTTTTGCTGAATTGTTTTATCCAAAATTTGTGCAATATATTCTTGTGCTTCAAGATAGTATTCCTTAGCCTGTAATAAGCTATCAAAAGAACCAATTTGATTTTTAGTTCTTATTACTAAAGATAACATATCTATCTTAAGCCATGGACGAATTTGCTCATTTTTTAAGGAGTTTGGTACATCTATCTGCTGTAAGACCTGAAAAGGTTGTACAAACCGCAATAAAGAATGTAAGTGTACCATGGTAGCGTACAATTCTTTTTCATCTACATTAAATGCATTTTTTTCTATAATGAGCTGCTCTTCGTAAGGCAAATTTGTCATAAGCATTTTATAACCTTCTTTAGAAGCAAAAAAATTTAATAGGTAATTTAAATCTGTAGTCCATGGCAATATATTGTCTGCAGCAACCACTTCTACCAGAGAAACATCTAAGTCAAATGGATTGTGCATAAGTTGTTTATGACGAGTTATTAATACTTTATCTATACTTGATTTAAAAGTAGAAGAGGAAATAAAAACACTATCGCCGCCTAAGTTATCTATATACTCGAGCACATTTTTATAATATTGTCCAAGAAATCCCATAGACATTAACTTAGCATTAATTTTTATAGAATCAGCAATACTATGATCTTTGTTTAAATCATCCATGAATTTAGCTTCTTTGGCGGCTTTTTTTAAATCTCTAATATGCTTTGGCACAGTAGTCTTTTTTTCTGCAATATAAACCGCTTCAACTGTATTAATATTAACTTCAAGCTTTGTTTTAAATTTTGCTAAAAGATTTGTAGTCAACTGAATCTTATAGTCTACATTAGTAAACTCCTCTCTTTTAGCATGTAGTTGTTGCTGTATAGTAGTTAAATTTTTTGTTGTTCTGCTATTTTCTAATTTACTAAGTACCTGAAACAAATGCAATTGCCATCTTTCAGCTTTATTCTCAAGCAATTTTTTGATTTTAATGTATTTTAGATTATTATCATGCGTAGAGTTATATTTACTTAGAAATTGCCTTACTGCTTTTTCAACATCCTTTTCATATTTTATTATTTTCTGAGGAATAATTTTCACCAAATCTAGATCATCAACACTTTTTTTTGTACCTTTTTCTAATTTTGTTGAATCTAAAACAACAAATATCTGAACCAAATGTAGTAGCTTCATCTGTTCAGGGTTTAATTTTTGTTCTAACTCTTGTTGTAAGGTGTTAGTCATTTTGACAAAAAGCTTTTTGATTTCAAGAGCTACACTTGCTTTCAACACCTGATTTATAAATCTATTTATAGCTATTTGCTGATCAACTTTTATGCTTGTCACTGAATTGCTTGAATCTTGTTGTACTTCAGGAAGTTGTTGATACACTTTTAGCTCTTCCGTTAAAAAGTCAATTCTACCATTTATTTCTAGTTGTTGAGACTTACATCTTTCGATTTTTTTTGCTAAATCACTTTCTGTACCATTTTCTAATATTATGCTAAATCACTTTCTGTACCATTTTCTAATATGTAAAATACCTCTAAATTATCGCACTCAAATTTTGAAAACTTTATTGAAGCTTTGGTCTGAGATTGATCTAGAACATTTATACCTTCATATTTGGCATTTATATTAGTAACTGATTCCAGATAACCATGTTCTTCCTCAGAGACAATTAAGGAGTCCAACAAATCTTGTTTTATTAGCCGTAGAAATTGTATCAAACCATTATCAATTGCTTCCTCCAATAGAAATTTCATTTGAAGTAACTTATTGTTACTCATATTATATACTACATGAGGATAGTTCTTTATTTCTTGCCTATAATTTCCCAATTTACCAAAAAGAAATCTTCTTAAATTGGTTTCTGCTGTACTGTAAGTCTCAGGTCTAATAAATTCTGAAATTCCTTTGGCAATCTCTCCTATCTTGCTGAATGTATAACCTAAATGGTACCTGTAAATTTTGTTTTTTAAATCTATAGATCTAGATTCAACACGATTTAAATCAGTAAGCAATTCTATCAATTTATTTACACTTTTTATATCGTGGTAGAAAGCAGATGCTGTTCGTAAAAAACCTACATCTGTATTATGCTTTTCAGTAAATGCAGAAACATTCTGATTCTGGTATTGATATAAAATAAAATTAATTTTTTCTTGGAAAATAATCAAGCTAGCTTCTATTAATCTGGGATCGGTAGTTAGTAACCATTGAAAGTCTTGATCTTTGGCTAAATCTTTTAAATGTGCTAGAGTCTCAAAATCTAATTTTGCTCCTTCCAGATTTTTTTCATTTCCTTTTTTTTGATAACGATTTCTGTAACCGTGTTTATTTCTAATACAATCTTGGTTATCTTCCTTCCAAGATATATCATGGATTTTATGCCCCATTTGCCCAATACAACTCAAAAAAGTTGTTGTATCTAAACTAGGATTTTTAAGAACAGCTATTGATTGATTTATCAAAGAATTGGTTTCTCTAAGCTTAGTTAAGTCTTCTTCAATCTTTTCTTTGTTATATTGTTCTTTCATATTTACAATTTCTTTTTCTTCTTTAGTTGTTTGTACATCATTTGTTGGTATATCTGCTCCATACAATACTGCTTGCCAATGGGCGCCTCTCGCTTTCCCTACATTATATGCGCTATTATCTTGGGCGTTATTAAATAAACCTATTATTGTACCTTCAGTATTGATAAATTGTATGATTGTTCCATCTAAATAGTTCATATCTATTCCATTTTGTATATATCCTTGTGTCAGTAAATACCTTATTAATTCGCTACTGTTTAACCATATACTTTGTTGAGATGCATAGTTATAATAATTATTTGATAAAGTTTGCCATAAACTTTCCTTTACAGATATCTCAGTATTATTGTCTAAAGCATTAGTTAAAATGCCTTGCAAATCTTGCCTGTTATGATCCTTGATTATAGCTTGTACATCTACGTCTAGGCTATTACACAATCTAAATATTTCTAATAAAGTTTCTTGAGGCATATCCCGTAATGAATCCCAATCATATATATTATTAACAAGATCTATTTTACTTCTAAGACTTGCTCTAGTTTCATCGTTAGTATCTTTATCTTCTAATGGAGCTTCAAGCTTATTTTTTATAACAAACTTAAAGTTTCTGAAACCATCCTGATTAAAGATGTTCTTATATAAATCTACAATTTTTTTTTGTGATAGATGTGTATCCGAATTTTTTACATAATCTTCAAGAGTACTGTACAAAAGTATAAAATTCTTTATGGTATTAGTAATCTTGGTCCTTATTTCTTGCTTTATACCAGGTAGAGCACTTTTACTACAATGGATAGCATCTATAATTGCATATACACCACAATCCCCTCCTCCAGGATTGTTAATAATACTAGGCTTATCACTATAATCAGTATTTGGTTTAGAACTAGATGCTATCTCTTCTGTTTTTTTTTGTTTTAAAACTGTTTTAGACATTTGTTTTTGTAGTAAATATTCTTTTATTCCATCAACTACTTCCAATAATTTACTCTCTTGAGTAAATTTTCTAATTTCTACTTGAATTGGATGATTAATGCAATTATTTTCTAAGAATTCATTTTGCTCTTCTAATCTTAAATTTGTAATTAAAGGATCTTCTGCTAGAATCTTTAAGTGTTATTTTCTAATTTCTTCTTGTAGATGTTGAAAATTAACTATATCGGTAGGTTCTAATTTATTTAATGATTCAGGTAATAAAGCCTTTACATTAATTTCCTTACATTCTAACTCATACTTGGTTTGTATCGTAACACTTGTAGATGTTTCTAAAAAAAGATAAAATCTCTTTTTCAGACAGTAAAGATGTATCTTATTAACTCAACACATACAGGACCACAAGAAAATATTCCTTTATTACTTAGATTTGTATCTTTTTGAATAATGGTATTACCTAAATATATATCTAAATTATATTCTTTATTTGTTAATGCTGCTATTTCATAAAAATCTTTATGAGCAGTTTCACCAAAAGGATTAATAAAAATAAGTTTATTTTTAACTAATATTCCAAATATGAAATGGCACTTTAATTTTTAGTTAACTTTATTTAAACCTATTCTTTTAAAGTATAAAGCTCAACTGAATAAATTTACATTTATAAATTTAAAACTTATGTAATATTGAAAATTGCAGTAAGTCTTATCTTTAGACCAGGATAGAAATGATACTGATATTTTTGTTATGACTAGAGTTTACTCTAATTATTTGCAAAAAAAATTTATTTTCAGTACTTAAATAACAATACTTCAATTAACTCTTACTTTAAAGCAAAAGCACTTTTTTAAAAAAATAAATTGTTGATTCTCTTCAGATAAGTTTTTTAGCTTAAAAACGAATAGTAGAATAGGTTTAATTGATTTTTGGATCGACGTCTTAAATTTAATTTTTATAAAACAACATCATAAAAAACCTTTTTTTATTTTGAGACTACCTTATTATACAAATTATTGCACTATTCTACCAGATCTTTTTATGCTCATTAATAAGCAATAAGCAACAATAAGTAAACAATAAGGAGAAAAGTAGATATTTTAAAGAAAATAAGTTTTATTTATAAAAAAAAAAAACTTGATGCGAAAAGCTAAATGCAAAAAACAGCTAAAAGAAACTAATAAAAGGAGATCTCTATTATCTGATCTATTTTTCTCTATATCGGATCTATTTTTCTCTATATCTGATCTATTTTTAAGAAACTTGGTTTCCTTTCTATGATTGGAAGCCTAAAATTTAGTGCCCCCAAAAAAGTAAAAAAATCATGTGTGCAACAAAAAACGCTACAAACGAATATTAACTTTTAGGAAAAAATTGTTTATGAAACAAATCTAAATTCAGAGTTCATGAAAAAAGATGCAGTCATTAACAAATAGGAAAATCATAAACATTTCAAAACGGACATTTCTGGAACATTTTGGCATAGATTGATAGAAGTGTACACAACTCGCAAGAAGCTTGCTTGTCATGGAAATAGCATTAGGGTGGTCCGTTTTAAACTTTTTTTGAAATTTTAATCGGGGTTTTTACCAGTAATAAAATTTAATCTAAAAACCCTAAATACAAAAACTTTTGAATTTAGGACAATTTTTAGGTCCCCCACAAAACATTGGAAGTTATAATAACGGATTGCACAAGTGTTGCGCAACTTTTTTATTCGCTAATAGTTATAGTTACTTAGTGGGGTTTACACAATTTAATTATTAACCATTAGAAATCAATTATACAAAATTTTATTAATTTACGACTATTTGTACATATCCCACAAAAGATATATTGAAGTGTTAATAAATATACAATTAATAACGTCACTGAAATTTTATTTGTTTGTTTGTTGAAAATTAATTTGAATTGATTTCTTTGAGAAATATGCACCTTTAAAGCTGTTTCGATGCTTTTCCACAACTTGAGCAAGTTGTTCTCTCTCTACTGGATCAAAACATTTGTCTTTGATGTCTCCTATAAGCTTGATACCTCGCTCTGCAATATCGTTGACACAAGAAAGATTGTATACAAATATTTTTGCGGCGTTTAAGTCCTCGAAATTGTTCCAATGTTCTGATGGAACGTTTAGCCATTCTTGGGGTCTATTTAATTTTAACAAATGAAAAAGTAACCATGGCTTTTCGCCAATAAAAGACGATAAAAAAGGTTTTTCTTTGTCGCGCTAAATAATAATCGAAGTCTTCGGTTTATATGGAGTAAATACTTTAGGTCTTGTTAAGTTTATAAGTTTCTGACCCATCATATTCTTTTTTGCATAACTCATAGAGTCGTCGAACAAGGAAAAGACTACTTGCTCCTAAGATAAGTATCCAAGGTGTCTTTCAAAAGACTTGATGGTTTCCTTTGCACTTTCAAGGTCGATTTATTTAAATTTCCTCATTAAATAAAAGAAATGCAGGTCATTAGCTGGAGCAGCAGAAGTAATAGCAGATTGAAGAAAGTACTTTGCGCTAAAAAGACAAATGTACTCAGCCATCCTCTCAAACTTTCTTGCTTCTTCATCAGTAAGTTCAAAAGTACAAGATAGTAGGAATATTTTTGTATAATAAATGGCTTTTGACATCCACTTGCATGATGATCAGAACCAGCATACCGAATGCGGAAACTTCTTTTGATATGTCCACAGAAAAAAAATAGAGTAAGCTCCACTAGTTCGCGATAGTCCTCAAGAGGAAATGTTTTTCTCTCCAAGCAATCCATTGCCCATTTCTTTACTCCAAGTGCTTGTTGAAATAAAAAACTATTTTGATCACGAGGCCAGTTCCACACTCTAAGTTCTTTTATATTCTTGTTGAGGTTAAGAAATTCTTCTTTGAACCTTTGAAATAACTGAACTCTTGGTGATTTGTTCAGACCACAAATAGCATTGGATGTTGCTTTTATAAAGAGTTCTGGAATATGATGTCTACATTCAAGTTGGAGTAGAGAATGACCAATTTGCTTAATAATTAGAATTGCAGCTCCATTATATGCTCCACTGTTTGCAGATGTTGTATCATAGACAAGTGCAACAGCAGATCCTTTTAATTGCCATTTATCAAATAGGTTCATCACTGAACAACATTGCTTTTGACCAGTCTCGTCAGCAATCTTAGGAGTACCTAACAATTTAGGAGGTGACCCTGCATAAACAGCAAGTCGCTCTTCCTTTTTTCCAGTAGCTTGCTTGAAAGTTTTTCCATCCCAATTAATTTCCAAATATTCAGGTGGAATCCAAGTTTCTTCAATTAACTTAGCTTCTTCAATTCTGTTAGCTGATTTTGCGCTATGAACTGTGATGATTTAAAAAGTATAACATCATTTAAAGCTGCTCCACCTAATTTTAAATTCTTTCCCAAAATAAGTAGCTGCTGTCTTTCGTTAATACCGGATCCATTAGCAACTGTACACGTTTCTTTTAATAGTTCTCTTTTTGAAATTTTCATCGTTATCGCTGATTTACGATGGTATATTTTTTTCTCTTTCACTAAAAAGCTTTTATGTCTTTCATCTTCTTCTGTAATATCTGAAGAAAATTCGTCGCCCTTGTTGACTTCATTATTATCAGTAATGGTTAAACATTTGAGTTGCTGTTTCTTAATATGAAGCAATTCCTTTCTTATCTTTCTTTTCTGATACTGTAGTTTGATGTAGCGTTGTCGCCGCTCTTTTTCAGCAAGTATTTTGTCAACTCCAGCCATTGAGCCCACTTGAAGAAACTTTCGTTGGCTTTTTAGAAATTCCCAGTCAATAAGCCATTTGTCGTTACCAGAGTGTTTCAGCAATGTGTAAGTGTCTGTATGTGATATATCAAACAGACTGTCCAGTTTAATTATAAAAGATGTAGCTTTTTGCGTTACTTTCTTTCTTGTCTTCTGCTTTCAGGAATTTTTTTCAGTGTCTCATATTCTTTAACCAAACGGACAATCTGATCAGCACAGTCCTTCTTGTTATGCTTCGTTGGAATACGAGCAGGTAACCAAAAGTTTTCAACAATTTCACTAACTAGATGATTTGAAATGAGTCTTGTTTCTTTTCTAGGATTGTTTTCTCTCTCAAAAAGATATTTTTGCAATAAAGCTCTATTCAATAGTAGCTTTCCTCCTTTAAAGTTTTCTAAGGAAAAACCAACAATCCAATGATTTAAACGAGAAGAACGTCAGATTTTTTTTATCGGCAATATTTTTGTTTATAGCAACAGCTGGAATATGTATCGAATGTAGTGAACTTTTTTTTCCTGATCTAAGTACTGACTCTTCTGCATCAATAGATACATTATTTCCAAAACTTTTACTAGGTCTACTAATCTTCTTTAGTATGGGAGCCATTGTAGTGGTTTAATACACGACTGAAGCTTGTAACATAAGCGCTGTTATTGACTATACGTTTAGATATTTACTTTGCAACATTAAAATGATACAGAATAAGGGTTCATTTAAAGCGTTGTAAACTAAACTTATTAACGTTGCAGCATGTTTTTAAGAACTATTGTTATCTCAAGAGAAGTAAGACTTAATGACTTCCTTAAATGCAATTTAACAATATTAAATTCATAATGGAACGAAAGTATCAATATTATAATGTTTGAAATGTATTGGAATGAGAGTAACTAAACTGAATTATGTTACGCAATATCTGTGGTGTTTTAAAACAAATCTCTTGTGGGATAAGTACAATAAGTCTTAAATTAATAAATTTTTGTAGAATAATTCCTTAATGATTGTCAAACAAATTGTGTGAACCCCATTAAGAAAAAGCAACAGTTTGTTAGTAAAAACCTTGCGCAACACTTATGCAATCCATTACTTGAACTTCCAATGTCTTGTGGGGGATGTAAAATTCGTTCTAAATTCGAAATTTTTGGAATTTAACGTTTTTAGATAAAATGTCATCACTGGTAAAAACCCCGGCTAAAATTTCAAAAAAAAAGTTTAAAATGGACCACCCTAAGATAGCATGCACGTGATCGAATGGCCATAAAAAAATTTTTATAAGATACCCTCAGAATGGAAAACACAACCGTCTTAAAAGGTATTTGCGAGAATTTAAAAAAACATTTAATAATTTAAAATTACCAAATATTAACAAATAATAGTTTTCTTTGCTCATTTAGATACTTAAAATAGTGGGGGCAGATTTGCATGAATTTCATGAATTTTTAGATATAGAAGCTTTGAACAACATGAATTTTAGGTCAAGATTGTCTCAAAAAATCCTTAATTAAAGAAACAAGAAACAAAGTTGCTTTAATCTATATATTCGGAGGAACTCCTAATTTGCAAAAAAAAAAACTGTAATATGTTGTGGGTCATCTCAGATGCTGTCTCTCAATACATATTGATATAAAACCAAAGGATGTTCTTTTATTACCACGCACAAGCTTATTTTGCCAGCCAGATATGACGCACAGTGACTCAAAACAACAACAAAAAAATGGGAATAAACCCCTCACAACTTTTTTGTAAATATAGTGCTCTTTTTTAAATAATACTAAATTATAATGATTATTTATTTAAAAATTAAAAACAGTTTTTTCATAAAACTTATACTTTATATTTCATGGTTAAAAGAAGTTAAAAATTTTAATAATATTTTCAAAGAAATCTGAAAAATGAGAGATTTTTAATTAGTAAAAATGGAGACTTATCTATCTAAATTAAAGTCTATATTTACTTTTAAGATAATCTCTTAACTTTATTTCTTTCAAATATATTGAAAACAAAAATTGCAATCTGATTTTTTTTGTTTAAATTAGAAGAATTTTCTAGAATAACATAGATTAAATACATACTTTTTGTTTTAAATACCAGCTAAAAAAAATGTGCCACCGAGTTCCAACGAGATATATATTTCTTTCAGTTAATTAACACATTTACTTTTAGAATATAAAGGGATTGCTGCGATCACCTGTGGTATAGGGAGTTAATGAAGAAATACTAATGTCAATGAAAATTTTGTATTTCTTTAACTTGAGTTTTTTACTTGTATAACTTGTTTTAATATGTAAAATATAGTTTCAAGAAACATAGTTTTGTCATCATGTGCTACATAGATGTTTGTGAAAATGATTTTTTTTTTTTGAATAATGATTTACTATTCGATATGTACTACGTATTTGAAATAGCTTTACTTAACAACTTTAGTATTTCCTGTAATATACAAGCAACATTATTTAAGTGAAAAATTATATAAAGTACTCAAAAATGTTTTTGATATACATTAATGAATCTATTAACTTGGCGATTCTTAAATACAATAAAAACAAAAAGATTAGATCTTATCCCGAATATACGTGAACTAGGAGTGGATAAATTAGGATTATGGAAGGGTTTACTTAACAAAATGAAACAAAACTGAAGGAATCAGCAAAGAGCACATAAATAAAGTAAAGACTACTTTAGCTACATTTATTTCAAAAGTGAAGAAAAAATTAAAACAATGTGGTAGAAATTATGATTTATTTATAGAACAAGAAACCATCAATGGCTTCAAGAAAATCTTATGTCCAAAAAAATCTTATGGGGTTTCGCAGAACCATTTTGGTTCTGGAAAACCCCATATACAAAGGAGAGCAAATCAAAAGAGAAAAAACAAAAGAACTAGATGTTGAGCATCATGCTCTATTTTTAGTCTCTGCAAGAAGTACATTTTTTTAAAAAAGTCAAATGTTTTACAGATCAAAAAAGCTAAAGACACTTTAGATGAAACCTTTCCTTTAAATATGAGTGTAAAGCAAGCTCTTGCATTAGAAGTGAATACTGACCTCAGCAATAAACAATATCAAATGATCAGAAACTTAGCTCTTGGATATATATTTGTTCCATTCTTACACTATATTTTAGTGGAAAAAACTAAATAATATCCTAAAAATTTTTTTTTCTCTGACTTCAGCAGCTACAATAAATATTGCTAAAGCTGTGTTTACATAGATGGTAATACAATACCAATGTTAGCAGCTGAAATAATGGTAATTGTGCCAAAAGCATTTAAAAATCATGCAGTTTTTTTCTGAAACTATGTTAATTGTGATCATAAGATTGCATAACATTCTCATAACCATATCTTGTGGATTTCTCATTAATAACGATGAATTAAATTCATACTGCCACTGAAACAGCTAAACTTATTGAGAGCTTGTATGGTAGGTATGCTATGACTCCTACTGTACACAAACTGCTATTGCATAGTACTTCCATATTACATAAACCAATTAAACCATTACCAGATGAAGTTATTAAAGTGATTGTAAAATAAAATATGAAATTAATATAACAAATCTGAAAAAAAAAGTTTTTATGCATCAACATCCTTTAAAAACCATTGTTATGCAAATATCAAGTAGAGTAATGTATCAAGATGTTGTGTCTTGACTTAAAAATTCTAGAATTTTAATTAAAATAATTAATTACGCGTACAGCTAAATCTTGCGCGCGCGTTAACGCGTATACACGTAAAAAAGATGCGCGTAAAAAATATTTTTGTTAACAAATTTGAAATTTTTGACCCAAAAAACTATTATTTTCAAATATAACAATATTATATAACATTATATATTATTTAAAAATTTTCTAAAATTTATTGAGTTTTTTGCCGTTTTTTAATCATCCTGAGTCACTGTGCGAAGGCTCTAAATTTTTTCGCTAAACAAACACGGAGGAGAGACAATATTTAAGAACATTTTGAAAAAAAGTGTGTACTAAGTAAAATTGAATTCTCTTAAAATAATTTGAAATTGAAAGTTATAAAAAAAATTTAGTTTACTAAAAGATTTTATAAATTTTCTCATGAAAGTACCTTCGATTGAGCGACCTTTTTCAATATGATTCTGTTTCTTTTAATGTTCTCTTCATATTTTTTATCTTATTTTCACAAAGTTGGTAATATATTTTCTTTGGAGTATAAGAAACTAATTTGGAATGAATGTGAAGCTCGTAATTTTCAACCTTAATAGATATAATTCTTTCCTTGTGAGAATTTGCAAGTGCGTATTCTTTGATACAGATATAAAACTAAAGTGTCACAACGCAACTTCTTATTTGTTGAGAATAGCTGTGAACTGTGATTGGTTGAACACAGCCCACAATGCAATTTTGAAAGTTTAAAACTAAATATAAAGCATAAATAGCACGTATCATATTTTATCAGCTTTTTCAAACTATTCTACTATCATAATACGTAAATGTAAATAAAGTGACTCCTAAAAACATAATTAATATTGTGTTTAATCATTCATATTAAACCTCAACTTCGTAAAAAATTTTTACAAAAAGTGTTATTTCTTCAGTTACTACTTACAATATAGCGACTCAAAAAACAATACAGATTTAAAGCAAATACACATCTGAAAGTAATGTAAACACTTATCTCTAAAAAAAGTCTCTAATAGATAAATGAGTGAATGCACCAGTTCCGCATCTTCTAAATGGGTTGAATCTTTTATTCTAAATTTTAGAAAGTGGTTTTATTTATTTCACAAAACATATTCTTACAATAAGTTATTATATATTAACTTTGTTTTTCATTTTTTAGAATAAATATATTAAAATAAAAATTCTCAGTAAAACTAAATACAAATTTTAATTTGCTTAAATTTAGTTTGTTTAATAATAGTGAAGAAAAAGTATTTGTTTGCTTGTGCAGAAATCTCAAATTTCAAATAATTCGCATTTGTTATATAATTTATGTACCTTTTAGTTATTAACTACCCAATGCTGTGTGCTAGAAGGTTAATAACACAACAGCATGGTAGGCAGCTGATTTTATTTTTAAGATAAAAAATTTTTAGGCATTAGTTTATCAGATAGGCACTACAAAGTTATAAATGCTAAAAGGTTCCTTCTGGAGTTATTATATATATATATATATATATATATATATATATATACATATATATATATATATATATATATATATATATATATATATATATATATATATATATATATATATATATATATATATATATATATATATAATAACTCCAGAAAGAACCTTTTAGCATTTATAACTTTAAATTCTTTAAATTGCTTGTTAACTTTAAAAAGTTTGTTTTTAAATTAACAAGCAATTTAAAGATTAATTAGATTCAAGTACTGTCTATTTCAAAAAATTATGATTTTGTGAGTGGTTTTTTTTTTTATAGCTATCAACAAAATTTGAAGTTTTATATTCAAAACAAGAGTTAAAAGTTGGAAATTTTATGTCCATGCCACCCAGTGGGCACACGGCGGAATAAAGACGTCTTATGTACGTTCATTTCACGTCCTCTCGATTTAAAGACAATCTGAACCTTAACAAAGCGTCTTATGAACGTCTTTTTCTTGTCCGTCCCGAAAATGTAACGAAATAAATAAATTGATCGTTATCACTTTTCACGACCTTCTTTGAACGTTTTATAAACGGCTTTTTCGCGGCTGCAAGTGCGTAAAAGCATGGATTTCAAAAATGGCGATTCTTATACTTGGATCCGAGTATTTTTTTTTTAAATTTATATGCTACCTTTTTATGTTTCCTAACAGTTACCTAAATAGTAATTGTGAACTCGTCGAAGATTTTTCAATTACTATTTAGTTAACTATTTGGTAACATAAAAAGATAACATATAAAGAAACATACCACTTAAATTTTATTTACTGTAAAAAATAATAGTGTATAACATATACACTGGTACTATATTATGGTTGTTGTTATTATTATTAATATCAATATGATTCTTATTTTAGTTTTTACTTACATGTAAAGTTTTTTATATTATTTATATTATATAACAAGCTCAAGATTAGTTTCTATAACTAATTTTAATAACTAATAAAAATTTTTTCAATTTGATTTAATTTGATTAACTTTGATCGACATGGAATAGTGCATTAACTAAAACTAACTTGGATAGTAAATGATGACTTAATAAGACTGTAACTGATTAATATATATTAAGTATTATGTGTTTTTTAGTTAATAAAAGTATTTATTTTACAAAAGTGTCAATCATTTTTTTAAAAAGCACAACTAATATTATGATAATGGCAGCTTATGTAAAAAAAATGGAAAACTACAAATAAAAAAGTGCTTGGATTACTAGATTTTAATTATGATGAAACTTTTGAAATTGAAAAACATGAAAATCTAGTCTGTGTTGAATTAAATCTCTCTGACCATTCAAATAGCAGTTGCATTCTTCGTGAATCTGATAGCAGCAGTAATAATGATTCATGTACTCTTTCAGATACTGATGAATCATATGAATCTGATTTACCTGTCTTGAGCCACATCGACAATGATGATGATACTAAATTTGATTATTCTAATTATAGCCTTTGCCAAAAACTTACTGCTTGCTCCATTCGTAACAGATGGACTAGAGCTTCTGTCAATGAGCTTCTTAATATACTTTGTAAAGAGGGGCTTGAACTTCCAAAAGATGCCAGAACACTTTTGCAAACTCCAAGGAAAGTTAATATTATACAAAAATGTGGAGGTACATATACCTATTTAGGTATTAAAAAAAGTTTAGAAACAATATTTTTGCATCACAATTTCACTGAAAGATGCATTGCATTGTGTTTTAGCATTGATGGTTTGCCATTGTATAGGTCAAACAGTACACAGTTGTGGCCAATTTTAGCTTCTTTTGGTGACTTTGATATATTTGTTGTTGTATTGTATTGTGGAAACAAAAAACCTGATTCAATTAATGATTATTTAGAGGACTTTGTTGCAGAGTTAATTGAGTTGATGGAACATAGTTTATCAATCAATGGTAACCAATATGATGTAAAGGTTAAGTGTTTCTTGTGTGATGCCCCTGCCAGAGAGTTTTTGAAATGTATCATATCCCACACTGGTTATGACTCTTGTGAAAGATGTTGTATTCATGGAACACATGAAGGTCGTGTTGTTTTTAATGATGAGATTGATTATCCTCTAAGGGAAAACATAACATTTAAAAATTTTGGATATAATCACCATCAAACATCTATATCTCCTTTAGTTTTGATTAATTTAGATATGATCAACAATTTCCCTTTGGACTACATGCATCTTGTATGTTTAGGTGTTGTCCTTAGGTTATTGAATTATTGGAAAATAGGTCCTGGTGGTAAAATAGCTGCTCATCAATTTGAAGAAATTTCAAGCTGTCTCCTATCATTAAATGGACACATGCCAAGTGAATTTGTACGTCAGCCACGGAGTCTCAATGACTTAGATCGATGGAAGGCAACTGAATTTTGTCAATTTCTTTTGTATACCGGTCCAGTTGTTCTACGATGTATTTTATCTAAAGATTCATACAAACATTTCTTGGCATTAAGCATTGCAATAAGTATTATGTTACAGTCTGATGATAACTTTCACATGCAGTATATTGGTTATGCAAGGAGTTTAATAACACAGTTCGTTTATAATTGCAAATATATCTATGGAAATACATTTACAGTGTACAATATTCATAATCTATTACATTTGCCTGATGATTGTTTAAACTATAATATTTCATTAAACACAATATCATGTTTTCCTTATGAAAGTTTTCTTCAGCGTGTATAGAAAGCTGTAAAAGGTTCTTCTAATCCAGTTGCACAAATTGTAAAAAGACAAACTCAATGGGAAAGTTCATTTGGGTTTCTAACAAAAAAAAACCTCTCAACCAAGATATCTAGTGGAGGAAAAGATAATTGCTTTCTTCTTAAAAACAACAGAATTACATTTGTTAAAGAAATCATATCAGATGATTCTTTTTTATGTGATGTAGTAAAAATTAGGCACTTGGAAGATGTGTTTAATACGCCAATTCAGTCTTCATATCTAAACATAGTGTTACTTCCACATTGAAGCAATGTAAAATTGAAGAGTAAGATCCTTTATAGAGCTTGTTTTATTAGGAAATGTGTATGTTTACCGGAACAACGTGGATTAGCAATATTTCTTGTTTTGCATGAAATAGAAAGAGGGTGATTTTCCTTAAATAAATCTTTACTGTGTTGTTTTTCAATTCAAGCGTGTCATTAGCAATGAATGAACTTAGCCCATTTTAAATGTTTCATTTGATTGTAAATGTCAGATAATAATATTTCTAAATTCTATGTTATGATATTTGTTTTATCGTTTTCAAAGAAATAGTCTTGCTCTTTTCATTTGTTTATTTCATAAAAATATATTTTTTAGAAAACACCTTGAAAAATTTAATAAAAATGGCTTGGTGCAGAGCAGTTTGGGTGGAAGAAAATTTGGAAGAGGAAGGTGTTATACTGTCAGTCTGGGTAGATGAAGATTATATATATTGGTCGTCAGGAGGAAATGTCCTCAGAGCATACAAAAAACTGACTCCACCTGATCCATCATGGCACAAGTTTGTTAAGTTAAAAGAGAAAGTTAGATATGGTAAATAGTATGTGTTTGTATAGTTAAATTAAAAGTTTTTTGATAGGCATCTTATGTTTGGTGTGTTAATACTTTTTAAAATTTTATTAAAAGATGAAAGAGAGTTATGCGAAAATTTTGAGTTTACCACTTCAAATGAAATTGAAAATGAGGTGCTTGAAAAAAAAGATCCCAACAAAAAAAAGACCAAGAAAAAGAAAATGTTAATACCAAGACCTGATCTAAACTGTATGTTGTTAAAAAAAATTATATGTTTGCAAAGTTATTATATATATATATATATATATATATATATATATATATATATATATATATATATATATATATATATATATATATATATATATATATATATATATTAGACATGTCCAAAAAACAACTTTTTTTAAAAATGTCTGAGCACAGCCGCTAAATGTGTTCTTTGTAATAAATTAATACTAAATTTAAAAAATTTTTGAATAAAAAAAATTTTTAGGGGTTGCTCAAGACCCTTAAACATCAGACAAGTCCCTAATATTTTGAAAAAAAAAGTTTTTTAAAACCATATTATGTTGGGTCTCAAAAGAAGTGAAATTTTATAAAAATTTCAAAAATATTAACTATTTTATATAAAAATTACCAGTTCAAATTTTATGAATTAAAAACTATCGTTTTTTAACAAAAAATAAAAAAGTGCATATTTTTAAAGTTTTTTTTAATAAACTTTTTAATTTGTGTTTTTTATAAACTTTTTTTATTATTTTTGAAATTTTTATAAAATTTCACTTCTTTTGAGACCCAACATGATATGGTTTTAAAAAACTTTTTTTTTCAAAATATTAGGGACTCGTCTGATGTTTAAGGGTCTTGAGCGACCCCTAAAAATTTTTTTTATTCAAAAATTTTTTAAATTTAGTATTAATTTATTACATAGAACACATTTAGCAGCTGTGCTCAGACATTTTTTAAAAAAGTTGTTTTTTGGACATGTCTAATATATATATATATATATATATATATATATATATATATATATATATATATATATATATATATATATATATATATATATATATACATGTGAAACTTGATTGTTATTTTTGTGTCAACTTTTAAAACTAATATTTTTGTTGGATTAAATTCTGTTTTAATAACATATCCTGACATAACAAACTTCAGATGCTTATCAAATATCTTTAAGTCACATGCTGTTAAAAGGCTGTTAATGACCCCAGACAGACCCTCAAAATTATAATAAAAAAAAACAATACTAAAAAACATGAATGTTCCTTTAAAGTCTTCATTAGCTAAAATAAGTAAGTTCATATTCTATATTTGTCATAAATTATGTTATAGTTGTCATTTAATAACCATTTGTAAGCATAAACATGTTTATATTTTTAACTCTTGTTTATAAACTACAAATTTATCTGTTTTGTACTGTAATTTCTTGGTATGTTTTATGCAGCTTCTTTTTTTTTTTTTTTTTCTTGACTATGAGAAGAATCATCTTTTATAATTTATCTATATTCACACAATTTGCTTTACTTTTTCAGTATCCCAAAAAGCACCCATGAGGAAGTTAAGTCCAACTGATGTTAGTTTAAAATCAGATAGTTCTCAAATAGAAAATTCAAAAAAAAAGTCAAATAATGCAAAATTCCCTTTAGAAGAAGGAAGTATGTAAATATGTTAATTTTCAAAGTATATTGTCTTTACTATACTTTTAAAGTTTTTCATAACCACTTTTATTTAATTTTCAGGATTTCAATACAAAGTGCTCCTCCATTTACTAACAGGCATTCGTGATGAAATGGAGGGCATTAAAAATATATTAAGAGCAGATACTTCATCATTAGATTTATTATAGATTGACACGCTAGAAGAGTTCAAAAAATTTGACTCCTCTTTATCAGATAAAGAAGTAGAAAAGAATATAGTAAGAAGTAGTACTTTTCTAAAAAATAAATTAAAAGCCTTAAACAAGAAATGATGATTAAATCATGTATAATCATGGTTTTACCTGTTGACCTATTTTCTCGGATTTGGTAACCAGCTTTGTCATTTAGAACTAGTATGACTAGTAACTACAACATTTAAGTTATGAACAAAATGTTAATTATTTGCACTATTCATTATTTTTAGAAGCGTCAATTATCAAATGTTGGTGGTAATTCCAGTTATGCAACTGTGAAAGCAATGCTTGTTAAGTATGTGTTTGCTTTTTCATGTCATCTGTAACGCACTCTCTCCAATTTTTTTTTTCATGTTTTCACTTCTATACCTCCTAAATCTTCTAACTCTCTACATGCTGATTACCAATTATCTGCATCTTTATGCTCTACATCCCTAAACCACCCTCACTGACTCACCCTATCAGATACACTAACTATTCCTAATCTCTAAGACCATTGCATGTTTGATGCATATTAGTAGAATGTAGTTTTAAAACTGGTGTCCATAATTTTTAAACTGCTTATGATTGGGTTTGGTTTTTATTTTTATCATTTATTTATTTAGATTGATGTCAAATAAACTGATGAGTTTATTTAACTTGGCTGGTACCAAAAAAGAGAGTTTTCGAAAAACAAATTTAATGAAGATAATTGTAGGTATTTTTTGTTAATATATTATATTTTTTTGTTATTATATATTTTTATATAATAATATATTTTTACATTAATATAAAATATTTTTATTATTATATAAAATTTTCTTATGCTTATAATTTCTGAAGTGCTTTATACAGATTGTTCTTTCAATTTATACTACATACGTACAAAAATCATCTGAGTTATACATTAACAGATTAAAAAGAGTTTGTTGCATAAATTCAATTTTACTAATATTATAACTCATTTCTTAGGCTGTGCCCCGAATGCTTTAACAGAGAATGAAGTTCATTCGATTGTTGGAAACATTCTAAAACGTGCTCCAGATCGAAAAAATGGTGGCGGAAGAAATTGTTCTTCCGTCTTGTCTGCTAACAAGGATGATGTTAATGATTTTTGTGGAAGTGATGATTCACAGCATTCGTAGCATCAAACCATTTTTTGTAAATAGTTTTCTGTAAATAAATTTTACTTTACTAATTTGTGTGTTGAATTCGAACTTTTCTGCTTCTATTCAAAATGAATATGGTAGTTTAATTAAATTTGTTTAATTTATATAATTAAGAAAACATGTTTTTAGAAAAAATAATTTAGAGTTGATATTTAAACTAAAAATTATATTAAAATAAAAACGAATAAGACGTCTTTTCGGCGTTCCATCTATAACGTTTTTCCGTATTTCCAAACTGAACCAATTTTGTACGTCCGATCGGGACGTCTTTTTTACGTTTCTCAAAGGATGTCTTTAAGACGTTCCACGCAGGACGTCTTTCTGTATTTCCAAACCAAACAAAATAAAGACGTCCCGATGGGACGTATTTAAGACGTCTTAAAGTCGTCCGTGTGCCCACTGGGCATTGGCTAAAAAATCTTTTCCACGAAAATTAATAGAAAATAAATTGTCAGTTTTTGATGGGATCAAAGTTTGAACTTTTGAACAAGTCGCTCATCGGTTGAATTAAAATTGTCACTTTTCAACCATAACATTAAATTCTTAATTTTACTCATTAGATATTGTTAAAAATTCTTCACAAACCCAATATTCTTAAATGCTAAGTAAAAATTTTAGAAATTAGTATCGGTTTTAATTTAATTTTTTCTAATAATCAAAATTTTTATGAAAATTGATTTTTTTTTTTTGAAAATGCAAAAATGCGCATTCGTCGAATCAAATATTATACTAAGGAGATTTTTTTTACTTGTTGAAATTTCCAGTTTGCTATAAAATTTTTACTACTACGTTTTTTTTAATTCCCCCAGTAAAAATCTCATAAAACTTTTACGGTCATCACCAGGGTGCTTATTCACAACTCTTTCGTAAGTCAAAAATTTGCGTAAGTTTTGGCGTAAGTTCAAAGTTACGCAAAGTCATATTCACAAACTTTGCCTAAGCAAAAACTTAAGTTTTTGCGTAAGTTTTTACTTACGCAAAAAGTCTAAAAAACGGTATTCACAACATTTTCCTAAAAAGTGCTCAGCGAAGTTTACGCAAGAAAAGTTACGTCTGCTATTTTCTGACTTACGTTTGGCGTAACTTTAAATCATCTAATATTAAAAAATGGCGTTTTAATTATTGTAAAAGATTTCAGATTTTGTTTGTAACTGCCAATAAATTATATACTTATATTAATATTATACTGCTATACGTAAGTTATTTACTTAAAAAATACAGCTATAACCTTTTTTTTAACAACAACAACAACAATAGAAATATAATATATTGCTATTGTTGTTGTAAAAAAAAAGGTTATAGTTGTATTATTTAAGAAATAACTTAACGTATGTTAATATATGGATATTATATTATTATATTTACCAAAAATATAGAAGTACTACATAAGCTTGTTTTAAGGTGAAAAAAATATATACATAACATTTTATATAATGGATGGTTCACTCTAAATTGAACCATCTATTAGGCAGCATCTATTAGAACCATCTATTAAGCAGCAATATTTATTTATTACTTATGCTACTTTGAAGAACTTTATTTTGTTAACAAAAATAAGTATAATAAATAAAATATAATAAATAAGTCTGCAGATATTTTATAGTAATCAGTAAAGGCATTAAAAATTAATATGTACATTTATAATTTTTAATTATTTCCTTATTAGATCATTTGCTGAGTAAATAGTACATTATTTTAATTTAATTAATCAAGAAATTAGTTAAAGAAACATTTAAAATTTAAATTAAGTACGTGTATTTCCCCAAATAAGGAAGAAATTACTAGAAACATCTCTCTCTCAATCGTTCATTCTCCTTAATTCTCCATCTCATCTTCACTTCCTTTTTTGGGAAAATATACGTTCTTAGTTATATATAATTTATATATAACGTTCTTAGGTATAAATAATTATATAATAACTTAGTTATTATATAATTATATATAAGACACACATGCAGATATAAATATATATAAATATATATATATATATATATATATATATATATATATATATATATATATATATATATATATATATATATATATATGTATGTATATATATTAATATATAAATATATATGTATATATATGTATTTATATATATATATATATATATATATATATATATATATATATATATATATATATATATATATATATATATATATATATATATATATATATATAATATTTTTAGTAGATACCTATCAAAACAAAAGAATTTAGTAATACTAACTACTTATTCTATACAAATAGTTTTTAAATATTTGCGTAAGTTTTTGCGTAAGTTTTGCGTAACTCATGCGCAACCTTAACTTTACGCAAACGCTACGAAAAAGTTGTGAATACCAAATAGTTACGCAAAAAATAGTTTGCGTAAGTTTTTCATAACTTTTGCTCAGCTACGCAAGAGTTACGGAAAAGTTGTGAATAAGCACCCAGGTATTTATCCCCAAGTTAGAATATTTTGCGGCAAACGTACTTTGGAACTAACGTGCATTTAGCGGCAACATGTATTTTGCGGCAACATTTATTTTGCGACCTCGTTGTATTTTGTCATTACTTTTAATCGCTTTAAAGATTGCGGTTTCTTGAAAAGCAATAAAGAAGCGATTCCATTTCGTACGAATAAACTTAAAATTTTCTCTTTTAAATTTTTAAATGCATTGTATCATTAGAAATTAAACGCCGCATGCTGAATTAGTTGACGTTTGTATTTTTTTAAAAGACAAAATAATCCAAAGACAGCTACTAGTAAATGGTGTTGATAAATCGAATTTTCGAAGAAAAACAAAGCTATTCATAATTAACATTAATGAGATGTGTCATCTAGGTAAATCTGGCGATAAGGTAAACAGTTTATATATTTATAGTTAATTATACTACTTATAATCATTTTATGTTACCAATTGTGTGATACTAGCTTAATTTGGCCTGCACTTTAGTTGTGTGGTGCAAATTTTAACTTAAAAAAATTCAAAATTTTTGAAAATAACATATCACTTATGGCAATCGAGTCAAATCAATCATGAAACGATTCGAAAACATTGTTACAAATCTGAAACGATTTGTAACAATGTTTTCACTTGAAGGTTCTTTTTTTTAGCTTTTTGAAAGTTATTACATTCTGAAATAAAAGTGGCAATGGAATTTACCATTCTTTACCAAAAAATTTTTGAATATTTTTTGTGGTTGAATTGATGCCTATGCGGCCAGATAATGCATTTGCCTCATTGGAAATATCATTAGCATCATTCAAAAGCTTAATTATGTGGTGTTGCTCTTCTTTACACCAAATATCTTTTCTCTGAACAAAAATTTAAAAAAAGATGCTTTAAAAATTTTGAATTTTTTTAAGTTGAAAACTGTACCATACAAAAATACATGCCAAACTAAGCTAGTATCGCACCACTACAAACGCGGTGCAATACTAGCTTAGTTTGGCATGTACTTTTAAAATCACATAATTGGAAACTCAATGCAATTATTTTAAACAACTATATATATATATAAACTGTTTACCCTGTCGCTTTCTTACTAATTATTTACCCTATAGATTTCCCCACGCGATGCAACGTTTAAAAGTATAGACAAAATACGTGGTTGCAAAATAAATTTGTACATAAAATACAGTAAAAATTAATTATGAGATTTTTACAAAGTAAAAAAAACGTGGGAGTAAAAATCTCGTATTTTACCGGTATCATTAAGCTTTTTTTGAAAAGCGTCTCTAGACGATGGAATTTTCATCGTTCGAATTTCTTATTCATTAAGATTCGAGTAATAAGAAATGGTAATTTTTATCATTTTTTTTTAGTTAACCTTTTTTTCTGAGAGATTGATCGGGATGATTTAAGCTTTATGTACAGAAAAATGCAAAACACACGAGTAAAAGAATATTTTTTGACTGAAAATAACAGATGGAAATGCAAAGTGTGCGCAGAACAAAAGCCAGCAATTCTTGCCGGAAATGTTTCTCATCTCAAAAACCATTTGCATTCAAAGCACAAGGATATTGCTATAGAACTTGGAATTTCGGAAAGGAGGAGAGTTCGAAATAACAATCATTATGAGGGTAACGGTTAAGAAAATGTTATTTTCGTTTCGCGTAAAAAAGTGAAATTTGACTTCGATATAAATGATACAGTAAGAGACTTCATAAAATCGATTCTGATGAAAAATTTGCCTATGACAGTCGCTGATGACATGGGGAAGAATGAGATGATTAGAAAGGCTCTTTAAGCTTTTGGTGTGAGATGGAATCGTCAAAAAGCAAAAGAATTTATTCTTAAAGCTGCTGGCCAAATTTATGAAATTATTGCAAAGGATATAGAAAATGTATATCCGGCATTAATGTTTGATTCAGCATCTCGTTTCAATACAAATGTTTTTTCTGCAAGTATTCGGTATACAAAAGATGGAAAATTGCACGATCGAACTTTGGGAATGCTCACTCAGCACGGACGGCAACTTGGAACGGTTTTAGCTGATCAGCTAATTACTCTGATTGCGAAAGTAGGGAAAGGGGCAGATGATATTTACTCAACTTGTTCGGATCAAGGTAAAAACATGATCAAAGCTTCTGATGCTATCAGAGAAATGCAAAATCAAATGATCGTTTGTAATGAATTTGTTGAGGAAGCACAACAGTTTGATTTTGAAGATTTCGACCTGCTTGACCGAGTCAATTTTGAAGAAGAACTTGTAGAAAATTCTGAGGATACAGACGATGGGATCGAAAGGCTATCACATACTCAAGAGCAAGAGAGAAAAGTAAATGTGTTAGAAAACAATATTGGTGCAATCTGTACCAAAATGTTTTGTGGAGCGCATGTTTGCCAATTAGCTGCAAAAGACGTAACAGAGCCGTTTGAAGCCACTCTTGCTGAAATAAGAAAATTTATAAGAAATACACAAGCGCCTAAATATGATGCAATTTTTGCTGATCTCAAGAGACCACGCAAAGATATTGCTCCGAGATGGAGTAGTACTTACATCATGGTATCAGACATGTTTGAAAAACTCGCGATATATGAACAAATCGGGACTAATCGAAATAACCGCGAGCTAAGATTAAATGATGAAACCTGGAAATTTATTGAGGAATATGCAAGAACATTCGAGCCGATATTTTATGCAATGAAGGATTTTCAAAGATCAGACTATACCATGTCGGACTTCTTTTTACGATGGATGAGAATGGTGATGAATTTAGAAAAGATTGCCGATGGACAAAATAACTTAACATCTAAACTTCTAGAAGCTTTAAATTTACGTTCACAAAGGTTTTTTGAATGTGATGCTTTCATCGCTGCTCTCTTACTGGATCCTCGTTTTGCATGGAATAGTGCTAGTCATGAAGTTTTCAACGATTTATTGAGAAGCCGTGGAGTAGATCATCTACTGAAGATTCATCACTTTGTAAATTCACAAAGACAACTTGCTGAAATTGCTCGACAGCCTGAAAATTTACGAGATGAAGATGAAGAACGTTTGACTCAACTTTCAGGTAGAGATTTTACTATCATTCAGTAATTGATATTTAACCAGTATTTGATATCAAGCGGTTCATTAAATAAATTTTATTCAATTACATTAAAAAAATCAAGTTTCCACACTGTATATCAATAAAAGTTCAATACTACTTAATAACTTGATATTAATGATTTTCGTCATCATAGAGTATTATTCGTTTCTTCCTTTTTTTTTTTTTTCTTCACAAATCAAACGAAAATAGTTTAACATTTTATTGATTTAAGGTCAAAAAGTCAAATTTTAAAGAAAAGTTTTTATCTTTTAAGTGTTTGAAAAACTTTGAAACTTTTAATGATTCGAAAATCAGTTCGATTAGACAACACTTGTTGTTTGATAAACAAATAATTGATATCTCTTCTTTCAGGAGGAGGTCAACGTCAAAGCATAGATATTATACAAAATACAAGAATTCATCAGCAAATAACAAATATTGTATAGAGTGAGCCACGTATTGGTGTGAATGAAAATTTTAATATTCTTGAATATTGGCATTTAAAACGTGATGATCCTAACTGGAAGGAGCTTTACAATATTTCTCAAGTTGTTTTTGGTGCTGCATTTTCTCAGGTCAAAGTTGAACGAGATTTCAGTAGCTTTGCAATGGTCTACACCCATTTGAGAACTCGGCTTTCGGATGAAACATTAAACGCGATTTTAGTAGTTAGACAAAATTTGGATTTGCTTGACAAAGTCAAATTCTCTTTATTGCGTTAATCATATGTAAAAAAAGATTCTATTTAATGTTAGTTGTTTTAAAATGGAATATAAAACACAACCCAAACTTTAATTCTTATCTTTGAAGACTCAGTAAAATTGACTTGTTTCGATGAGTAAATCGATTTTTATTTAAGCTTATATAATAAAAAAAAAAAAAAATTACAAATGAAAAATGGTTGTAAAATATTTTAAAATTTAAAAAATTCATCGTATCAAAATATTTTATTCAACAGCTTTTGAAAAAACCAATCTCTGACAAAGTCATAATTTTGTTAAAATACTCAAAATTTCGCAATTAATACTATAAAACGATTTTCAAGATTTCCGTATTTTGGGGAGGCGGACGCCAATGGCTGCGATAGAAAAGTGTAGTCGAGAATTTTTCCGTCTTTTATAAACTCTGCTGATAGCTAAATAACTATATTCAACTTGCATTAATATCGCTAACTGAAACATTCGAAAATAATGACAAGGCATGTCCTTGATTAATAAAAAAACATTTAGTCCTTAACAAGTTATAATTAAAAAAAAACCGCAATGAAAACAACCACAGAGTTGTGTGCTTGACGTCATTAAAAAATACTTTTATACTTTTTTTTTTCTGAAAGGAACGTCATTTTTTATCGTTTCTAAATTTTCTATAATATCTTCAGGATGGTGGAAAAACTTATCAAGTCTAAAGTATCTAACTGGAGAGTATCGAAAAAAAGTTTTTATTTATTGTCTTAAGTTTTAAATTGACAAAATAATATTAGTCTTCCAATAAGCTTGAATTATATTAAAATAGAAGCAATAAAAAAAAAGGACTCCATTTAATGTCACTTGTTTTGAAATGGAATATGAGAAAACCCAAATTCTAAATCTTGTCTTAAAACGTGCAGAAAAATAATTAGCTTTTGTTATGAAATAACACAGGCAAACAAAAAATTTATTGCATTAATTTTGACACTTGTTATTTTGATACGCTGAATTCAAATCTGACATCAGATTTTTTGCATAGAATTTTTTAATTTTTGCAAATTTTAGGCAGTGAGCACATTTTTTCCGAAGTATTTCTGAATTGAAACTCAGATCTTGGTGAAACTAAGATCTTGGTGGAACCGCTCTCCTTTAAATAATCATCTTGACCAAGAAACTGTTTAAGATGCCTATTTATAAAACGAAGTTTTATACTTATTTCGCATCGAAGAGCACAAAAGGCTTTCAACTTTCTAACAATTAAACAGCAGAGTTTTCTTCTTTTTTATTTCCAAGAGAGTTTTTTACGACAGCCTAAAACGACAACCAAGCTGTTTTTTTCCCTTGCTATCGATTGTTTTAAATTCTTTATCACTCTTAAAAATCGAGAGTTTCTGAGCAATCAAAAACTCCTGCTCCATTTCCTTTATTGACAAACATGGCAACACCCTTTGTTTTCAATTCTTCTGGCGGCGGGAGACTAAAATACCAACTTCAGTATGGCTTTCGCCGCTAGTTGGGAGGCAGAAACCTATGGAGGCGGTTTCCAAATCATCATGCCTCCAAAATATCTTCTGACGGCGGCCCCCAGTGGCTTTCGCCTCCCGATTGGCGGCGGCCTCCAAAACATTCTGCCTCCAAAAATAAATTCTGGCTGCTGCTGCCAAACGGGAGGCGGAAGCCACTGAAGACGGTCTCCAAATCAACTTGCCTCCGAAATATCTTCTGACGGCGGCCGCCAGTGGCTTCCACCTCCAAAAAAAGTCGGCCTTTCGGCAGAAAGTTACTTTGCCGCCGGGAGGCGTTATCAACTTTGCATAAGAGCACACAAATTGATTTCTATTTAAAAAATATGTGCGTTTTAAAACATTCACGCCTCAGGTCAACCTTTATCTCCGTCATGTAACCTGCGCTTAAAGTGTAACTCTATGTTAAAGTATAACTCTTGAAATCTGTCAGATGAAATTGATGGAGAGAGTCAAACTATTAAAAATATACTATGTACTGTAGTTACCAAATTATAAGGTAGGTCACAAAACTTATAAATGTCTTATAAAAAAAATTTACTGGTACCACTGGTCTCCTGAATGGAGTACATTTTCGGTCGCAAACAAACAAACTCAGCAATGAGTTGATTGTTTTATTCATCTTTGAATTTACCAACTTTGTTTTCTATATTGTAATAGGGGTAATCAGTCTATTTATCTTTGAAGACATCTTTAGCCGCAACCTGGAACAACAAGTTATCGGAAGATATGTTTTACCAGAAATCATATATCAAGTGTTTGAATATGTGAAGAACACACCTTCCAACATATATTAGCCTGCTCAGTTCGAGCTTGTTTTTGGTCTTGCGCATTGCTGCCTGGTCTCCATCAAATATCTTGTGCAACAAGTAAGCCGAATCTGCAACCAGGCGGCTTATCCTATCTATTTTATAATTGCGGACTAAATCAACTCTCTTGCGCATGCGGAGGTTTTTCATCGCCAAAGACCAAGCTGCTCAATAATTTGAATGATTTCTCCACAAATTTTGTGGGGGACCTCGCCCGTAGATTGGTATTCAGCTGAATATATGGTGCCATCAAGGCTTTTAAGTTGATAAAAAAAACTTTAACAAATGTGAAAAAGTACCAATAAAAATAGTTTTTGATAAAAGAAAGGTTTGAAAAGAAAAACCAAACGCGTGAAGTATTAAAACAAAATGATGATTCAGCTAATAATTATACATAAGGTAAATATTGCTAATAATTATACATAAGGTAAATATTGCTAATAATTATACATAAGGTAAATATTGCTAATAATTATACATAAGGTAAATATTGCTGAAACCTTAAAATCTACCTTCTTTTTTTTTTTTTTAACAAATTGTCAAAGAAATGGAAACATAAGAATCCTATAATTTTATTATTGAGAAAGAATTTGTGTCAATCAACCTCAATTTTGCCTCAGGATTTTTTTGAACTAAAAATATCTTTAAAATCTAAAATCTGCTCAGCGTACCTTGAAGATTTGCTGAAAATATCAAGTGTCCCTTCTCAAAAGGATTGCTGAGACATATTTAGAAAGTTAATTTTCATTCTCAATTATTTGTATTTGATACAGTGAATAGAGTTTTTTTTTTTCAATATACAAGAATTTGAAAATCGATCAACTCAATAACAAACTATGTTTTAAACACTATTACAATAACGAAACATTTTTACTTTACTTTTTTACTCTTTTTGATTATTGTTATTATATTTTAAAAAGTCAAAGACTAATGGTTCATACTAAAAAAACGAAATCAAGAAAATACCATTAAACTATGCTGAGCAACTGGAATTGATACGCAACTCTTAAAAAAAGGTTATTTTTATTGCCACGTATTGTTAAAAAATCTATTTTAGCATCAGAAATTTCATTCAGCAGCTGAAAAGGACTTGAACTCCTGGAAGTTTTACTTTACTTTTTAGAATCAAAATACAAATTTTTATATTTAAAGTAAAAAAAATAAATAACATAAGTAGGAGACCAAACCATAACCCTCCAAAAAGATAAACTTATGATTTTTTGATAAACTAAAGTTTTACATTGAAATTACTTAAATGTGAACACAATATTAAAATATATAAAGGTTTTTATAAAAATTGTTTTTAGTAAAATTTTAAATAATTAATAGTACAACTTTTATAATATAAATTCACCTAAAAACGTTGCTGATATTTTCACTGATTAAAATCAAACTGAACTCAAAAGGAATGTTCAGTTTTGATTTTATGCTTAACAAAAAAATACATCATTTAGGAATTGCCAATAGACAAGAATTAATTTAAACAACTATAGTCATACTTTTTCTATCTTCTATCTTTTCATTCAATCTATTTCTTATGTCATGTGTAATAATGCACTTGCTAAAACATCAAGTTACGGAAACTTTTGCTGAATTCGAATTAAATAGAAAACTCTTACTGAATTCAAATTAAAGTTTATTCTCAATCGAAACTGAAAATTTCTATTAAAAGCATAAATACGATGTTTCTTAAAGATTTCATCATAAGTTGTAAACCTCCTCTTGATTAAATGGAATCACGTTTCTTGTGTGAGTATCCAGTCTGCTAACGTGTTTGTATCCTTGCTAAAAAGATTATGACGACTCTCTAAGTTTTTTCGGTTATTATTTTGACCTGCACAAGTATCAGTATAAATAATTTTGCTAATGACATGAATTACTCGCAGAGATTTTCGGAGCTGGAAAATTTTTTACCAAAAACCTCAGACTTTCACCTGTTTACATTTAAGCATTCTATTTGAACTTATCAGCTCTTGTTTTAACAAAATCTTTTACACATGAATGAAAAATTATTTCTCACTATGTTTAAAAAAAAATACGATTGTTAAATGAAAGAAAAAGAAAGGAGGATGAAGTAATTTAACTCGTTTATCGCATGTTAAAGTCATCTTATACAGAAGCATCTGACTAGGTATGCTTTAGTTCGAATATTGGAAAAAACTCCTAATCTGCATAAGACCTTCTCATAATATACGTATTGATATAAAACCAAAAGAACGTTATCCTCCTCTTACTACCACTCAAAATTCTTTAGTTTCAAAACTAAACTGTTTAAGATGGTGAGAGGTGAAAGAGAAAACAAAAAACAAAACATTCACGGAGGAGAGCGCACTCGTTTACACAACTCGTCTACTTACGACAACTTATTAAAAGATGTGTTTTATATAACACCTAGAAATTGACTTAGTTTCCTTCAAACTACGAGAAAAAATTGGAATGAGCTTAAAATAATGGAACAAATTCAACCATAAATTAAACTCACAAAAAAATTTAAATAACCTCTTAAAATATTTTTATGTACCTTTGATCGAGCATCTTTTTCCGACATGATTCCTTTTAATATTCTCATCATATTTTCTTCCTTATTTTCATACAGTTGATGCTTCCTTCTTCTTCCTTGAAATGATGGTAGTTTATTTGGGAGAAGAGAGAGGCAGGTATTTTTTAACTTGTATAAGTATGATTAATTTCCGGCACGAGTAAGCATGTGTATATTCTTTGATACAGTCAAATAATTTCTCATATTCTTCTGAATTTAGTAATAAATTTATTTCAGAGTTTGCAACGTCCTTTACCATTTCATTCTCTAAATCATCAGCGGTGTTCTTTTCATTAAACAAAACTTAATACTCGTTTTTAGTCAATACTTAAAACCTAATAACCATTTTTAGCCAATACTTTATATAAATCATTATTTTTTACTTGTCTTCCAATTATATGACACTATTACGTCCCATTTTTCATTTTCTGCAGTTTCTGCTGTCAGTTTGAATATGCTATCAAACGAATTGGTCATCTTTAGTATTCTACAATCATATTAAGAACATAGTTATATTTCAGTTAAAACTCTCAGCGTAAAAAAATAAACCTAACAAAACATACGTTGTTGACAAAGTTTTGTTGACAAACGACTTAAATCAGCACAATAAGCAACATAACAAATATATTGATCATAAATCTAAAAACACAAATTAGATGAAACAAAATAATATTTTTAACTCATAAAAAAAAACAATTTTTTTTATTGAAAATAAATAAAAGTTAAACAGATTTTGCTTCATAAAATCAAAAATTCAAAGCAACAATTTTTATCAAATATATTCAACTTTTACATATTAATGGAACTCCAAATAAAATGAAAAAATGCATATTTAAAGTGACATCAAAAATGATACCCTAAACATATTTGATTATTTTTTCAAATTTCTTTAAAATACATGATTCATGATAAATAAGTTCACAAGCTGTTTGAAAGTCCCTAAAAGCAAACGTCATGAAAAGGTACACACAATGTTTCTCTCACTTTTTTGATAATAAGGTTTTTAAATTTTCGTGGGAGGCCTATTCTTAATTTCGTAAAGTCTTTTTTATGTGGCTTTTTAAGACTTACACAAAATACGGAGTTTGATCTGCATTCAATTCAATGTTCATGTGCTTCAGAGAAAAAAGAATTGTCTCTCTCGGTCGTCTATTGCAAAAGTTCTTTTTATTTGAGTATTCCCAATTAAATATTCTTAATTCCTGATTTAAACAAATTCTGAAACTTTTACTCATTATGATAAGTGCAACTAAGGAATAGTTACATGCATGATTTAAAATTTTATAATAATGCGATCAAAATTTTATTTTTTCGTAAATAAAGAAAAAATGTGTTAGAGAAATAGAATCTTTGAGCGAATTTATCTTATGTAAGAATAAAGAGATATTTTCAACAGAAATATGTCATATTTCATTTTATTTACATTCATTGATAATTATCTCTCTTATAAATTAAGATTAATAAAGCTGACGGTGAAAATAAAAACTCACAAAATAACCTGATCAAAAAGACGGACCTAAAGAACTCATCTTTCTAATATACTGGTTTGGACTTTTGTCTATTGAATTACAGAAAAATAAATTTTGTTTTAAGTTGCAATTTTGTACCTCTTTTTTGTAAAGCTTTTTTCGTGAAACAAGCAAAAAATGATGCCTGCATAATTTTTCTAAAATTTTCGAAATATTAGTTTTAAATTTGAAGTTTATGCAAACATTTACAGCAAACTGTTATAATTTTGTTGAAAACATTTCAAAAAACATAATCTCATATCACAGAAACGGAATAAATAACTGACTTAAATAATAAAACTTTTAATTTGAATATTTATTTAAGTATAGCGAATAATTTTTCATTTTTTATTTTTTCTTCTAAACTCAGATTATAATTTTTTTTCTTAACACGAGGTTTCTTAACACGAGGTGTAAAGAAAAGATTTTATTAGAAAAAATGACCTTAGAATATATCATCATCTTATTTTGTAAGTCATTTATTATTTTCATTTGCAGTTATTTGTCTTGTTTTTGCATTCCAACCGTTCTCTTACACTTTTCAATAAACCGGACCAAAAGCCTTCAAAGGCTTTTATTTTTTAGAAATACTTCTTGTTACAGGTTTATATTTTAGTTAAGAACATACGTCATATTTTAGTTAAGAAAATGCGACATATTTCAGTTAAGAACATACGTCATATTTTAGTTAAGAAAATGCGACATATTTTAGTTAAGAACATACGTCATATTTTAGTTAAGAAAATGCGACATATTTCAGTTAAGAACATACGTCATATTTTAGTTAAGAAAATGCGACATATTTTAGTTAAGAACATACGTCATATTTTAGTTAAGAAAATGCGACATATTTCAGTTAAGAACATACGTCATATTTGTTTTGCAAGAAAAAAAAAATTCAGGAGTAGTTTGAGTTTTTTTTACGTGTTTTTAGGTTTTAGAAATAAAAAGAAAACATCGAAACTTATTTTCAAAAAATTTGACAAAATTTTGATGAAATTTATTCAAAGCAAAGCCTGTCACCCTGAGTTCTTTTGTTTCATTTGCAAACTCAGTTCTGGATTTTTTAAATGGTAATAGAAATATAACTTGTTTCTCAAACAAGTTTTATGCATGACCTGCTTCAACAACACGAGGCTGTGATTTTCAAGTTATTTATGACGTTTTCTGCTTTTTTATTTCATACATTTCATGAAAAGTATGAGATTATTTATAAGGAGCAAATAAATAAACTTAGGGTAGAGGGGGGCAGTTTAGGACAAGGGTAGTTTAGGACAATGCGAATAATCCAAAAAATACTAGCTCTTCAACAAAGTTAAATATATTCGTCGACTGAAAATACTTTCACAAGTAAGCGTCATAGGATTTCTTTCACAAAGGCAGTCGGGTAGCTTTTCTACAAACGTTTTGTGGTTTTTGATATTTTTTCTAATTGTTTTATTTCTTAAGTGTAAGGATTTACAAAGAAATTTATTCCACCTAAGGAATTATTTTTTGCATTTTTAGTGAAAAGGATATGTTCTGGGCCGTAAATAAAAAATTCAACGATAAAACATAAATTCTTCACAAAAAAATTGTGGAATGTTTCCTGAGATCAGTATTGAGGCAGCATTGGACGATTTTCACGGGGCACATTAGGACGTGTTGCGCGGACAAACTTACCGTGGTGTGACCTAACAAAGTCCTATGCTTTAAGAAAGTCCTAATTTAAGAAATGACAAATTTTGTATACATAAAATAAACATTTAGAGAAAAAAATTTAGTTATTTTATCTAAATAGATATCTAGTTAAAATAACAAAGTTATCTTCCGCAAATGTTTCTTTTATATATACGAAGTTTGTCATAGCCATCTGCCTCAGTTTTAATCCTGAAATGATTAGACAATACCCAAAAGAACCTCCAAGAAAGAAAACATCAAGAGGCAGAAAAAAAGAAAGATCAAGAACTTTAATAGACACACCAGAAAGACCACCAAAAACAGAATCATTAACTTACACAAAACAGAAAATATTTAACAAGCATATCAACCCCCCAAAAGAATTAATTACTGCAACAGTCTCTAGCTCTACCTGTATGCACAATAAAAGTAAGTCTTGTTTGCAAAATAAAATATGTTTAAATTTTAAAGACAAGCCTGAAACAGAAGCATTAAATCACGGAGATTTTTGTTTAGTCCAATGTGGTTCAACAGTTAACAATGCAATGTTAGCTTTTCTTTGCAGAATTGAAGAAACAAATGGAAACATTTTGGTTGTTAAATTGTTGAATAAAAAAGTAGGATTTAATATATTTGACCTTCCTGATATACAAAATAAGTGGTCAGTGCCAATTGCAGAAGTCTTAGCTAAACTTCCTATACCAAACAATGCAGGAAGCATTTCAAGAGGTTCTGGTATAATATTCAAATTTGATTTTTCTACATTTAAACTTGGTTGAATGTTATGGATTCTCTCAATTCAAACAGAAAGAAAAATTTCATGTATATATACATTCATTTTATATTCACACTCTTTGTTTTTTTTTATTAATATCTTTTTATTAATAAGAGTGATATATGATTGAATAGGATTTTCATTTTAAATCGTTGTATTAAAGTTTTAATGCAAGAAATGATGATTCTGATAACTGAAATTTTTGATTAAATCAATAAATTTTTTATTTTTTAAGTTTCTTTTTAAATTTTCGTCTTTGATTTTATCTCGTGTTTAGAATGATACGCAGTGAACTGGCTACGGTTCGTTCTTCGCAAACATTAAATAAAAGACTTTCTTCTGATTTAGCACTTGAGTGAACTTTGATGCTCATGCAGAGCTTTATTCCGAATAATTCCGACATCGACTCCTTATACCAACCTTCATTCAGTTGCCTTACCTTTGACTCATGGTGACAGCGTCGCTGATGGTAAAACTTTTTATGCTCTCTAAAAAACTTGTTTGTTCCGAAGCATTCATCATCACGATGAATTATTTCGGAAGAGCAACAAGTGAAGAATTCTTAAGCTTTTTCATTGGTTTTAAGAAATTTTTCAAAAATGTTCCTCCTTAATGATTTTACCTTGATATTTTGAGCTTTTTGCGTTTTGGGTGCGTGTCACTTCTTTATTTTTTGTTTTTTAATCTTTTGCTTTCTGGTACTTTTCTTTCGCAAGCATTGTTTACATCAGGTCGTTGATGAAGAACATATTCTTGCTGTTGGTTTTTCTTTTAGCCCAGGAAAAAAATCCAAATGAGGATGAAATACTGCGTCTCATCTGGTTTTATTCATCCTGGTTTCAGATTTGGTTTGGATTGATGAAGGGACTTAATAGATGATAGAATTTCATTAACTATAAGAAAATTAAAAATTTGTAAAGAAAAAAAAAAATCTGACAATTATTTTTTTATCTGATAATTTTTCCCACCGACTTCATGGTGCAGTTGTAAAAACGTCATTTAAGTTTGTATTAGGGAATTCCGGTTTTCTAGTGTATTTATTTATTATATTTATTTCAGGGGAACAACAGCAGCAAAAACATAAATATATATAGCAACAACGTCATATACGTACATTGAATACAACTGAACAACAAACAAATAAGTCTTTTTAATGGTTAATTTTACGTTTCTTACGACAATAAGCATGTAAAAAGTATAAAGCATTAAGTGCTTCATTATTTAACCTTGACCTTAGTTTAGTGACAAATAGACCACTTGCAGAAAATGATCTTTCAGCCCCCACACTTGTTACTTGGATTGACATCAAAGGCGTGTGCAACAAATCTAAGTTGCTTAATCGTTTTTTTGTTAGCTCAAATACAGCCATTTCTTTGAGCATTAGTTTGGAAGTTAGTTCTATTTTTTATTTCTTTGGTAAAACCCCTTTGACTGTCTCTCTGATGGAGAACTCGAGCTCTTGTGACAAGGAAGTAAATTGTTGTACTTGCTCCTGACTAGATTCATTATCTGTCAAATTTTCCTCATCTATAGACTCACTTCTCTTTTGCTCAAACAAACGATTAAACAAACTTGATGCATTAGTTGCAATTGCATTTCTCTTTGGAAGTTTGTCTTTCTCCTCAAAATAAAATTTCTCCGCGTATTGTTATCTCGTCAGCCATGCATGCAAAACCAATTATGCGCTGCTTTTTCGATGTCATCAAACTATGTATATCTAGTTCTGTTGTGTAAGTGAAAAGAGAAGTTGTAACAGTCACAAACTTAGCTTAACCCCCTTGATGAGTATACTTCATTAAGAAACAGAAGATATATGAACAAAAATGTTCATATGAAAGGTGATTATTGGAACCTTGGAATGATCAGGGTACATGGGTCTATGCCAGCAGAGAAATTTTGTGTAATTGTTGACAAGAAGCTGAAAGAATTTGGGCTACGTTTTGCCTGTGATATTATTGCAGTAACCACAGACAAAGCTGCTGTAATGAAAAACTTTGGTAGCTCAATTTTACCAGACCATCAGCTCTGCCTCGCATATGGAATCCACTTGGCTTTCTGTGATGTTCTATATAGGCAATCTAGGAAAGAAGATAATGGCACACCTGAGCAAGTCACTATTCTAGAAGAGGACCAAGAGGATGATGACAGTGATGAGAAAGGAGGATTAGAAGTTTCAGCAGAAGCAGGTGCATCAGCTCTTCCAATGATCAGGGAGGATGTCACAGAACTCATCAACAAGGTCAGAAAATGTGTCAGATTGTTTCGAAAGTCTCCAGTTAAAAATGACATGATTCTGCAAAAGCATGTCCAGTTTGAGTTTGGAAAGAAGCTGTAGCTAATCTTAGACTCTAAGACACGTCGGAACAGCTAACTAGAAATGATTTCAAGATTTATTACCCTTAAGAAATGTATTCAAATTTCACTGATTGAGTTATCAAGCGATATTATGATTTCTGAGTCTGAATTTACCACCTTACAAAATCTAGTAAATGCTTTAGAACCAATCAAGGTTGGTGCTGAGGTACTTTGCAGAAGAGATTCGAATTTGCTCTCATCTGATGGCATTCTGAAGTTCATTTTCAAGCAGCTAAAAAGCCAGAAAAACACCTTTAGTCAAGAGCTAGTTGACTCGTTTACTAAAAGAGTCATTGAGAGGAGGAATGCTATGTTAGTAAACTTAGTCAAATATCTGAATAATCTTGATATCATTAATGGAGCAACTCATGACATTTTCAAAAAATCCATGTACCAAGGATCGGATGGTTACGAGGTACTGCCAGTTACCCAACGATGTTTGTTTCGTTCTAAACATGTTTAAGTTTCAAGTTAAATCAAGAAATTTTAATTAACTGGAATTCTTTAACTATGATAAATCTAAATATAAATGTTAACTAGTTGCTTTTACGGCAACCTAAAAGATTTCACCGTGATCATTTTTTAATGATTTTAGTTTTACAAGAGTTTTTTTATGATTTGGAAATGTTTTATAAATCTCAAGAGCAGGGCCGTCAGTAATTCATCCTAATCGTGGACTCAAAAATGATTCTTAAAAGTACCAATAACGCAGTTGGATTTCTATTCGTTCTAAGAAGACTTTTTACACACAAAAAAAATCACCGATGGAGTTATTACTTTATATTATACAACTTTTAAATTAAAGAACCCATGTTCTTTATAAGCAACAATGGGAATGTCAATACCAAATTGTTGTTCTTTGAGACAAGTTTGAAATCAATTGCTTCTTGAATTAAATATACTTTATTGTTCTTTCCAGGTTCACCAGTTTAAAGTGGTAAACCTACAAAGAACAATAAAATATATTAAATTCAAGAAGCAATTCTTGAATTAAATATACTTTTTTTGTTTTTTTGCAAGATGCAAAAAAGTAACATTGAAAATTAATTAAACTTTTAAACAGACGAAAATATTTAATAAATGTGTTATAATAATAAACATTTAACGAAATAGAATGATAAATAAAATAACGATACTTTGCCTTAAAGTTGTTTACTATTATTTTTTTTTTCTTTTACTAATTTAGCGTTATATTGTAGTGCTAAAAATAACTCTGTCATTTTTTTTTTCTTTCTATTTCTCTCGATGGAAGTTCTTTTAATAAAAAGGAACAATGAATACATCTTAAATTTGCTCTTGCTCGTAAAAACAACAGCTGGCTCATTACGGTCAATTGCCTTAATTTTTGAGCAGCGTGCTCGTTTCTCTCTAAAATCTGTAAATAAAAACAAAATTATGACATTAAATAGTGATGTAATTAGTCCAACTCCTAAAAACTACAGAGATTTAATCGATATCAGTTAATGATTAAATTATTAAACATTACAATTGTTAAAACAAAATAATGATAGACAGTAAAAACAAATAGTTGACCTACAAATATCGATCTTGTTTTTGGAATAAGCAAAAAAATTTTCAGACTTTTAGAAGACGTAGTTCTAGGAATAGGCCAGTTAGGGGTCAGGGGCGGGATTTTTTGTCAGAAACTTTTTGCAAATCATCCTCATTCAAGTTCATTATCGACATTCTAGAAATTAGAGTATGCCCCATACCTCTTTGAGACCTATCTTGAACAAAATTTTTTTCGGACTTTTTTCACTTAAGATCATTTTAATTACTATGGAAACGGCAAGTGTAAATTATATGAAAAATGAAATCAGTTAATATAAATGATTAGAGTTGAAAAAAACTTCATTAGAAAACAACCAAAAATTTCACGAAACAAATTATCTAATAAAATTCAAGTATTTTTTTACAAAAAAAGAATTTCTAAGCTATTATCTTCATTTGAGAAAAAAAAAATGTCTACCGTTCGAACTTTTTTTTCAATTTTCCAAATTCCAATTTTTTTTTTACTTCTTAACAACTAATAAAAAAAACTTTCCGTTCTCAAAAAATTTCGAATCTCATCTTAAAAACTCGATTTTTTTTTTAACTGTCACCATTGATATCAACATAAAACCAAGGTAATCTTTTTATATTTCCATTATTATTATTACATCAAATTATTATCATTTTATTCTATTTCTGTGATTTTCTGAAGAATTTAAGAAACTTTTTGAAGTTTTAATAAACAACAAATATTTGCAACAAAAACTCCAAATAAAAATGTAAATCGTTCCATTTTTTCTCCACTTTTCATGTTTCATAAGAAAATGGTTTTTTTTCTTTTTAAAATTACTTAACATTTCATTTCATAAATAATTCTTGCATTACTTATTTAACATTTAACCTTTCTATTTAACATATTAAAAATATTTAAACAATCAAAAGTATTTCGTATCACTTCAACTTTTTCAACTCTTTGATGTTATAAAAACATTCTTGAATTACATATACTTTTTACATATTTGCAGTTGTATTTATTTTTTATTTAACATTTTAAACATTTTTTCGTGTTTCTTTAAACTCTTCGATGTTGTTAAAACATTCTGCACAGTGGTCGGTAGAAATCATCAACCTCCTGAAATTCGAACCACGAAGCCATTCGCAAATATCTTCAATGAAGTTCGTGTCGTCGTGAAGGTAAAGGTTTAATTCATCAGCGAGTCGAATCCACGGAAGAAAGAAACCTTCGAACTCGTTCTTTGATACGAAAGTATAATGGGTGCTTATCCGCAACCATTCAATTTTATGTATCGGCGTCCATCCATCGATCTTCACTGGATGATTTAAATTGACATCACGAACGTTGGTAGAACTTAAAATGACAAGTTTTTTCTCATCCTCAGATAAAATATTTTTATCAACCCATAAATGATTCAACTTGCATCCTGCTTCAAAAAATTTCTGCATGAAATATTTCTCATGTGAAACTTCAATAGCAGTTTTTCCATTTTTTATAACAATCCCCCACCGACGTTCATTAATTGATCTTTTCAAGTCCTCTGTAATCGACGCCTGCGCTTCAAAGAAGCATTCCAAGAACAATTTTCGATCAACTGAAGAAAGACCTTCATATGAAGAAAAGTAGCATATTAATATTATTGTTAATATTTATTTGTTTGCAACAAAAAATTAATCAAGATAAAATTTGAAAAATTTGAAAACGCAATATCGTGTTTAATAAATATGTGGATTTTATTTTTATATCAAAGAGATTAAAACAGTCCAAAAGATCACAAATTTCAAAAAAAAAATTTTATTTGTTAAACATTTGTTAAACAAATAAAAAATTTGCGAAATACAGAATCCAAATATTTTTTGAAACTTGTCGTACGCAAATCTCAAACTTTGGTTGCGCTTCTACCAATAGAAATACGAATAACAAATAAGCCAATCAGAAACTTAGCCAAAAGAATTAAAAAGCGCGCTATTTGATTTTAAAAAGAAACTAAAACATTTCAAATTTATAACTTTAGGCAAAGAGACATAAAGTAATTGAATTAACTGAGCTTTTTATCGCTTTTTCTCTAAAATCCAAACTAATAGAAATATAATCTACTCAAAACTAATTTTAACAACTACATGACACATAACAACAAAATCATAAACACTTCTTTCACGCCGTTCATTCAGAAATCAAGAAGAAAATGCACATAGAAGTTTGCGATTTTCATCAATGAAACAACTCAACTCCTGCGGCGATGTTCTCATTTGAAAAACGTCCGTTTGCTCACAGGTTGTTTTAAAATATCAAACAGAGTGAGGATTTAGTTGTAATTGAAAACTCGAACGTGGAATCTAGAAATACAGTTTGCATTCGTTCTCTTGGCTCAGTTTATCATATTACGCTTTACATATTCTCAGTTCTCCTGAAAATCTCTACATTCTTTTTATTCTCATTTTTCCTGAGAATATTTGAGCATCTCATCACAATTCTTAAAAGTAGGAATGCGATTGAAGCTTTTATACTTTTTTTAGTATTTTAAACAAACAAAAAATACTTGATTTCAATTTTGTAAAAATAGAGAAATTTTTGCATTATAATAAAAATATCTATAACTCAACTCTTATCTTTCTATCTAAAGTTATGAGAGACTTTTGGTTAACAGAAGAGTTTGCTTCTGTTAACCAAAAAAGTCATAATATACAGAATGCAGGTAAAAAATGTTATTTATAAGTGAAATTTTAAAGTGCGGCTTTTCATTTTTAAATTTAAATCAATATCATAAGAAAAGCAGTCAGTCTGACTAAAGAAGACCACATATTGAATAAGTCTGCTAAAATCTGATTAGTTCAACGCTCTATATAATTTGTTTCGTTTCATCGTTAAACGTAATATTATCATTAAACAATAATATCATTAATATCGTAATAGTATAAATAAACAGAAGGTACTTTAAACATTTCCTATATATTGCATATTACAATCCCAAGGGAGCCATTATATCTCTTTCGACTATATTTTGCAACCTTATTACAAAAAAGATTTCAATTTTCGTAGATTTTTAAATATTGCTATCCGCGTATGGTACACATTGGATACAAGCTTATGTATTAACTGCAAAGTGTAAAATCCAAAACGATGCGTTGAAATAAGTGATTAAAAATATTCTCTAAGACTTAAAAACAGGGTTTGTCTCGCTGCTGCTACAAAAGTTCTAGAAATATCAAAAGATCATTTCAGCTCTTTACAGCCACACCCCTAATATTTTTATTTCTGAAAAACCCAACATCGAGTAACAATCTGTTTTACAAAATTATGACAAAACGTCGCCAAATATTTTTTTTGAAATTTCTAAAAAATCACATACTATTTTTCCTTACACCCCTCAAATATTAAATATAAAAAAGAATTTCTTAAAGTAACTTTCAATTGAAACATTAAAACTCTGATATCAAAAACTCATCTTTTTGAACTCTTGTTACATTTTCAGGGGGTAAAAACTGCATGATAAATAAAGCCGACTTTGAGTTCAGATTCAAAGTGTCGTTTTTTAAGGGAAAAATTAAGTTCAACAAGTCGATAAAAATACAGAATAGAACTGTTAGAGTCGAAACAAAAGCGATGCGCTTTATTTTAGCGGTAAACTTATTTTTTCTTTATTGAAAGAAATAGCTTACAAGAAAATAAATAACTAGAGACTTGGCTGAGAGGAGAAAAAGGAGCTACTACCCTCCCAGCAAAGCACACAACGCTGAAACAACGTTGATCAACGTCGATCAACGCTATTTCAACGTTGTGTGCTTGCTGGGCTATCTTATCTATTTATTTTAACCAAACATCCTATTTTTCAAGTGGTGAGAAGTAGTGGGTGGGGGAGGAGTGTTTTTAGAGAGAAGTTTTTTAGACAAAAGAGTTTACATAAAACTAGAATAAGAGGTTGTTTGGCTGTATCGCCCTCTTGAATTGATCTACTGATAAGGTCAAACGAAGTCAATTTTCGAAGGCTAGTAAAGTAAATCACAAGTGTAAAATAACTCTATTTGTCAAAAAGTTGCTGATGGTCTTTTGTCGCAGTGAAAATGATTTTCAAAAAGAATTTTAACGGATGAGTGAAAGCAATACTTCAAGTAATGTTTACGGTTTCAAATTTACAAGGAAAATAAAAGTTTTTCAACATAAACATTTACAATTATCTTCTACCTATTGATACATAACAAATTGATAACTAATAACTATTTTCTCACAATTTAACAAAGTAATAAAACTGACACTGAAAAGGAAACCTCAGAAAATAGAAAATATGTTAAAACTAAAGTTTATCATAGAACGAGGCTATCAAATAAAACTGACAAAACAATCCATCTACTTAGATAATAAACGCAACTGATAATAACATCATTTACACTACAATTAGTAAAATACTGAATCTTTACAATATACTGAAAGTCATGAGAGTCATTTTCTTCCTAAAACAGACCGAAAAAACTCACGTCATAAAAATCTTCACTACTTCCCTTCAGCTTTTGAAACTTTCTTCAAAAGAGTTTCTTCCCTTGTTTTTATAGAAAAAGGAGCATTTTTAGCTAGAAATGCTAAATGGTATTTTGCAAATGAGAGAAGAAAAGTAGTCGAACTCATTAATTATTTTAAATTTGTGGCACGGAAACGAACCGAAGAAATGTACTTGAAAATAAAGCAATCGCATTTTTAAAGCATTGATCACGTAAAATCTTCCCTAAACAAATTAAAATAATAAATAACTCTTACCACTACTCGGACGAACTTTTAGTAGAAAATCTAAGAAAAAAAGTATCAAATTTTATTATATAGAAAAACTTCTTATTTAATTAGAAATGAAAATAAAAAAAGGAAGGGGAAATAAATTTAAATCGTTTATCCTGTGGCTCGTCGAAAATTCAAAAAGTGAAATTTGTTAATTGATATTTTTTGGCATAAGCAACCAATATTACTATATTAATTAAACTCCATTTACTAGCTAAAAGAGAAAAAAATCATTTCTAACTGAAGCATAACTAATTATTGAAAACTTTACAAAGTGCAATAGAAAGTTGTGATCATAGAAACATCAAAAAATTAAGACTAACATTAATATTTTGTTAAGCTATTCTTAACATGGCATTTTGTTAATAACCTTTTGACATCGTTAAAGAGACCACATTATGGTCAAAAACATTAAAATGGTAGAGAAACTACAAAACATTAAAAACGCCTCCTGCCTCTGGAACGCTTATATAAGTCGATTTCAAAATAAAGATCAAAAAGGATTTATATTATAGATTGCGTACATTTACATATCAATACTTATTCATTCCCTGGTAATAAGGAATGCACATTTTTGTCCAAAATTTTAATTATGTTATGGTCTTGTAATCTTCAAAAGTCAAAATTGGCATTTTTCTGTGATCAAAAAAAAAAAAAATTCTGGTCGTGTAATAAAGTCAAATATTGGAGTTAAATTTTTTATGGTCAAAAACAATATAACCACCTTTAAACTGTGCATACCGTTTAAACGATTACTTTAATCTATTTTTAAAAATCAATATTTTTTATTATTTTATTCATTTTGACATATATTTAAGAATCTTGAAGCAAAAAACATATACCTTTCATTTTTAAATTGATATGCATATTAATATGATTAACAGATATATGTTATGTTCATGTCTGAAATCTTTTTTAAAGGAGCATTTGTTGCAAATACTGGTCAATATGTTTTTTTAAAAATGTCTTGTTAACAAGTGATTTAATTTACTTTAAACATCTGCAGAATTTTTAATATTTTAAAGGAGGATAAACAATTTAAATTTTGTAAATCTTAAATTGTAATAAACACTTAAAAGAAAAATAAATTCATACTTTCACTTTATACAACTTTATATAAGGGGGTTAAATTATTTAGAATTTAATTACCTAAAATTTAACTTAAAAAAATTACTTAATCTTAATTTATTCTAAGTTGATGAGTAGACACCTTAGTTAATAATGTGTAGCAGTACTTTTTACTGGAAATAATACAACATATAAAGTAAACATCAACATAAACTTGAAACAATAAAGATATAACATTTAAAGCAGAGTAAGAACACATCAAAAAGATGTTAACAAAATCAAAATATAAATTATTTGATTTTCTCTGTGGCAGTTATTGATTGCAGCATGCATATTAAACTTATTTTACACTGCTAAGCTAAAAGATTTTCTTTTTATCATGTTTTTAATTTTTAAATTATTTCAAAAACTGTTCTTCTAAAAACCATTTGTTAAAAGCATTTTTTAAAAACAAGTTGCGATTTGAAGTTTTACAAAAAAAAGTCTTAAAAATATTTTTCGTAACTTCAACTGAATAAATTGAGATGGCATTGATTACATTATTTCTAAGTTAACTTTAATTAACTTGAATTTGCTTTAACATTGATGAAACTATTTTTAACTTCTAATAAAGGAATTTTATTGAATATTAAATTTGAAAAAACAAACTATAACCAAATGTTTGAAGTTAACAACCTTGTCACCAATTTTGAAGTAGAAAAATGATCTTTTGAGCAGTAAGAGATGTTAAAACATCTGTCACAGCCCAAAATATAATTTTTTTTTTTCAATTTAACAAAGTTAAATTGAAGGGAAAAACAATAATTTTATACCTATATATAAAAATTATATCTTATATATATGTATATGTATGTATATATATAATTAATCTAATTATAGATTTTACATACTTTTATTCAAAAAATACAAGTACAAGAGTGAAGGAAAAAGTTATTACCTCATCTAAAAATTTAACATAATGTTTCTGTTTTGCTCTAATTTTGTTCAATTGTTTTGACTAAATAAACTTTGAAATAAGCAGCAAGTGTGTTAAGTACACTGCAATCTTTAAACTAAAAAAACCCGCATAATTCACTTGAAGAAAGATTAGTTTTACATAATAAATAACAAAGTTGTATGAAAAAAATTTTCAAAATAGTATTCGCGAATGCTATTAAAATATTTTAATAAACATTTAAAATGTTTATTAAAAGCCTAATAAGTCTTTTATTTTAACTAAAAACTGCAATAAGCTAAAACCACTTGTTCAATCTGAAAAAGCATGAAGTCAGTTTCTCAGTATAATCAACAGTTTGAGATTCAAACTCAATTTCTTTGAATCTCAAACTGTTGATTATACTAAGACCCTGTTTACATGAAAAAAAAAATGCAACATTTTTTAAAACATTTTTCTTTTAAAATTGTTTTATATTGTATGAGAAACATCTTTTAAATATTGAATAATTTATCCTCCTTTAAAGTATTTTTTCTAACTTTATTACACTGCATATGTTAAAGATAACAAGTTTTTGGTGGCTATCATTCTTTTGTTGTTTCATTTTTTTTCAGTGGAAAAGTATTTTTAACTTAACAAATCATTACTATTATTGATTTTATTATTATTTTTGTTTTTATTATTTATTATATTAGCACCTTCATTATTATTGTTTAGAAGTAAGTTCAATGAAAAACTCACAATTTTTTTGTAGTGAGTGCTTGCTATCATAAAAACACCAACATCAATCATCATCCATCATCATCATCATCATCATCATTATTGTCATTGCCATTGCCATCACAATCATCATCATCATCATCATCATCATCATCATCATCATCATCATCATCATCATCATCATCATCATCATCATCATCATCATCATCATCATCATCATCATCATCATCATCATCATCATCATCATCATCATCATCATCATCATCATCATCATCATCATCATCATCATCATCATCATCATCATCATCATCATCATCATCATCATCATCATCATCATCATCATCATCATCATCATCATCATCATCATCATCATCATCATCATCATCATCATCATCATCATCATCATCATCATCATCATCATCATCATCATCATCATCATCATCATCATCATCATCATCATCATCATCATCATCATCATCATCATCATCATCATCATCATCATCATCATCATCATCATCATCATCATCATCATCATCATCATCATCATCATCATCATCATCATCATCATCATCATCATCATCATCATCATCATCATCATCATCATCATCATCATCATCATCATCATCATCATCATCATCATCATCATCATCATCATCATCATCATCATCATCATCATCATCATCATCATCATCATCATCATCATCATCATCATCATCATCATCATCATCATCATCATCATCATCATCATCATCATCATTGCTTTTGCAGCATAAGACTCTTCAAGTACATTATTTACACTTTCAGTTTGTTATTTCAAAGTAAATTATTAAGATCTCTGATTGATCTTTGAACAAATATGCAAAACTTTACCTCACACATCACATTGTATTCTGTCCTCTCTTACCCCTTACAACCAAACAAGTAAACGCAACATAAATGCAAACTAAAACACTAATCTCAAACACATAAAAATGTGTTGCAAGGCCTACCAAAAAGGTAAAAAACAATAAAAAATTTCAACCAGTTTTTGAAAACTCTCTGTCCTGGGACTATACAAGAAATATCTTATAAATCCACAAAGTAAAATAATAGGAAAAGATATAACTTAGTATTTAAACTTACTAAGGACTTCTAGTAACAACGAATGCTTTTCTTCTCTTGACTTCTTTATTTTGGCAATAAAATTTACAAAGCAGCTGGAATCTCTATTAGCTAATCCACATATCATTGGCAATAAACTTCGAATTCTTTTGTCTCTCATAATCTCACTTGGAGTTAAACAAATGTATGCATGTACAGATGCACAAAACTCCATTAAAGTGATGTGAACAAACTGATACCGATAACCAGCATGTGACTCAATTTTTTTAATGAAACGGAATACTTTATCATCATCATGATCATTAAAGTTACCCATCTGTTTCTTTTTAGAGTCAGTGAAAATAACTTTGCCTTGCTTCAGCAACTTAAAAGCAATTTTACAAATTTTACAAATATATTCCTTAACACTTGCACTTTCCATCACCTTCCAAATTGGTTCCTTATTTTTGTTAATGTGTTTTTGTAAAAAGTATAAAAAATTGCAGCAGTATAACTCCGTCATAGTGTTAAATGAATAATACTTTTCCGATGTAGAAGTAATGATTGAACACATTACTGTTAAATAAAATGGCACAGATGCCATTGCTTTTGCAGCATAAGATTCTTCAAGTACATTATTTTCACTTTCAGCTTGATTTTTGTGTGTGTTTTTCTCTATATAATCATTAATTCCATCATTATTGAAACCCATTATTTGAATGACTATCTTTTCTTTCTTATTCCAGTTCTTGCATTTTAATATTGCATCAACTCTTCCAGCAATAATAAATTTGGCTTTACCAAAGTTTAAAGTATCTGCTAATGCATTAACAATGGGATGTTGACTAAGTTTTTTTGAATCGTGTTTTAAAAGTTCATCTAACCATAAAAACTCATCCAACCCATCTACCAAAAACAACATAGAGAGATGAGAAATATTAAAGCCTTTAACAAAATCTTTGTAAAAAAAATTCAGCAGCTTATCAATGCTGCCAATACCATCATTTAGATTTAACTGTCTGCATTCCAGAAAAAACACTAGATCTATACTTTTCCATATTGAACCCTTTGCCCAATCAAGTAGGCATTTCTTAAGAAACAATGTTTTTCCAATACCAGCAATCCCAGAAATCAACAGTAAAGAGGAATTTACTGATAACACTTTTTGCAAACATATTCGTTCATGACTCAAATGTTTTTGAAGAAAATCTTTTCCTTCAGAATTATTCGCAGCATCTTTTTCCACTTCATTTGCATCAACCAAAGTTAGTTCTACAAACTTATCAGAAAGTTCAACATCAATAGGGGTTATCATTTTATGTACAAGTTGCTCTGTTGTTTTATAGATTTTAAGATAATAGGTTTTCAGTGCTTTGCTTATATCTAAAAAGAAAAGTTTTCATATAAAGGTACCATTATGAAGTTTCTTTTAACCATAACAGCCCAGTTTTATATGCTAAACACCTCAATCAGTTAATGCACAAACATTATATGGTATGGGGTTGCAAATTTGGAAAGTTGTTGGAAAATTATAATTTATTGATAAAACAATGAATACTAATTTGTTAATTGCTGTATTGGACACAAGTTTAAAACATTCACCTCAAAAACATAGATGAGGAATTAATTTTTTTGCTTCAACAGAACAATGACCAAAAACACAAATAACTACAAGAATAATATAAATGATAATAATAATAATAATAATAATAATAATAATAATAATAATAATAATAATAATAATAATAATAATAATAATAATAATAATAACAATGATAGGAGTAATAATAATAATAATAATAATAACAATGATAGGAGTAATAATAATAATAATAATAATAATAATAATAATAATAATAATAATAATAATAATAATAATAATAATAATAATAATAATAACAATGATAGGAGTAATAATAAAAATAATAATAATAATAATAATAATAATAATAATAATAATAATAATAATAATAATAATAATAATAATAATAATAATAATAATAATAATAATAATAATAATAATAATAATAATAATAACAATGATAGGAGTAATAATAATAATAATAATAACAATAGTAACAATAGTAATAATAGTAATAATAGCAATAATAATAATAATAGTCGTAATAATAAAATTAATAATACTAACAATAAAAAAAATAATAAGAATAACAAAAATGATAATAATAATAAAAATAATAATAAAATTAAAAATAATAATAAAAATCAACCACCAAATAAGACTGATTTATTTTCATGTTTAATTTGATTTATTTTCATGTTTATTTTCATGCATTTTTATTTTTTTTAGTTTTCAAACTTTATGTTTAGAATTTTGCTTGGCATATCTATATGTGATGTTAGAAAAATTATTCTGTGCTGGAAATTGAAAAAAAACTCCAGTTTACTTCCCTGAACTTGGACAAAATTATTGTAATAAAGTAGAGAAAGAGTTCTACCATGCAGTAGAACTGGAGAATATAATTCATTTGAGAATATTTTAATCTAATTAGAGTTGTTTAAACCTGTCAAAATTACCCTGGGTTCCCTTACAATTGATGGGAATGGATGGGAATCATGTCATTTAATCATTAATCAAAAAAAATATTTAATAGAACTGATTGAATGGAAATAATTCTTGCATGAGTTAAAATCTCAACTGCAAAAATGTTTTGTTGATGTGATCTGATGTTTAAAAACATTTAAAAAATATTCAAACAATAAGATTTTGCATACTGCCAAATAACTTACAACAACTAACCTACTTTATCTTCAATGGATGGCTTCACTGAGTTTTCTACCTCAAATGATTTATCTAATAAGTATTTTATCAAAAATGAGCAACACACTTAAACATTCTAAATATTGTTTGTGTAAAAAATAATTTCAACTTCTACTACAAAAAGCAAAATATAAGAGAGAAACATTTTAAGAATCTATTTACTATGTTTATTACCTTCAGAGTATATTCAGAATAAGAAAAAGAAAAAGAAAAAGAAAAAGAAAAAAAGAAAAAAGAATTTCTACAAGAATTTTTACTTTAAATGTATTAAAAAAATAAGTTTGTACTTGATAACTTTTCCATCACTCTTATCAAATCTAATCTATTTATCTTGTATATTGCATTCGCTAAAACATTTAATGTAGGAAACCTTTGTTGGTTTTTCCATGCATTAAACATTCTGTGTGCCTTCTCTTCCATATCATAATAGTCAGCATCTATCACATCAAGTTCATTAATACTGACTGATAAGAAGCGTCCCAATTTCTGCCAGTCTTTCCCAATCATTATTGCTAATTTTAATAGAAGTTCTGAATTGTCAAGGATATCACTCATTTTTGCTTGATCTTTCATCACATTAAGTTTTTCCTGAAAAAAAAAACAAACAACTTTATAAATATTCTCTGAATTTTTCCAATACCATTTGTTAAAATAGAGTAAAAAGTATAATAAGAAATTCTTAAAGTGAAAACAATCTTATTTTTCCACTTTACCAGATACTAAAGCATGAATGTTTTTGTAAAAAAGAAAGTTAAAACTTTTAGATGAATATACTAATTTTAATTTTGCTTAAAAAAGTTAGAGGTTGGGGGAGGAGGAAGGGGCCACTAATGACTTGTAAACAGCCAATTTTTTAAAAAATTATGCAAACCGTTCTACCATTATGGTAAATGGTCTAACTCCCCTTATTATCCCTTGGTTTAAAAAGTAATAATATTTAAAACATATACCATGCCTTTAAAAGCATAATATATTTTTTAAAGTATGATATAATACAAATAAGAATATACAAAAATATACCTCATTGTCACCAGCAGCTGAGTAATTATAAAGGACAGTTCGTCTTGGTGATCCTCCATTAGAAGGTGATGCTAGTGCAGGTTGGGATAAATTATGATCAACTGGTATAGAAACAGCTGTTTTACCACATTCCAAATCAACTTGAGATACCAATGGTTCACCTATAAATAGAATTTATGCTATTTACAGCTAAATGTTATATTTACATGTGAAAAAATTTCTAGCCACATAATATACATTGACACAGTAGGAAATTCAAAGAAATCTTCACAAATAATAGCATTATGAATGTTTACATTTAGTTCATAGAAGGTTGTGGGAACATAAACATGACTTGACATACGCAAACGCAAATTTGTGAGAGTAATAAAATTTGCAAAGGAAAGAAGAACTTCTCATGAAATTTCATGTTGAAATTGCATGCATCATTGATAGCAAATCAAACGTGAACAATAATGTTGTAAATTAAATTTGTGGATATGCTACCGAAAAGCATATCCACAATGGAATTTTACAATATTTCTGGAACAGCTACTCAAAAATGAATTAGGGAAAAAATATGAAAACTGGACCCACTTTCCCTGATTTGTTTCAAAAAATTTCCATTGCATAAGTTCTTTAAAACTACGTTTGAAACAAAGGAAAGTATGAAAAAAAATTATTTTTTACAAAAGAACACTAAAAAGTATCTACTTCTTGCTTTAGGTTATTTATTTGATATTGAATAATTATTTCACCATCCAACCCAAAATAGATTTTAGTTTAATTCAAATCTGGTGATCATGTTGGCCAAGTTTATCAATTTATTTCATTTTCTTTCATCCAAGTTTAATCTTACCTTGTAAAACTGCCACCATTAGTTTTTGATCAACCAGCTGATGTCAGCTGATGGAACTATGCTGTTAAACAAACCTAGTCATATCAATTAAAGCAGTCCCAATTACCAGTACTATCCACCTTGGTACTATAATTGGGAATCTGTAAATTACCGGTAAATATTTACTGGTAAATCATGGTTATTTTATGGAAAAAATATTTACCGGTTTTTTATAAAACTACCGGGGTTTTTACCCACTGAAAAATTAAACAAAAAAGTGTAAATTATTTTTTTAAAGATATTTGTTTTTCATCTTTTTATATATTACATATATATATATATAAGAAATAACCTTTCAAAAAGCAAAAACTATCAAAGAATTTAGCACTTATTCGTGACCTTCTCTTTGTAGCAAAGCAACCGGCAGCACTAAATGCTCTTTCACTTTCAACAAAAGTTGGAGTAATAGTTTTAAGTGTCGACAATAGTGTCTTTAAATTTTTTTTGTTCTTTTACCATTACTTACATACAAAGGTTGAACTCTTTGGACAATGATTTGAATTTTTTATCACTGCTATCTTTTCCAGCAAGAGACTGACTTATGGTCAAATCTAATTCTTCTTCAAATAGCAGGTTCAGTTAACTCTCAGGATTTGATGAACTGTTGTAAGAAAGCTCTAGGTTTCTTACTGAGTCAGTTATTTCAAATGTCTTAATAAAGCAAGAAAATTGCTCTGTTGTTTTTCTCTGTATCTTTTTAATACAGCTTCTTTCATGCTTCCTGCAAGATAGGGTTAATATCTTCTAACTTGCTGATAATGACATGGATAGCTCCATGTGTAGTAAACAAAATAGCTTCTCTGCTGCAAATTTTTTTCAAGACAATTTCTAATGGCTCAAGATTCAAAACTTTAATGTTCAAAAGTTCAATTTATTCACTGGTAAACTCAAAGTTTGTTCCAATCTCTTTAGAAACAACATAAACAACATCTAAAACCGGGAGAAATCTCCTGATCATGATCATCATGCTGTTCCATTTTGTGTTTACATCTATAAGAAGAGAGTTTTTTTGCCATACTTCTCTTGAACTTTTTTGTGAATAAAATTGTTTTTTACAGGGGATTTTCTAAATTTTTTCACAACATAGCTGACTTTAGATATAAGAACTAGTATATCTGGAGCCATATTTCTAGGATTCAATTCAACCATGTCTAGGACAAAAGGTACATTTAAATCCACATCATTATCTTCTTCCTCCTCTATATCCATGTCAATTTCTACCTTCTTGTCCTTGCTCTTTTCGTCTTCTATGTCTGCATGTTTCATTTAAAACACATCAGTAACTGCTTTTGGCAGTTACTGATGTGTTTTAAATGAAACATGCAGACATAGAAGATAATTGTATATTAATAAATTATAATAAATAAATTTAATAGACCCTAAATATGATTCTTTTACATTTGTCAAGCTTTGTCTAAAGATGGTGAGTGTTTTAAATATTTGTAAAAACTTTCTAATTTTTCAGAAGCTAAACTGCAAAAAGGGATTTACGATGGGAAGCTTCACTGCAACTTTAAAACAACAATACAATAGAAAAAAAAAAGGCTTTGATATCATTTAAAGAAGCTGTGAATAGTAGTTATGAAGTTTTTAGGCAATATAAAAGCTCCTAACTATGAACTTATTGTAGCTAATATGATAGATGAGTTGTCTGCTGAGGCCTAAAGTTTACTTCTTGCACAACCATCTTGACTTTTTTTTAAAAAACTTTTTCAAAAACATTTTAATTAGGACATAAAAGAGATAACAAAACCATGTCAAGGAAGGTGGAATATCAACATAATTGATGATTACTGTTGGTCATTTCACAGAGAACAACAAAATGTATCACATCCAAGAAAAAGGTTTACAAGAAACTTTACAGAAAAAAGGGATATGAAATGTTAAAATATAAGCACCAAAAATTAACGAGATGTAATTTTATAATATTGTAAATAAAAATTGTAACCTATTACAAAGAACTTTGGCATTTAAATCTTTAGGTATCAAATTATCTGTATTGAGAAATATGTAATAAAATGTCAATCAGAGAGAATTGCGGATAGTAAAAAACTGATACTAGATATGGTCTCTGCACACAAAAATACATAAGACTTTAGATGAATTGCTTTAAAATGTTTTTAAAAACATCTTTTAGTTCTAGTACAAATTAACTCAAAACTTAATCATTTGGACATTGTTGATAAAGTTTTTTTAAGAAAACTTCAATTTTAGATTTTCTCTTGACAAAAATCATAATTTATTTTATCAACAGCAACATCCACATTATGATCAATTTGATCAACAACAGTATTTACATAATTAAAACTAGTGCTACATGCAAATATTTTCCATTATGATGCCACTTTATCTTTTAAATTATTCACTATCCTTACATCCATTCCTAAATAAAAATTATTTATTGCCTTCTGTACTCTAAGAATTGTAAAAAATGTTTTCTTCAACTTTTAACCAGAAAATAAACACATTCCAATATGCTTAATTATCAATTTTAGCATGAAGACTATGAAGTAGAGAAGTTTTACTGAAACAAGAGTCACAACTCTCATCATCACAAACAACTTGAGAATGAAATAAACTGCACAAAACTTAAGTTGTTTAAACTTTAATTAAATGAATGACTGACTATGAGAACTGAAATTAAAAAACTGACATGAATACTTTCTCCTGTACAAATCTAATTGTCAACAAGATGCAAATATAAGGGTAAACGGGGGGAAGGGAGGGGGGAGGAGAAATAAAGCTAAATGTAACAGCATTTAAATTTAGAAACATGTTTCTTTTGAAATCAAGATTGATTTATTGATAAATGAATAAGTCATTCAAGATAAAGAAGAGGATAAATATATTAACTATTTTATATAAAAATTACCAGTTCAAATTTTAAAAATATTAACTATTTTATATAAAAATTACCAGTTCAAATTTTATGAATTAAAAACTATCGTTTTTTAACAAAAAATAAAAAAGTGCATATTTTTAAAGTTTTTTTTAATAAACTTTTTAATTTGTGTTTTTTATAAACTTTTTTTATTATTTTTGAAATTTTTATAAAATTTCACTTCTTTTGAGACCCAACATGATATGGTTTTAAAAAACTTTTTTTTTCAAAATATTAGGGACTCGTCTGATGTTTAAGGGTCTTGAGCGACCCCTAAAAATTTTTTTTATTCAAAAATTTTTTAAATTTAGTATTTATTTATTACATAGAACACATTTAGCAGCTGTGCTCAGACATTTTTTAAAAAAGTTGTTTTTTGGACATGTCTAGTATACTTATTTCCATTAGTTAACAACTTGAAGGTCAAGCAATATTGTCAAAATGAGACACATTCTAAATATTCAAAAGAGGTTAACTGTCTGCTTTTCTTGGTTGCAGTACTTTTTTAACAATTATTAGGAAAATATTTTTGCTTTCAAGCACATTCAAGCTTCAAGATTTTTCATTTTATTGTCACACTGTCATTTTTACGCCCAAACAATAACGCAAGTTTCAGCTTGTAAATTATCATAAGAAATCCCATCAAAATAAAAAACAGAAACATATTATAAATCTGGGCTATGGAGTCGGAGTTGGAGTCGTGGAGTTGGAGCTCATTTTGGCTGAGTTGGAGTCAGAAAAATTGTACTGACTCTGAGTTTAGTTTAAGAAAAATCTTTCAAAGTTTCATAATTCTCATAAGGATTTTAAAGATGTTATTCATTAAAATTTTTTATGTTCTGTCAGTCTAAAGCACAAGTATCAAACTCTAGCCCTCCAGTTGTTACAAAACTGCAAGTCCCAAGATGCTCTGAAAGCTGTACAATATCCAGACACAATGGGAATTGTAGTTTACAACAACTGGAGGACAAGGAGTTTGACATATTATTTTAAGGCCTTTAAAACAGTGATAAGCAATAGGGTATTTTGTTGCTTATCACTGAGAATCATAAATCACCTCCCTTGCGCTCTCCTCTACCATCCCTTAAACTAGATAACTTTATGATGCTCCAACTCCTGACTTAAATTGTCTGACACTGTGCTGCATATTTTTTCTAGAAAGCTAGGCGTGCCACCACCAAGTACCAAAGAGCTACTCCACAAACAAAAAGACTGTAAGTATTCAATTAACTTTGCATTAGAAAGACTGTAAGTATTCAATTAACTTTGTTTCTCTGGAGAGAGAGAGTAGTAGAAAATTAGTGATTGAAGAAGCTGTTAAACAAAAAGATGAACTTAAAGAATCTCTCATGGGACCCTTTGTGTTTCTTAACAGAGTGAACTATTTTGCAACCAATGTCTAATTTTGTTTTGAAAAAATGAAGTAGTTATCAAGACATTGGCAGAAAAAGACACCAAAGCTCATCATACCAGCAAATTTCTCCAGGTCTTAGTAGAAAAGATTCTTAAAGAATATGAACTTAAAGAAGAACAATTTCTTTCTGTCCAACTGACAACATTTCAATCATGATTTTGACAAATTCATAATGTTATTAGCGGCTGCAAAAGAGTTTATTGCATAACAAGAGTTCAGAAAAGTTGTTTGCAAAGAAATTGTTTTCTAATAAATTTTGTTTAAAGCACTAAGTGGTTGGATTATTTGTATCATATTGATGAAATAGCCAATGTTAACATCGTACTACAGTAAATTTATTGTTACATATTGGTTACTTATGAAGGAGTTGGAGTCGGGAGTCGATCCATAATAAAATCAAGGAGTCGGAGTTGGAGCAGCAGCTTACCGACTCCACAGCCCTGCTATAAACTGCAATAAAATATTATGGGGTTTGCAATTTCTATGATCACTATTATATATATTAAATCTTTGTATTTCATTAATGCAAAAATTTAATAGTTTTTTCTCATAATCTAATGATTAACCTAAAACTTACTTTTATAAAAAAAAAAAAGACTTAGATCAATCATTTTGTTGTGATAAATTAAAAGAAACGTTGTGAGAAATTAACTTTTATTAAAAAAGCACTAATAAATCTTTACTTAAACTTAAGTAAAAAAACACTTTTAAATTGACATGTTAGCATTATAAACTGTGATAGCAACCTTTTAATTCAGTTTTTTAACTCAAAATCTTTTAATTCACTTTCAAAAAAGATAACACTTTTCGGATGCACAATAAAAGATTTTTCTGCCAAAGCAAAAAAAACTGGCATTTTATGAAACATTTTTAACACAGCTTCTAACTGTCACTGAGGCTGCTATTCAATAAAAAAATAATAACTAAAAGCTTTTTATTCATAAAAAATTAAAACTGTACTTGCTTTTATCCTATTCATCTTTTTCAATACAATTACTTAAGCATCATATGTTGGAGACTCATAATATTTTCTCTACAGACATAACATTCTGCATGCTAAATAAATAAAAATTCAAAAATCCAGAGTTTTATCTAGTTTGAAGTATGTTTAGGTGGTAGCTTTGTCCATTTGAGGTTTAACATGGTTGGAACTTTAAAAATATACTCAAGAGTATTAACACATTCACTTCTGATTTTTAATCTTGTGAGGTTCTTACTTTTTTAATAACAGTTTGATAATTATTTTGTGTAATAAGTTGTTAATGTAAAAATTGCATTCTTTAAACATAGAGAATGTAAAACATTTATAAAAACAGAATTAAATTTTAAAAAAATTTTTTTTAGCTAAGTGTAAAAGACACTCTGCAAGTAAAATTTCTCTTCAACTGAACAAAACTTTAATTTATGCAGCCTCTTTTTTTTTGTTTTTTTATATAAGGAAATATGTTAATATACTAAAACTGTTCCATCAATTTTTTAACTGAAGATTACAATCCAATATTACAATACAAAAATATTGCAATATTTTTAGATTTATTTAATGTTTCAATCAGAAGACAGAGAAAACTTCATTCATGTGATAAACTTAAGAAGCAATGAAAATTACTTGAAAAACTTAAACTTAAAAGTAAATTAAACAATTTTGATAAATTTTTATTAAACACATTTCATCATTTAAAGTTAAGTAACAACTTTAGAAAAACAAGATTGAATGGATAACAAAAACAACAAGAAATGGATAACTTTGAAATCAAAAATTTTTGTATATAAAGTTTGAAAATGCCAGGGACAGTTTTTAAAGATTTAACTTTAACCAATTTGTTTTCTTATCATAAACTTTTATCTTTTTCTTTAAAAAAAAAACAACAAATAATTTAATAATATTATTGCATCATAAAAATTGTAAAAATCATAATGGTTTTTGAACAACCTGTTACTTATTACAACCTCTATGCTATGTGCGTTACATAATATTTTATTACATACATGAATATATAATGTTCAATTTGCAAACATACATAGATGCATACATAACATATAAATAAACATACATATACACATACATGCATATACAAATAAACAAAATATTTAAAATGAATATATTTAACATAATAGTTCATTCTAGGCTGCTTGTATTTTCATCAATATGTTTTTTTCTATAATTTTCACAATCTTCAGAATATTGACAGTGCTCTGTTATTTAAATACCTTTGATCATTTTTTAAGTGTCATATAAAAAAGATCAATATTTGTCAAAAATAAAAGATGGTGAAAACTGAAAACCTAAAACAAGTCTTAGAACTATTTTCTCATAAAAACTAAAATTTTCTTTAACAGTACAATAAAATTCTTAAACATTTCTTGTACCTTCATGATTCAAAGAACTTGCTGATGCCATGTTGGTGTCAGTAACATTGTATAGAGCATCTTTATATTCTTGGGTGTCAACAATAGTTTGTTCATCCTTTGTTTTAATACAGCAGCTGTTACCCATAGAACCTAGTGTGCCAAAAGCAAGAATGTTCTGTAAATAAATGCATTTTAATGTATATCTTAAGTTCTTTAATTTATATTTATATGAAAGACTGACAAACACAACAAAACCTGCAACAAACTTATAATGAAAAGTTGGCAAGCATAAGGTGGAATGAAGTGAAATGTAACAAATAATCAATAATTTATGAGATAAAAACAAAAATATTTTTTATAATTCCCTATAAATGAATGTCATGTAACTGAGAATTTGTATTAGATTGCTACTGTATTACTGTTATTTGTTATTTAATGTAACAAAAAAAAGTAGAGAGTCTTTCTTTGAGAAAACATCAATGAATAAAAAAACTTCTTTTCTTTTTAACACAATTGTCAAAATTCATCAGTAAAGTAATTTAGAAATAACATTTTCACAAAAAATTGTTTTCATGAAAAACTCTCTCAACTCAATTACTGTTTCTAAGAAAATATTTTTATTGCTAAAATACCTGCATACATTTATGTACTATAATTTAAAAAATTTGAATATATAGTTTCTTTGTGACTTGTACCTTATCCTGTGGAATAGATAAATCAAAACTTTCCTTAAAAAAAAAAAAAAGGAGAACTTCAATTGCATATTGAAATACATGAGGAGGCACTTTCATAAAACATTTAGTACTTAATTTATAATATTTACTTTAAGAATAGTAAGATAATCACTTGTGAAAGGGATTTACTTACCTAACTTCTAAAAAAAAAAATCACTTGTGAAAATCTCTTGTTAAGGTGATTGCTTCTAAATGTTTTTTTACATTTACAGTAAAATCACAAGCAAACTCCATCTTAATTACTTAAATCCCTTTTCAATTCCTAAAAACAACTCATCCCTAAAAAAAAAATGCTAAGTATTTGTTTTTGATTTTTCCATTAACAATTAAATACAAGTTTCTTTAAGTTTTGTAATATAAATTGGAATTTATCAAGTTTGTAAAAGTAGAATTCTTTAAGAGTTTAAAACACCAAATGAATATGGTGTGGCAAGTTAACATTCATAAATCTTTTTTTTTTTTCAATAAATAATTTTAATGGATTTAATCAAATAGCAATTCTGTGTTGAAACAAAATAATATAAATTATGTGAAGCATCACAAATTTATTTCAGGAATCTTACAATTGTCTGTCTAAACATGTAAAATAATTTAAATTCAATTTATTCAATCAAAATAACGATTTAATTGAATAAATTGAATAATCAATAATTATTCAATAAAAAAAAACTCCATCTTTTGACATAAAGTTTTTATTTCATTTTAAAGCAACTTTATGATAACTTTTTGTCAATATTTTATGAAGACATAAATATTTAATGTTGACTTTTATAAATATTTTATGAATCTTTTAATATTTTATAACTTTTATAAATATTTTATGAGTTTTTTAGAGTTTTATGACTTTTACAAGTACTTTTTGATGACTTTTATATATTTTATTTTAGATTTTTGGCAGGAACTATCTTCTGAATGAACTTAAAGTTGTGGCGTCTGTATACCAGGAAGTCAGTTTTTAGTTATTGAATTTTAAATGACAAATTGGTTTGGTAAACATTTTTACTTCTAAGTGTTTAAAGTTTTAAAAAAGATTAAATTCGCAACAAGTAATAATATTCGTTAAATAATCCGAAAAGAATTAAAAAAAAACAAAACAAACTTAGGGGCTGTTTACATGAAAAGCGGGCTAGCTTGTTTGCAGGGCTAGCCCATTTACCAAGATCTCGACGTAGTCTTTATTACAACTTAATTTTATTTTGCGTTTATATGATTAAGAGAGCCCGGCAAGTGAGATCTCACTGTTTTTTGCCGAGATCACGGCAATCGGGTCATCCTTTGCCCATATAAACAGCCCTTTAATAGTGAAGCCCTGTTTGGGAAGACCTTTTCAAGCCAGTAACTTTTCAGTCACCAAAAAGTAATTTTTATTAAAACTAGATGCCTACCAAATTGACAATTTATCTTTCTCAAGTATAGGAATAAAAAGAGTGTGAAGTCTTACACAACACAAATAGAATCATCTATTCATATTTTAAATACTCCCAAAAAGTGGTAACATGATATTAAAGTGACAGACATAAATATTTAAGACTAAAAATGGCGCACAATCGATTACTTTCAGCAAAACATTAATTTTATTTTGTCCAGGCTTCAAGTGTGTGAAATCGAAAGCCTTTTCCCTCCTAACATTTTCTCAAATAATTTCACAACTAGACATATTCCGAAAAATTGTAAGTGGGGAATATTTTCTATTAAAAACAAGATTCACATGTCATAAAAAAACCTTGAAGTCGTAGATTTAAAATGGGAGTTAGGCGCCAACGACCGGAATGGTCCGATAGCTCTAAGCCTCCGTTTTACATCTACTAACAACGGTTGGTATTTTAGTTAGTACGTGTTTACCACAGTGTTCACCCAACTGAAAATATAAAGGCTAGGAAAAAACTAAAAATATAAAATTGGTTGGCCCGAACGAACTGTTATGAGTATTTCAAACTGCTGACTATCTTTAACCCCAGTGCGAAAAGTGTGCAATTTTAAAAACGTTGTTTCTAAAAGAAACTGACCAGCATAGTGCTATCCAACTAATAAAACATGACGCGGATTTATTTGTGAGGAGCTAATTACCAGATCGGATTTTCTTTAAAACATGTCTCTAAAACAAAAGCAGGTTCAAGCCAAGGCACTTGCTCCGGTTCCCAATTTATAAGGTAATAGCTCCTAATTTATAAGTAACGGTTCCTAATTTATAAGGTAAGTTGCAACACCATCGTATGTGATTTACTTTGTGTCAAGAAACCTGAAATTGATCTTCATCTGCTCATAGACTCCCAGATCCCTGCTCTTTGAACACATTTGGCCTTGAGTTTACTGGTACCACTAAATATAGCTGAAAGAATAAAATTTACCCTCTTTATTTTTAACAAATTGTCAAAGAAATTGAAACATAAGAATCCTAAACTTTTATGCTTGAGAAAGTACTGTGTCAATCAGCCTCAAATTTGCCTCAGGATTTTGTTTGAATCAAGAATGTGTTTAACATCTAAAATCTGCTCAGCGATGCTTAGTGACTTAAAGTTTCGCTGTAAATTTTGATTCTTTCTAAATTATTTGTATTTGATACAGTGAAAAGAAATTTTTTTTTTAAATATATAAAGGTTTGAATGAGAATATGATAACCAATCAGCTCTATGATAAATAATGTTTTAAACTCAACTCTTTATTGTAATAATGAAACATTTTTTAACATTATAACTTCACTTTTTTACTCTTTTTGATTATTGTTATTATATTTTAAAAAGTCAAAGACTAATGGTTCATACTAAAAAAAAAATTAAGAAAATATCATTAAACCATGCTGAGCAACTGTAATTGATACGCAACTCTTAAAAAATGATTATTTTCATTGCCACCTAATGTTAAAAAAAACTTATTTTAGCATCAGAATCTTCAATCAGCAATTGAAAGGAATCGAACTCCTGGAAGTTTTGCTTTACGTTTTAGAATCCAAATACAAATTTTTATATTTTAAATAAAAAACGGAAATAACATAAGTGGGAGACCAAACTTTAACCCCCCAAAAAGACAAATAATGATAAGTTTTTACATTAAAATTACACAAACTTGAACACAAAATTAAAATATTAGTTCAAGGATGACCATCAGCACCATTTGAGATTTTGTTTATGGAAGATTTTTGTAAAATTAGTTTTTAGTAAAATTTTAAATAATTAATAATACAACTTTTTAAATATATATTCACCTCAAAAAGCTTTCGATATTTTCGCTGATTAAAATCAAACTCAAAAGAAATAATACTGTCCAACTTTAGTTTTATACTTAAAATCATTTAAACAATATTCAAACAATAGGAATTTGCTTTTTAACAAAAAAAACCTTTATAAATCGCTAACAACTTACTTGGTTTCGCTTCGGAAAGAGGTTTCATGGAGCTTTCAGTTTCATATCCAGATGATTTATCTTAAGATTATATTTATCAAAAAAGAATAAACTGATAAACTTTATAAAAAAATACATCTCTTAGGAATTGCCAATAGACATGATTTAATTTAAACAACATAAGTCATACTTTTTTGTGTCTATATTTTCATTCAACCTATTTATTATTTCTTTAACCTATTTTCTGAAAGTATTTTTTAAAATATCAAGTTTCGGAAAATCTTGCTAAATTCGAATTACATAAAGTTTTTTCTCAATCGAAACAGAAAATTTCTATTGTAAGAATAATCACAATGTTTCTTAAAGATTTCATCGAAAGTTGTAAAACTTTTTTTAATTAAATGGAATGACGTTTTTTTAATGGTCTGCTCAAGTACGTGTTTATATTCTTGCTAAAACGGTTATGACCACACTCTAAGATTTTCGATTATTATCGTGATCTGCACAAGTATCAGTATGTATAATTTTGCAAATGACATGAATTAATCGCAAAGATTTCAGAGCTGTTAGAGTTTGCTGTAAATAAGCTGTAAGGACATACAGCCGTGCGTGGTGCCCACCGAAGATACTTATTCATAAGTAACAGTTGAGAGTTAATTCCTTTTGAAATCGATTGAGAAAAACAAAAATTTTCAACGAAAACCTCAGACCTTCACCTGTTTACATTATACCATTCTATTTGAACTTCTCAGCGTCCTGTTTAAGCAAAATTTTTTACACATTTAAAAAAAATGAAGCTGTTAAATGAAGCTGTCAAATAAAAAAAAAAAATGAAGCTGTTAAATGAAAGAATAAGAAATGAGGATTAAGTAATTTAACTCCTTTATCTAACTTTAAAAAAGTCATCTTTTACAGAATCTCTGATTATGTATACTTTAGTTGGAATATTGGAAAAAAACTTCTAATCTGCATAAGACTTTCTCACAATATACGTATTGATATAAAACCAAAAGAACGTTATCCTATTACAACTGCTCAAAATTCTTTAGCTTTAAGTTAAAATTATTCGGGATGACAAGAAGTGGAAGCAAAAACCAAACATAAAACAAATACGGAGGAGAACACACTCTCTTACACAACTCGTCTACTAACGACAGCTTATTGAAATATGTGTTCTACATAAAACCTAGAAACTGATTTGGTTTTCTTCAAATTATGAGAAACAAAAAGTGGAATTAGATTATAATAATAAAATAAATTCAATTAAATATTAAACTCATAAAAGAATTTTTTAAATTTTAAAATATTTTTATCTACCTTTGATCCAGCATCTTTTTCCAATATGGTTCTCTATTTCTCTTAATATCCTTATCATATTTTCTGCCTTACATTCATATAGTTGATGCCCCCCCCCCCTCTTCTTTTCTAAAATGATGAAAGATAATTTGTAAGATGGAGGCAGGTAATTTTCAGTTTGTATCGGAAAGATTGTTTTCCTGCACGAATTAGTATTCTGATAAATTTATATAACTTCTTGCATGCTTCTGAAATTAGTAAGAAACGAATTTTAGACCTTTATATAACTTTTGCCATTTCACATTTTAACTCACCCGCCATATTTTTCATCAATCCAAACTATTTATATATAGTCGTCAATCCAAACCGTTTACATATATAACCTATCATATATATATAGCCTTTTTAAGTCAAAACTTTATATAAATCATTTGTGCATTTTTCGCTCATTTTCCATTCATATGATACCATATTGTCCTATTTTTCGTTTTCTGGAGCTCTGCTGTCAGTTTTAACATGGTTTCACGCGAATTTCTTATATTTAGTCTTCTGCAATCATTTTAAGTAGTCGAAGTATGAGAACAGTTAAATTTCAGTTAAAACTATCAACGTAAAAGATGATAAAAACATACGATAAGTTTTAACACGTTGTTGACAAAATTTTATTGACAAACGGACTTAAATCAGCACGATAATCAACAAAACAAATATAACGATCATAAATCTAAAAATCATTCATTTAGACAAAGTAAATGCGACCAAATCATACTTTAACTAATAAAAAAAAAAGTTTTTATTCAAGTTTAATGTTAATCAATTTTATATCATAAAATCAAAAATTCAGAGCAATAATTTTTGTCAAATAAATTAAACTTTTGCATGTTAATGGTAACATTTACATATTAATTTATATGAAACAACCCCCTAATGGTACTTGAAATTTTATAACCCTGAAAAATAATCTTTTACTGTAGCAATTGTATGAAATCTAATTATGTTTTCAAAACTTGTGTTAATTCAATATTAATTTGATTGGTCAATAAGCGCTCCTATTTCTGTTTTCTTAAGTGATTTAAAGTAAGAAGAAGTATTTAAGTGAAATTCATCTTGAGGTTTGAGAAAAACTATTTGAATGCAACTGAAAGATTTAAATACTAAGTACAAATTGTTATTGCTGTAAAAAAATCGGCAACTTGGACTGTTTTTTCCTTCTTTCAAATATTTTTTACTAAAATTTAAATCTACACAAAAACAAGAAAAAAAATTAAAACGATCAAAACTGCTGCTTAATTAATGAAATAAAAATCTTTTTCACAAAAGGAGAATTTACTTTGGAGTATTTATCAATCTTTCCAAATCATTTGATAAAGTTAACCACAAGTTTCTGTCATTAAACTTGTTGGACGTTACTGACATGCACGGTATTAGAGGCGTAATAAACAGGTGATTGTAGTATTACCTATGCAACTTATTTATTATGAAAGTGGAAACCTCGAAATGTCTCATTTTAATCTTTTGCAAAGCTCCTCAAGAGGCAATGCAGGAGCTTCTTTGTTAAACTTACGTCATCTCTTGGTGGCGTCAAAAACTCTCAACTTTATGTATCTCTGCCAGTTTTAAAAAATTTGCTCACAAAAGCAAACTTGTCAAATCTGGCAAAGACACCAACCTTTCATTGAAGTAAACTCAGAGTTAAGAATTGACTTTGAGATTTTTAAATGCGCTTCAACAACTTTTTTTTTTTTTTTTTTTTGGTAGAGCCGTTGGACCGCGAACTTGTCAAATTGGTTTAGTAATAAACCTTTAAAACAGAACGAAAATAAAGTTTTTGCTTAACTAAAAATTATTGATATTCATTTTTGTGTGGTTTGATATTCATTTTTGTGTGGTTTATTAAGATTTACACAAAATACGGAGTATGATCTGCATTCAGTTCAATTTTCATGTGCTATAGAGAAAGAACAATCGTCTCTCTCGGTCGTCTATAGAAAAAAATTCTCTTTATTTTAGCATTCCCTTCTAATTATTCTTAGTTCCTGACTTAAACAAATCCTGTATTTTTTGTTCATTATAATAGGTGCAGTCATGAACTAGTAGCATGATTAACCTAAAATTTTATAACTAATTCGATATGATGCGAGAATATAGTTTTCAAAATAAAACTCATTAAAAGATATTTTTTCCACTCGTAAATAAAAAAACGTGGTGGACAAAAAAAAATGGAATCATTAAGAAGATTTATCTTTCATTAATAGCGCGACAAACAATTTTAGATTTATCAGAGTTAAAAAAGATTTTCAAAACAAACCTTTCATGTTTTATTTTCTGTACGTTCATAGATGATTTTCTCTCTAATTAATATAAAACTGACGGTGAAACTAAAAGTTCACTAAATACTGGTTTGGATTATTATATATAGAATCATAGAAAAATAAATTTTTTTACAACGTCGATAAAAAAAACTTTATACCAAACAGCATTCATTTTACAACAAGTTTTTGTTTCAAAAATAGAAATCCCTCACCAACTTTAACACAAAAAAGTTTGAAACACCTTTTAAATAATGCAAGTTTGACAGAAGATAATTTATTTTGGTGTGTTTTGTAATTTTTAATTTCATCTCACCTTAAGATAACGTGATGACAAATGTCATGTTGGTCATAAGAGAAACTAAAAAAATGTATATACATTAAGCAAAAGTGATTTTCACAGGTTTCTACTGAAACTAGTTTAATTCAATTAAGAAAATTCTGCAGAGATCTCAATAAGTGATACTCAGAGGGTGCTACGTCTGGACTATACGGTGGATGCAATAATATTTCCCACTCCAATTTTTGTAATTTTTAACGGTTCATGATGAAAGACAACACCTTTCTTTTTATTCGATTAAGACTATTTTCTTTCAATAACCTGGCGTATCCTTTCTACTCCATAAATGACTAAAGAATCCATTGTTTGTTCAACTACCGTAGCTCATAGTGGACAATACCCTTCCAGTCTCATCACATCTACAGCATTACCTTGTTAAACGTCAATTCTCATTTCACGAACTCTTATGACGGCTCACCAATCCTTAAGAAATCCATCAGTTTCACTGATTGGACGACCGGATCGTGAAAACATCTTTCCATAAAAGTTACCAGAACGAAAGCGAGCAAACCATTTCCGCCAATTTTGATTTTGATTTTGATAAAATACCTTTTACCCTACAAAACACAAATTTTTTCGCTAACCGGAACAATTGCGCATCTCATACTTTTCAAAAATCGCCCAAAGAATTTTTTTGCCTGAAGGTATATAAATGTTGAATCTGTTTTAAAAAAACTGATGGTATAAAGTTTTCATTTGCAAAAATGGACATTGTTTCATTTTATAGACGAAAAAATTAACTTTTGGTGAAAATGAACGCAACAAAAAAACCATTACACTTCCTGATAAATTAATATTTTTTTAACAAACGCAAAACAAAGTTTTAGAAAGAAAACTTAAATAAAATTATTTTAATATAAGGTTTTGACTTATCTTTATATTTATATATTTGTCATATTTCGTTTTTTTTTAATTATTTATTTTAATCCACAAATATTATATTGCGAAAGTAAGAGATATTTAATCAGTTTGAAAACACAAATGATTTGAAAACAAGAAAAAAGGTAAGCACATCTATGTTTGAAATTAATTGATAATTTATACAATTTTTTAAAATGAATGTCTTACCACTTTCTTATTATTATAAGTAATATTAATTATTAAGTAATTACTAAAATAAATGTCTTAGCATTTTCTTATTATTATAAGTAATGTTTTAATAATATAAATATTAATGTTTTTTTATAAAAAAAATTACTGAAGAAATAGTAAATAATTTATCTTTAGATCAGAAATGTCTACCGACAATACCAGACAGTACTTCAGCATGGCATTCTGGGATTCTCATTACAAAATCTCATTACAAAGATTACTTTGCAGCCAAAACAACGATTAAAATTTCCGGTTAATGATATTCTGAAAACTATAAAACATCAAAATGAGAAGCCTCCCAGATAATAGCTACCAGAGCATACGAGATTCCTAACTTAAACTTACATACAACCACATTGACTGACCTTATAACATGGAAAGAAGCCTTTAAACCTATCTTAACCTGTCAAAAGAATAATAGTGATCTAGAAAAATTCCTGAAGGGTCCTTGGCTATTTCTAAATTTCCCTTTTCACACACAAGGGGTTGAGAGGGAAGTTAAGGAGGTAAAGTTGATTTTCCTTATGCGTAACGATATATTTTAATAAAAGTTTAAGAAATATTTACTGTTATAAAATAGTTTTTAACCAATCAGATTTTTTTTGGTAACTGTAGCTTCTGAAACAGTCTTTAGTTTCGAAAGAAAAATAGTTTTATCCAAGCAAAAGCAGAAAATAGAGCAATGTCTCCTTTTAATAGCAAGAAGAACCTCTATCCATTTTCGCATTCATTTTTGTCATTTTTAGTGCCTATAACAGAACAAGTTAGAGGAATTAAATCATAAAATAAAATAGAGTTATTAGTTTTATTTTTGTTTGTTAAATTTTTTAACTTTGATATCGTTTTGTAGAATAAGCATTTATGAAACCTGGCACTTACACATGGGATATGAAGGGGGGCTTATGCATCTCTCCAATTTTTCAAAAAAAAAATCCATATTTATTTACATTCAATCAAGTGAAAAAAAAAATCGCTTTTTATACCATCTGTATGAGATTGTTTTACACATTTTAAACTTCGCTCCTCCCTCACCATTTGAGTTAATATTTGCAAAAATTAAGATCAATTTTTGCAAATGTTTCGTTCATTTTGATAAATTTATTTATGCCCCCCCCCCCCCCCAAAAAAAAAAAAAAATTCCTTGGGGCCGACCTTGCTAATGAAAGTTGAAACGTACAGGATGCCTTAACACATATACCTATTTCATTATTGAAGTATATTGTTTATTTTATACCGATATATAAAGCTAAAAATAAATAGGTAAAGAGCGGACGAACTAGTGAAGAGAACAAATATACCAAATAAACACCTATAGGCTTTATATGAGTATATAAAAGCCTTGTTTCTTCAATATCGGAATTGATTACGACTTCATTTAATCGTGAAGAAGTAGAGTTTTTACCGGCTTCAATTTGAAGTTTAACGATTCAAGTTCATGAGTTTTTTATCGTTGATAAAACGAAAGATTTCAGGGATAAGACATGAAATTTTTGGTTTCCAAAAATCTTTTATAAAGAAATAAAACTTCACTAGACTATAAAAAAAATATCTTACATTGAAGATTGGTCATACAAAAATAGCAGTCTATCGTATGGTCCTTGCCTTCTCTTCATACCTTCGGTACACCAAATGACATGCAGTTTGCTTTTTCTCATTCCAGCGCCTTGAGGCTACGACACAGGCTGTGCTGCACATATGTTGGGCAAAACTTTTGTCTTGATCGCCAAGCCTTATTCCAAAATATGCTTTGTAAAGGGACTTTACGTATTATGGTGCATTGCTGATCACTAAAAGTTACCTTTCCACACACATAGCAGAATCTGTCGGGACTGTTTTTACACTTTCTATTCATTTTTATGAAATTAATTTTATTTATCTCATATATTAGCCTTTAAAAAATTGACAATGATAAATAAAACATTACAAATATACTTTAGATACTGTTTATAGACACATTACTACACAACTGTCACCTGGGAATTGCAATAAAATGGACACTTAGCTGTTATATGCGGTAAAGAGCCCTAAGTCTGTATCTAAAACCTGATTGAAAAATTTGAATCCTTTATTCGGATTTAGAAGGCAAATTTTATTGAAAATCATCAAAGAAAATCCTGGGAACATTTTTGACGCAGGCCAGTATTATCTTTCATCACATTATAGTATTTTTCAATATATTAAATTATATTATTGTATATTCCATTATATTATATATTATATTTAATGAAATTAAGCTATTTTATATAATTTTATCAACCGAGTAAAGTTTAGTGTTTAAAAAACTCTCTTCACGTTGTACACAAAGAAAGAAAAATCAAACTTATTATCTGGACAAAAACTGCTTTGTGTAAACTTATAAAATTTATTGGCAGAAAAAAAATCTCTTCTAAAAGAAACTTTTTTACGTTATCACAGAAAAGATAATCTACATGCAGTTTGCATGTGATTTTGCTAAACCTAATCAAAAACTCTTCGCTTAATAAACACTTTTTAATCACCTAACTCTATACACTGCTACAGAATCTGTGCACCATTTCATTAATATTTTTTCTATATTTTTTAAAAGAGCATTGTCATCATTTTTTGGCAAAAAACTTTTTTTTCAATTTTTGCTTATGTCAATAGATTTTTTAAGCATTTTATGCTGATTTGGGCATTTAAAGTAGAGCTGTGCCAAAACCAAAATTTTGACCAATACCGATACTGAGTTATTTTCCGCTACAAACACCGATACTTTAACCGCTTCTCTCAAAGACAAAAACATAGAATATTTTTAAAAATTGTATATTTAAAAAATAGGTTGAAGAGACAAAATCAAATATTTTGAATTTCTCATATAATAGTTCAGAAACATTAACATTTCACCATGAGCTTCAGTTAAGCTATTTCACTTTGCAGTATATACATTTCCACCAATACTAAAAAGTCTTTCACTCTCCACAGAAGCTTAAAAACTTTACAGCAAGTTTTGTTAATAGTGGCATTTTGGTTTTCTGTGATTTCCACCACAACAAAGGATTGTTTTTTTTGTCAATAAGGTCTTCATTTGAGTTGAGTTGAATTTCATTTCATAAAGTTTCATTTGAAATTGAATTTTGTGGTTGACCGATTTGCTTAGAATTAAATCTTTAAAGTTCTTCAAAGAAATTGTCAAAATCCATTTCTACTATAACTACTACACATTGCCGGTTCCAGCTCATTTTTAGTTTTGCTATAGTTAATGAATGCGTTTGTAGCGATATTATTGCATGTGTATAATATCATGCAAGTTTTTTTTTTAATTTTCTATCTTACCATTTTTTAAAAAAAAAATATTCCTGTAGATTCTAGCTCATTGTTGTATTCTCATAGTTAAGGATGTATAATAAATGTTGATATGATGTAGTTGTAGAAAAGCAATATACGAGTTCTTCAAGATGGGTGTTGTCTTGTTTTGTAGTGTCCGAGAGCTAGCGTGTGAATTCCATCTTGCAAGATGTGTCTTTTGTCGTCGTTAGAGCTGAGTGCGATTTTGTTGATTAAAAGGTCGGAGTAAAATTCCACCCGAGTTTCGCAAACAGATGGGAGCAAATGTCGTCGTAAAATCTTTTCTTGTCGATGGTTTTTAAAACTGAAAAATCTTCCAGACGACATGGATGACTTCTATTTTGAAGCAGTTGAAACAAGATGTACTGGGCGTTCATGAAACTTTTTCTTTTTAACTCTTTCGGCTTGTCTTTTCCGTACACCAGATCGTACAAGAAAGACAAATCCTTAAAATCTTTGATCAACTGTTCTTCCAAATATTCAATGTCGTCTCGTTTTCCAACAAGCACGTAATAGATGTAGTTGGCGTTTTCATACTGATTCGTATAATTGAGTTGTTTTAAAAAGATTAAAATGTGTTCTTTGGTGATGCGAGAATATTTCACCTTTGTGTTTTCAGAATCGATCAACAAGTTTAGCGCCTTGAATTTTTTCTCCAATTTTTCAAAGACTTCTTCGGGAATCTTGCATTTTTGTTTACCCTGATATTGTTTTATGCATTCTTGAAAGTGGATGATGCGCGAATAAGTGTATTTGTTCACTGAATTGGATCGGTCGTAGTCTTTATACGGAACCGTCGTTTCTAACATTTCTTGCTGTCCCGAACACAAGAGACAGAATTTTTTATTGCTGTCGTCCATTTCAAACTGACTCTCCTCCAGGCTACAAAATTACCGAAAAACCTTTCCACTTGATTTACCTTCCCATAGTAGTAGGTAGAATTTCAAGAATGGAAACAAGAATTTTAGATCAAAACGGTAATTTGATCGACTTTAGAGGTGAAGACATCATCCTCAGATTTCACGTGAGAGAAAGAATAACCTCTGTGCTTCAAGATCTTTTTACGAACAGCGCTGTTCAACGATAATTTTTTTTCTTTTATTTAAAAAATGAGTTACCAAAAAGTAAAATTAAACATTTCGCAAAGTCAATCTGACAAAATAAAAAAAGCAATTCAAGACAAGACTGATGTCAATATAAGACTATCTCATCAAGACTTGAACGGTGAACATGTTCTCGCTATAACTCAAGCGCAATTGAACAAAATTACAAAAGCCTATGAAGCTGGAAAAGGTGTTACACTCAAACTGAGCAAAAGACAACTTGCACACAACTCATCCATTGAAGGTGGATTCATCGGAGCTCTTCTACCGTTATTAGGTATGTTAGGCAGCACTATTGCCACAAGAGTAGTTCCTGCTCTCGCCACTGGATTGTTAGCAGGTGTTGGCTCTTCTGCTGGTTCCGCTATGGTTGATAAAATTGCAGGAAGAGGAATCGTTTACTTGAAAAAGAATGGAAGTGGAATGAAAATGACTGCTGCAGGATCAGGGGTCTTTTTAAGACCTTGGGTAAAACCTACTATTGGTGAAGGACTCTTTGTTAAAAATGGAAAAGGTTATCAATCTATTGGATCTGGCTTATTGCTCGGACCTAATTCACCCTTTAATAGCATACCCTTTTTAGGCGCCATTCTATAAAACCCTTGCAAATTGTACAAAGAAAAAAAAACTTTTTTAAAATGATATAAATAAATTTTTTCTTACTATAAAAAAATGTCATACTCCTTTAAAATTTTTGATAAAGAATCAAACAGGTATCATACATACATATTCAAAAATTACGATAAATATATCAGTAAACGTAAACTCCTAGATAAAGATTTCAAAGAAAACAGTAGAGAAATTGAAGCAAATCAACAATGTAAAAAATTGTTAGAAGAAATAGAAAAATTAAATGAACAGAAAAAAATGAAAATAAATTCATGGAAATATGATCAGATGCGTATAATGAGAATTGAAGAAAAAGAACAAAATTTAAATTATCAAAAACAAAGACTAGTAAGACATTATAAATATATAATTAAAAAACCTGTTCCATCTGAACTCTTAGATTCACATTAAATAACCTATTTTATATATTTTTCAGATATATAAAATTTACATCTTCTCAATATTTTACTGTAGAATAGAAAAATACGATGACGAATTAAAAGAATGAACTCGCTCTCATTTAAAAATGAGCATCATCTTATTAAACACGAAAATTATGGAAAAGTTTGACAAGGATACCATTGACGATATAGCGCACTTAAAATCCATACTTCTTCTTTTAGAAAACAAACACGATCTGTCCGATGAAGCTCTTAAACATCTGATGGAGATCAAAGACGAATTGGATAAACGCAAGACTGAAAAAATAACGTTTATCGCCAAGACAAATCATCTCGTCCAGCGATATCAAGACATCTTGCAGACGCAGCTTTCTTTTGAAGACCGTGCCAAATTTGACGAAGAAAAAATTCAGCTTCAATGTCAATATTTTACCATTGCAGAAGAAACGCTTTCTCAACGACAATGGACAGATATTAAAATTGTTCAAAAACTTGTCTTGCATACCAAATGTAAATTTTGCATCAACGACGATCCGAGTCAGTTTGAAATGGACGACAGCAATAAAAAATTCTGTCTCTTGTGTTCGGGACAGCAAGAAATGTTAGAAACGACGGTTCCGTATAAAGACTACGACCGATCCAATTCAGTGAACAAATACACTTATTCGCGCATCATCCACTTTCAAGAATGCATAAAACAATATCAGGGTAAACAAAAATGCAAGATTCCCGAAGAAGTCTTTGAAAAATTGGAGAAAAAATTCAAGGCGCTAAACTTGTTGATCGATTCTGAAAACACAAAGGTGAAATATTCTCGCATCACCAAAGAACACATTTTAATCTTTTTAAAACAACTCAATTATACGAATCAGTATGAAAACGCCAACTACATCTATTACGTGCTTGTTGGAAAACGAGACGACATTGAATATTTGGAAGAACAGTTGATCAAAGATTTTAAGGATTTGTCTTTCTTGTACGATCTGGTGTACGGAAAAGACAAGCCGAAAGAGTTAAAAAGAAAAAGTTTCATGAACGCCCAGTACATCTTGTTTCAACTGCTTCAAAATAGAAGTCATCCATGTCGTCTGGAAGATTTTTCAGTTTTAAAAACCATCGACAAGAAAAGATTTTACGACGACATTTGCTCCCATCTGTTTGCGAAACTCGGGTGGAATTTTACTCCGACCTTTTAATCAACAAAATCGCACTCAGCTCTAACGACGACAAAAGACACATCTTGCAAGATGGAATTCACACGCTAGCTCTCGGACACTACAAAACAAGACAACACCCATCTTGAAGAACTCGTATATTGCTTTTCTACAACTACATCATATCAACATTTATTATACATCCTTAACTATGAGAATACAACAATGAGCTAGAATCTACAGGAATATTTTTTTTTTAAAAAATGGTAAGATAGAAAATTAAAAAAAAAACTTGCATGATATTATACACATGCAATAATATCGCTACAAACGCATTCATTAACTATAGCAAAACTAAAAATGAGCTGGAACCGGCAATGTGTAGTAGTACTATATCTTTGTATTCATTTAGTACTGTAACATTATTTGCTTATTCTGAGTCAATAATTTCAATCTCTGCGGACTAATCATTTTCAGTAATTTTGATGTTTGCTATGTTTTCATGGGTTTTAATAAGTTGAATGGTTATGTTCTCAATACTTGTTTTAGCAGCTGAGAAGGTGTTTTCATTTTTGAACATTTTTAATCTGAATCTGGGATCAAGAAATGTCGACAAGATGATGTTATAGTTTTCAGTATATTGTTTGAATCTATTCTCCATTGAATTAGTTAAATCAGTTAGTGTACTCTCCAGGCCAATGAACTTGTCATCAATTGAACCTTTATTAATGAAATGTTTCAAAAACTGTATCTGTGGTATAATATCTGAGACAATAGAATTTCTTTCGCTCAAGCGAACACTATTAGCAAAACACAAAGTTGTCCAATAATCATCTATTTGCTTGCATTTAATGAAGGAAGCTTACCAGTTTCAAGTGCATATATGGTTGGAGGTTTCCTTTGTTCATAAATTCGTTCTAACATATGATAGGTACTATTCTACCTTGTTGGAACATTTTGAATAAGTTTGTGCTTAGGAGCATTGTTTGCTTCTTAAAGAGCTTTAAGTTCATGGCAGGCTTGGGGAGGCTGGCTGAAATGCCCAACAATTGAAAGAGAGTTTGCAATGACATTCTTGGCTACTATTTGTTCAAAAATACACTCATTAATTACTAGTTGCAATGTGTGTAAAAAACAAGGCATGCTATCATATGGGCCATCTTTAATAGCCTTAACAATATTTGCACCATTATCTCTAGCTATTAAATGACTTTTTTAAAGGTGATATTTTAAATTCAGCCATAAAATCATCAATTAGTTCAGAAATATTTGCTGCTAAATGTCTCTCAGGAAATGGAGCTACTCTAAGTATAACAGTTCTCTGATTAAATGTATTGTCTAAACAGTGACCTGTCAGGATCATGAAGCTTTCATTTGAACAACTGGTCCATATATCAGTAGTAAAGCTTATGAATTCAGCAATGTGTAATGTATATTTCACCTTATTTATTATTGTTGAGTGAATTGATGGTTATTCTCTATTGGTACAAAACCTTATTATTTTTTTTGTTAAAGTTCATCGTACATTTAGGTTATAAAATGGAAAACCAGAAGTTTCAAGACAGAACTGAAAAAGAGAAGTTTTCTGTAAATTTAAGGAAGAATTTAGTTAAATCAAAGTTCAGAGAAAAGTTGGGTCTCATTGTTGACCAGCCCAAAGTAGGTTTTGGTAATAGCAATGATGGAAATACTTCAAGAAGAGCATTTGAGAACTCTGAGATTTTCTCTAAAACTACTGGGGTTAATATAGAAGTTATAAATAGAAAGCACATTGTCCTTATTACAATGTCATATGGGTACCATATTGATACTGATCAATTTGAAGTTTGCTGTACTGACACAGCTAAAATTATTGTTAATAAATATGGTTGGTATATAATGCCACCCAGTGTTCACATAATTCTGATACATGGTTGCTCCATTTAAAATCAATATGATTTGCCGATTGCTCAATACTTTGAGGAAGCTCAGGAAAGCCTAAACAAGCAAATCCGAAATGCAACCACACAGCAAAAGTATCAAAAATTGACACTATGAAAGATCAGATGCACTACCTTTTGATTAGATCAGATCCAAAAATCTCAAGCATTTCATTTGTAAAACACAGGAATTATCAAGGAAGAATTTTTTGCCTCCAGAAGAACTAAACTTGTTAGTAATTTAAGTTGTGAAAAGGTTTTAATATTTTAGTTTGTTTATTTTTGAATTAATAAAAATGTTTGTGTGTGTGTGTGTGTTAAACACTGATAACGCGTTTTGTAACGCTTTCACGCGCATTTAACGCGTACGCGAATGTTTGTGTATTGGTAAAATAATGTTATATTTTGGGTCAAGGAAGCTAAATTTTTTACTAAAATTAGAATTTACAAATTTTGAAGTCTACTAACGCGCGTTTTTACGCGTACATGTGCGTGAAACGGGTAATTGGTGCATGTGAAAATAATTTTAGGTTCCAAATTTGAATTCCTTGACCCCAAAAACCCCTATTTTGATGTATAGTTTATGTCTAATGTACATGCATTTAATAGTTAGGTAATATTTGCCGCTTTTAACTTAATCTGGGTCACTGTGCGCCGTGAAAAAATTTTCTGGCTCTAAGCAAAGAAATCAAACTAATTATATTAAACAATTTATCATCTGTTTTTTTGGCTTCGCTTTCATGGGAAGGCATGTTATCTGGATCTGAAGATGGTGTTGATCTGAAGATGGTGTTTCTTTTTCACGTTCTCTTCTTTCTTTGTTTTCAGTATCAACATCGCCTAGACTTTGTGATGGCAGAGCAATTGACTGGCTAGCTAATATTTTCCTTGGATTTTTTGTAACAACCAATCAGAGTGGAGCATTTCAAATAAAGGTAGAGACGGTTGGTGTGAATTGTATGAAGAAGTATATTACATTTTGTTTAACTGCAAAAAGTTCAAGTGAAAATGTGATTATTGCGATATTACGGCTATTACTTTCGGTAATTTTTTTAGAATTGTCAATTATTTTTGAACAAAATGGACCTTTTTCACAGAATACCCGACAGAACCGTTCGGGAATTATTATTTTAACTGGTAATCGGGTACCATAAGTATCAGTTAGGGGTTAAAGCGGGATTAGGTTAGTTCTGACTACCGTAACTTTTTATAAATCATCCTCATTCAACATCATTCTAAACATCCTAAAAATTAGATCGTGCCCACGCCTCTTTAAGAGCTATCTTAACAAAAAAATTTTTTCAATGTTTTTTTCTCAAGGTCATTTTAATTGCTATGGAAACGGCAGGTAAAAATTGATCCAAGTTATTTATCCAAACATATAATAAAGATAAACACGTTAGATATCTGAATACAAAAATTTATGTAAAATTTTGATAAATATTGCTTTTGTCTGTTAAAATAGTGTTTAGTATTGTTTGAAGTCAGACATTATTTTATGTTAAAAAATAATCAGAAGCTGTTATTCAAAATATGTTAAAAAAAGTTTTAATTAGTGGGCGGTTATGGAAAAAAGACATTCGGCCGAAACTCTGTACCGCCACAATTTGACCAGTGTTGGCCCAATAACAAATGCCATCGCAATGGCGTACAACTACTCGCCAGAATCATGCCAGACACGGGCCTGTACTGGCCCGTTACTAATCTAATCGTCACAGCGTTCGATGAATTGCCGGAATTCTGGCCCAGTGTCGTAGGCTGTCTGGGAAGGGTAAGTTGAAACAATGCGGTTTAAAGAATGGTTTTATATATTTTTCCTACGTGTATCTTAAACAATATAACTATAACTTTAACACGTCAGCTGTAAAAAACTTACAATTATTAAAAAAAAATTTCAAAAGTTATATTGATATTTTTTTTCTTTCGATAAAAATTCTAAACTTCGTTTTTGAAGTTTTTTTGGGTTTTACTTTAAACTTAGAGGTATATAACCATAATAAAGTAATGGTAAAAAAATCTTTTTCAAACACGTAAAGCTAAAAAAATTTTTTCAATATAAATAATTATATACAATGATTAGAGTGATTATGATGCCTATGGGGTAAGTTGCATCAAATTGCTTGAGGTAAGTTAAATCATAAATTAGCTGCGGGTTTTGTTGATTTTACGCACTTTTCCAGTTTTTTCTAATATAATGGACACTTTTTTAACAGCGTAGCAATAAATGAAAACAAAAACTTTATGATGAAGTTATGTTTCTATAAGTTGTATATGTATATAATATATAAGAAGCATATGTATAAAAAAAACCCATATAAAAACTAAAAAAAGCCTGGAAAAAACTCATTAACCAAAGTTATCTCAAATTATCATCAAAGTCGCCATCTTGCCCCGTATGCGGGACAAGATGGCGACTTTGATGATAATTTGATGATAGCTATGCAAAAAAAGTCTACTAATCAGTTTTTAGCAAATTCCAAAACAACAAAATAAATATTTTAGTGCATAATAAAGCAATGTAATAATGTCTAAGCACAAAAGTTATTACAGTACAGGTTTATGGTAAAACATTTACTTTTGCGAAACGACAAACGAGTCATCGTGCCCCGTTCATCTTGCCCCTAGGGTACTTAATCTTCAAAATGACTCAGAACTTTAAATAAATAAGTAATCATAGCTTAATGCTACTTGTATGGCTTCTAAATTAAACTAACTAAATGAGAAATTCTTGCTTACCTTTGGCTGGTGATGTAATGATGAAATAAATCAAATTTAAGTGGATATATTTTTTTCTTCCTTAATATAAGAAAAATCTTTTTAATAATTTTCTTTGATTCCGAAAATAATATTTATAAAGAAAGCATAAATAAATCTAGTAGATGTAATCTACTTCCCTTTTAGCTGCAGTCAGATTTCATATTTATTTAAGTTTTGAAAATAACAATATGTTTTCATCTTGCCCCATTCGTCATCTTACCCCATGTTCCACTATATATATATATATATATATATATATATATATATATATACATGCATTTATATATGCATGATAACATTAATCATTCATATATAAATATATGATGATATAGGTTAAATTGGATAAGTAGGTTAAGTTAATACTCCAGTAAAATAGCAACACGAATGAATGTAATTTTTTGCATTAAAAAAATTGTTTTTTAAACAAAATGTTATTGTGTTTTTATATCCTAAAAACAGAAAAAAAACAGAACCTAAATATCCTAAATACTCCTCTTGCCTTTTTTTAAACTTAATTGTTGTTTATCTGACTAAGAGAATTTTTTTTTTTTCAAAAACAGTTTATAGTTTACTAAACAAGTGAGGTATATGTGAAGTGTAGCATAAAAAATTTTTTTGCAGGTCAAGGAAATCTCTACTTCTTTTATTGTAATTATAACATTTTTGTTGTTAAACAGAAATTACACATTAACAAGTAATTTTTCTGTGAACTCTGCAAAGCTTATACTACTAGAGTTTTGTGTTGCGACTTACCCCGTTCACTGTTGCAACCTGCCCCGATGCTGGGTAAGATGCAACATTTTTTTTTTCATTTTTGTTTCACTATTGCGGAATAACTAAGTTTTATATTATATTTATCAATGATGGATTAATATGTCACTAAGATCTATTTAATAACCCTGAAAAAATATTTTTTAATATCAAAGTTTAAGGAGATAAATGCAATTTTTTAAATTTTGATGCAACTAGCCCCGGTCTCCCCTATACAAATGTATACTTTTTTTTTGATATCATTCACTATACACTAAACAAGTGGACACGTCGAAAAATTCTTGCCTGTTTTAAAGTGCTGTTAAACGAAAGAAACTATTTCAATTGGAATTCGACAAAAAATGGAACTTTCTGGAGGAATGTAGAATATATGGTAATGCACTGTTAATGCTAATTTTAATTTTTTTTTATATTTAAATCGCGCGACAAGTAAACATAAAAAGTTGTAAATTTTTTTTTCTTTTAAAATGTCATTTTAAAAATTCAACCGCGGTTATCCACTTTCTTTCGACAAGGAATTGATAGTGTATAGTGTTTAATATAATATGTTAAAAAACTGGCTGCCATTGAGTGCCATTTTAATTGTGAGACTAGTTTTTATGGAGGAATACGTGGTGCAGCATTAATCTATTAACATAGATTAATGTCTGAAAATGGTCATGGAAATTAGTGAATTAACATTATTTAATGTCACTAATTACATTTTAATACAATAATTTATTATTTTAAATATATGCTTTACAAGTTACTTTTCATTCCGTTTTATGATAATCTCAAAGTTTTATAAAATAGTCCTCATAGAACTAGAGCAGTTATAACTGTATTTTTTTTTTTACAGAGTCTTCGAAATCTTCAAATATGTAATTGTCAAGAAAAGATATATTCTTTATGGTGAAAGACAGTTTAAAAAATGAATATAAATTCATCATTGATGTTTTGACAGATGCAATTTTCAAATAAACGGAACATGTGATTCAGGTAGGCGAGGATGAAATGTCATTATCACTGTTATTTTCAATATTTCGATCGAGATGGAGAGCAGCAGGAAGATGGAAAGATTTTTTTCAGAAAAAAAAATGAAGAATGGTTGAAGGGCACCGTACAATTTTCAAAATTATCCAATACTGAATGCACAACACCTGAGAAGATTGTGAAGAATGACAATAAAAAAGGAACATGTGGGCGACCTTCGCAATCCTTTGCTTCATCTTGTGATAGATCAAAGAGGCGAAAGACTCAAGAAGTCCGTTCAACTTTTTCTACAGAAGAATTGGCATATACTGCTCAAATGAGTTTAAGGACTTCTGGTCAAGTACATGCTGCTCAAGTTGTTAAAGATGTCATGTTAACAACCCCAACAAGAGCCTCAAAATATATATCCGCTGTTAGTTCACAAAATGAAGTACCTTTAACCCCATATGAAGCACTTTCTTTAATGATCGAGAAAGGATAATCTGTACATAAATTGCTGATCCATGGAGCAAAAATTGTAAAATATGCCCTTTTACCGATTGGACAATTTTCTGAAGATGCCCAAGAGTCACGCAATAAGGACATTAAAAACTTCAGATTACATCATTCAAGAAAATGCTCAAGAAAATCGAATATGAGAGACATTTTTAACAGGCTCTTATTGTCGTAGTACTTATATACGATGTAAAGAATTTTTATTTCGGTCTTTATTTCTTGCAAGAGAGAGATAAGTAACAAAATGCTCGTTTTTATAAAACAACTAAAAGGAAGCGTTAGAGGCTTGAATGATTGCGCGATTGCGCGCAACATTCCCCGCTCAACATTAATTTTTAACTAAAAGTTCAATGTCATCTTCATCGCAAAATTTCATTTGAATAACCTTTTCGTCCATTGTTTTATATGAGGCTTCCAATAAATATAGCTTGTTTATAGGTCGTTCGATGACAATTGGTTTTCCATTATAAACGTACCTAACTTCTGCTGCTCGAGTTTGCTTGTCATGTGATTTGATTAATTTCTGTACTATTCCAGTTTTCCACAAACCGCGTTTAGCATTTGGGTCATGAATTAATACAAAGTCATTTAATGCAATTTGATTTGTGCCATTTCTTTTACTTTGTTTATGATGTTCTCTTAGCTCTGTGATGTACTCTTCTCGCCAGCGCTTCCAATAATGATTTAGTACACTCTCAATATATTTACTACGTGTATCTAAATTGTATTCTATTAGGTCTTTCTTAATTGCTTTAAAGTTCATTTTTCTACCATATAACATGTGATTCGGTGTTAATGGGGTGTCTCCAGGCATTTCGTATCTAAATGTAATTGGGCGATTATTAATAACGGCTTCAACTTCGGCTAATATGGTCAGAAGTTCTTCGTATGTAAGGCGGGCATTTGCTATTACTTTGCGGAGGCAACGTTTTTTTAAAGCAACAAGTCTTTCGAAGAATCCTCCCCACCAGGGCGCAGCGGCAGCGTTGAAATGACATGATATACCGCGAGATGAAATGAAATCTTGATTAATTTTAGATATGAATTGTGAGCCGTTATCGGAAATGATTTTAGCGCGCCTCGTTTCGCTATAAACCGTAGTAAACTTCGTACACAAGATTCAGCTATAGTTTTCACTAGCAAGATTTATATATTGTCCGTTAAGAGGAGAACATATATCTTTTACGTAGCAAACTATTCGTATTGTGCGGCCGAGTAGACATTTAATTCGTAACTCAACTTTTTCTAAGTACTCAGTTGTATTGTTGTTACCAAATGTTTTTATACATATTTCTTTCGTACCTAATGTTTTGACTTTTAACTTTGAATGTAACTCAGGTGATATATAACTTAACTGAGAGCAATTGTTGAAAAGTATTCTGCAATTATGTAAATTGCCATCGTTGTCCAAGACTTGAGTTGATGCAGTTTGTAGCAAAACAGATTGTTGATCTTCAGATGTAGCTTCTGCAACTGAGGTCAATTGTCCTTCAGATTGATTATGATGAGATTGATTTTGTAGGTTAGAATTCTGTGTATCGATACATAATGCAACATGATGACGACGTCCACATTTAAAACATTTTATTTGAGATGAACACTATTTACTTATGTGACCGCTTCCTAAACATTTGAAGCAAAGTTTTTTATCACTAATGATTTTCTTTTTTGATTAAATATTCGTAACTGATCGACAATATTGTGATTTATGTGGCTGGTCACAAAATAAACATTTATTTAGTTTTTGGAGATCTCTTGGATTTGAATAGGAATTGTACCGATGGGGTATCCTGTTAAACGAACTAGATGAATGAATTCGATTTGATTCCCTATTCTTTGCACTAGTAAGAAATATTTCTGTAGTAGTAAACCTGTCTAATTTATCTAATGAGTTAGTTAATGCTTTTCTCGCACACGCAATTCAGTCTTTAGAATATCAACTACTAATTTAACATCCCAGCTGTCATTGTTATTAAACTGACGGTTGACAATTAATGTTAGTTCTTCTGGTATCTTTTCCAAAATTACTGGGATAAGAAGAGGTCCGTACATATTGCTATTAATACCTAGGTTCTCGAGACTTCTTACTAGTATTTCTAAGTTGTCAAAAAATTGTCTTACCTTTTCAATTTTACTAGTACTATAAATTTTTTCTAATGACAAGAGTTTACGCATACGTGATGATATAAGAGCTTGCTTATTGTCATATCTTCGTTTAAGTATTTCTAACGCAGCCTTGTAAATTTTTGTTTGTCAAGGCGAGACCGGTTATAGAGGCTAGGGCAGGTCCCTGAAGTAAGTTGCGTAAGTAAGTCATTTTTTGGATGTCAGATAAATCATCATTAAGATCGATTGCACAATTAAAATTTTCTATAAAAGTTACCCAGCTTTCTGGTCTGCCATCAAATGGTTCTAGTTTTAATATAGGAAATTTGATTGTTTTATTTTTAGAATTACTTGATAAACTTAAGGAATCGATCTTGGGATCGTGTTTTTTTAAATGCCTGTTAATAATTGAAAGCTCGTTCTTACATAAGAGTGTAAATTCTGTGGATGATTCTGCGTCCTGTTGTAGTTCATCATCATTTTCAATAAGCAAGGAAATTTCTTCATCAAACTGAATAACCTTAGTGAATTTCTCATTAATAGTGTCGCAAATATCGATTAAAAGTTGATATTGGTTTTCGTCATTGTTATTAGATAGAATTTCGGATGATTTTTTAAAAAGTTTATTTAACAATTTCATATTAACCGTTCTAAGTCTACGTTTTGATTGCAGGTTTGACATTTTGGCAAAATTAACAAACTTTATAACTCGACAATAATAATAATAATCTAGTATCTGAACTGATTGGAGCGTGATGTGAATTTAATAAATAATCACGAGCAATTGCAAATCGAAATAAGAATCAGCGACCTAGAAAACCCATGAGTAGGTAATTTGGGAATTTTGGCCACAAAATCAGGATTTCGTCCCATTGTGTGACGGAAGTTCAAAAACGTGGGGTACGAACATTGGAAACACGCCTCTTTGAGAGCGTGGGCACAATCTAATTTTTATGATTTTAAGAAAAAAATTTAAATGATCTAAACAAAAAAATTGTTTTCAAAGTTTTTTTCTTCAGGTCATTTTAATTGCTATGGAAACGGCAAATGTAAATTTATCCATGTTACATGAAAAATGAAATCAGCCAACATAAATGATTGGGGTTGACAAAAACTTGATTTGAAAACCAAAAAAGTTTTTCGAAACAAAAAACAAGTCTAAAATCTTTAATAAAATTATACTACTTTATTTACAAAAAAATTTTTAAACCGCCTTCCTCTTTCGAGAAAAAAAAAATGTCCACCGTTCGAAGCTTTTAAAAAATTCGCTAGAACTTTGTTTTTTGATTTTCTGAGTTCCAATTTTTTTTTTTTTTTATCAACATCAAAAAAAACTTTCCGTTCTAAAAATTTATCGAATCTCATCTTAAAAACTCGAATATTTTTTTCATAACTGTTACCATTGACAACAACAAAAAAACAACCTAATTATTTCATATTTCCATTATTATTACATTAAATTATTTTCATTTCATAATATTTTTGTGGTTTTTGCAGTACTTAAAAAACTTCTTTAAGTTTTAAAAAAGAAAAAATATTTTTTTCCACGTTTCAAGTTTTAAAAGAAATTCGTTTTTTTTCTTTTTAAATTACTTAATATTTCATTTCATAAATAATTCTTGAATTATTTATATATTTTACATTTTTATTAAACATATTAAAAATATTTAAACAATCAAAAGTATTTCGTATCATTTCAACTTTTTCAACTCTTCGATGTTATAAAAACTTTCTTGTATTACATATACTTTTTACATATTTACATTTGTATTTATTTTTTATTTAACATATTAAACATTTTTCGTGTTTCTTTCTTTAAACTCTTCGATGTTATAAAAATCTTTTCCACGGTAGATGATCTCCAACCGCTTGAAGTTCGAACCACGAAGCCATTCACAAATGTCGTCGATGAAGTTCGTGTCGTCGTGAAGGACAAGAATTAATTCTTCAGCGAGTCGAATCCACGGGAGGACGAAACCTTCGAACTCGTTATTTGATACGAAAGTATCACTGATGTCTATCCACAACAATTCAATCTTGTGCTTCGGTATCCATCCATCGATCTTCACTGGATGAAATAAGTAGACACGACGAAAGTTGGTCGAACATAAAATGACAAGTTTTTTCTCATCTTCAGATAAAATATTTTTACGAACAGTTAATTCATTCAACTTGCATCCTGCGTCACAAAGTTTCTCCATGAAGTATTTCTCATGTGAAACTTCATGAGCAGTTTTTCCATCGCGTATCCAAATGGTCCACTCTCGTTCATCGATTGATCCTTTCATGTCCTCGGTAATCGACGCCTGCGCTTCAAAGAAGCATTCCATGAACATCTTGTATTGATCATCTGAAGAATTATAATATTAATAACATATTAATATTATTATTAATATTTATTTATTTGCAACAACAATTATTCAAGAAAATCAAATTGCAAAAATTTGAAAACACAATATCGTGTTTAATAAATATAAAACGGATATTATTTTCTTTATAAAAAAGATCAAAACAGTTCAATTGATCACAAATTAGTTCAAAAAATTTTTTTTATTTACTAAATATTTATTAAACAAATTAAATAATTTACGAAATACAAAATTAAAATATTTATTGAAACTTGTCGTACGCCATTTTTCAACTTTGGTTGCGCCTCAACCAATAGAAATACGATAAACAATTCAGCCAATCAGAAGCTTGACCAAAAGCATTAAAACAGCGCTTAACTTTATTCAAAAGTCGCGTGAGATTTTTTAAACAAAAATAATTTATTTTAAAACTTAAATAAAAAATATTTTCGCTTTCTATTTCTTTGCTGAAGCAACAAAAAATATTTTAAAGTATTATAAAAAAGTAAACTAAAACGTTCTTTATTCGACTGTTACCCGCTTTAAATGTCAATTTAAAGCGGGTAACAGTCGAATAAAGAACGGTTGGAAATTATATTTTAAAACTGTTACACCAAAAGTAACGTATAAAAAGCCATTTCTTTTATGGTCATTTTTTTTAAACTTTCAAACTAGTTTTGAAAAGAAAAAATATCGAAAAAACCATTTTAATGTCACCAAAATAACTAAATCTTTTCAAATTGTTAACTTTAGGCAAAGAAACATAAAAATATTGTATTAACTGAACTTTCAATCGCTTTTTCCTTAAAAACCTAACTAATAGAAATCTATTCTGCTCAAAACTGATTTTAACAACTACATAACAACAAAATCTTAAACACTTATTTCTTTTGCTTCGTTCGTTCAGAAATTATTATAAACAAGAAAATAAAAATAGAAGTAAGCGATTTTCATCAATGAAACAACTCAACTCTTGCGGCGATGTTCTCATTTGAAAAACGTCGATTCGCTCACAGAGTTGTTTGAAAACTCACCCAGAGTGAGGGTTATGTTGTAATTGAAAAATCGAACGTAGAATGTAGAACAAATGTTTGCAATTGTTCTCTTTTGCTTTATTCGTCACGGTACGCTTTAAATATTTTAAGTTCTCCTGAGAATCTCTATATTCTTAATACTCTCTGTTCTCCTGAGAATATTTGGAGCATCTCATGACAATTCTTGAAAGTAAGATCGTGATTGAAGTTTTTAAACTTTTTTTAACAGTGTAAAATCCAAAACAATGCTTAGAAATGAGAGATTAAAATATTTTCTGAGACATAAAAAACAGATTTCACGCTGGTGCTACAAAAGGTCAAGAAATATCAAAAGACCCTTTTAGCTCTTTACAGCCACACCTTAATATTTCTTCTGAAAGACCCAACATCGAGTAACAATCTGATTAACAAAGCTATAACAAAAAGTCGCCAAATATTCTTTTTGAAATTTCGAATAAAATGGAATTCATATTTCCCTTACACCCCTCATATATTTATTATAAAAAAAGATTTCTCAAAGTAACATTAAAACTAACATTTTATAAGAATTTATCCATTTCTTTTTTCTTAGGATAAAAAAATACATTTTCATAAGGTTTTGAAGGCCGAAAAGTTTTATGATGGGGATTGTGTTTGGGGATTGCAAACTCTTTTAGCCAGCAACATTTATTGAGCTGTTAACAGGTTACTTTAATACCTGATCTTTCATTTCCTTCTGCAATTTTTATAAGATTTGTTATAAACAACTCACAAAAATGTTAAAATCCATGCTGTCAATAATTCCAAAAAACAGCGCCTACAAACTGAAAGTGCAAGAATAACAGCGATAAGCATTCTGTAAGCGGTAAAGTTTTTTTTATCGAAAGAAATTGCTCACAAGAAAATAAATAACAAGAGACCAGGCTTAGAAGAGAAAGAATTACAATCCTATCTTATCAATCTATTTTAATCTAATAGGGTAGATTAGGGTATGAGCATCTTAAGCGAAAATTGGAATATTTTCAAAAATGGTTATGCTGGATACAAAATTTTTGCGAATTAACAATTTTTAGGGATCCATACTCATAGTTTACGTAAATATTTGTGCGAATCCGATTTTTTTTTTTAAAAGCACAAAAGTTTTAAAAAAAGTCACAAAAGTGCTCATATTACCAATACCACTCGGTAATATGAGAACTTTAATTTAGCTCAAAAAAAAATAACATTAAGTAAAAAAATATCAACCTGACATATAGAACTAAATTTTGGAATATAATGATTCGTTATTAACATAACTTATAATTAAAAAATTAAATTTTAAGCCACTTTTTGTTAAAACAATACGACTATGTTTTCCGCAAAAAACAAAAAAAAGAAATTGTTAATTTTTCAATTTTATCAACTCATAAATTTGAACGATAAAAATTCAAATTTTTTTAAATTTAAATTACAGAAGAATATTTATTATTGTTAAAATAATAAAATATTTTGCCGCGTTTTGTTTTTATTCAAATATTAATTAAAACCACTGCTGTTTTAGGACTTTAAACTTGGTAATTGCAATAACAATAACATGGGGTAATTTGAGCATGCTCATATTACACAAAAATGGCATCTTTAAGTAAAAGTAAAAACTAAATGTTTCCATGCATTGTTTTTCAAACAAAAACGGAACAGATTTTTGGCTAATATATTTTTCTTTATAAAAAAATTATGTTCCATATTTTTGCACCAAAATTTCGCGCCACAGATAAATTAATGCGTGACGATATTATTTTAAAAATGCAAAAAATTTAACAGCGTTTTAGTTAAATAATACCCGCTAATTACTGCTTATAAATTTACGCTAATTTCACTGATTCCTGTTATCACCATATAAAGTCGATTCAAAAAATACAAAGCAACTTTAACTTCAATGCTTACATCTACGAAATCTTTAGGTATGCTCATATTTCCAAGGTGCTCAAATTACCCTGATCTACCCTATATTTTTTTTAAATGGTGCTTTCAGTTTGCAATGTTCAAAATCGAACATTATTCGTAGCTAATAAATTATGAGCTTAAAGCCAAGGTGAATGCAGCGATTAAATGTCAACAATTGATGCTTAACTTAAAGTGTTGTTACGGTTGTAATAGCTCTTAGTGCTTGTTTATAGCTGCGATTTTACGAACACAATTTGTTTTTATAACTTTATAAAGTCAACGTCAGCAGGTCAACATCAGCCAAACATCTTCTCAGAGCAAAAACTCATACTTAGCATTTGCTTTCGTTCAACAAAACAAGATGAACTCAAAAGTGCTGAGGACGATCAGAGTCTTGAAGTGCTGCAGTCAGTTTAGTGATACTCATCAATAAGTTTGTAACTTCATATATTCGCTTTGTTCCAGTTTAAAAAATGCTTACAGAGTTGTTTGAAAACTCATCCAGAGTGACGGTTCAGTTGTAATTGAAAACTCGAACGTGGATTGTAGAACGACAGTCTGCAATCTTTCTCTTCGCTCTATTTGTCACGGTACGCTTTATATATTCTCAGTTCTCCTGAGAATATTTAGCGCTTCTCATTACAATTTTTGAAAGTAAGAACGTGATTGAAGCATTTGTACTTTTTAAATTTCAAACAAATAAAAATACTTGTTTTCAATTTTGTTAAAATTTTATTTTCAAGTGAAATTTGAAAGTGAGGCTTTTCATTTTTAAATTTAGATCAATATAATAAAAAAGCTCCATAGCCATCATTTTTTTCAAATGTCTTTTGTTCTCCATATCTCTTAACTGGCACATTTGTTGATTTAGCCACATTTCAAAGCTCAGAAATTTGCTTATAAGAATCTTCTTCTCTACAGCGCGAATTATTAAATTTTTCTTTTTTCGTGACAATTCCTTAGACTTTCCCTTTTTTTTTTTTAGTTCACCTTAAGTTAAATATTATCTCCAGTAAATTAATTTTATTATAAATACATTTTTCTTAATGAAGTTTTGATTTTCTTAATGGTCATGGAACTGTTTATAAACTTTTGCACGGTTACGTTTTCAATAAAATTTGAATTTCTACCTTCCATTACAAGTTATCATTCTTTTGAGTTAATTATACGATCACATTACAAGAGCAATTGTTAAAAATTTCATTCATCTTCAATGAAAAGTCAAAAAGCTATGACAAAAAAACTTGAAAAATTTAGCTAATTATCAACTTTTGCACTCTACTGTAAATCTTGATGGGTAAGAAATTGCTGACCCACAGCTTCATGTCTTAAGAATAGGGGGGGGGGGGGAATAGAATGTTTCAGTTTAATCATGAACAGGGTTAGGAGGGTGCAACTTTGATTAAAAGGGGCTGCAAAGTTTCTCTTGATTTTTAAATTTATGTGGGTTTTAAATTATCGAAAAGTTATTCCCTAAAAAAATGGAAGGATTTATTTTTAAAGAAATAGATTTTTTTCCTTCTCTTCTAATATACTAAAAAGTGACATATCCGTAAAGCTTTAAAAGTGAGTATAGAGTGGGTGGGGAAGGGGCATTTTAGTGAGGGAGAGAATTGATTAGACAAAAGAGTTTACATAAAAATTGAATAAGAGGTTATTTGGATTTGTCGCCCTCTAGAGTTGATATAATGATAAGGCCGAACGAAGTCGATTTTCGAAGGCTAGTAAAGTAAAACACAAGTGTAAATGATTCTAGTTTTTAAAATTCTGCTGATGGGCTTTTATCACATTGAAAACTAATTTTCACAAAGAATTTCAACGGATCAATGAAAGCATAAAATTAAATCATTTCAAGTCAAACCACACAAGCAATACTACAAGTAATGTTTACGGTTTCAAATTTGCAAGGAAAATGAATGTTTTTCAATATAAACATTTAAAATTGTCTTATACACAAACTAACCTATTGATACCTAACAAATTGATAACTAAAAACTATTTCATAGAAATTTAACGAAGTAATAAAACTGACACTGAAAACATTAACTCACAAAATTGAAAATATGATAAAACTAAAGTTTATCATAAAAACGAGGCTAACAAATAAATCCATTTAAATAGATAACAAACGCAACTGATACTAACATCATTTACACTACAATTAGTAAAATACTGAATCTCTATAATATAATGAAAGTTTTGAGAGTCATTTTCTTAGCAAAACAGACCGAAAAAACTCATGTCATAAAAATCTTTACTATTTCCTTTCAGCTATTGAAACTTTCTTCAAAAGAATTTCTTCCCGTGTTTTTATAAAAAAAGGAGCATTTTTAGCTAGAAATGCTCAATGGTGTTTTGTAAATGAAAAAAGAAAAGTAGTCAAGTTCATCAATTTTTTTTAAATTTGTGGCACGTGAACGAACCGATGAAATATTCTTTAAAAATAAAGCAATCGCATTTTCAAAGCATTGATCACGTAAAAGCTTCCCTAAACAAATTAAAATAATAATTCTTACCACTATACAAATAAAAACTTTTTGGTACCAAATCTAAAAACAAAAAAACACGATGTATGAAATTTTATTTTAGAAAAAACTTATTTAATTAGAAATGAACAAAAAAGGAAGGGGAAATGAATTTAAATCGTTTATCCTTTGACTCAGCAAAAGTGAAACTTCTAAAACGATATTTTTTGGCATAAGCAGTTAATATTCTCTAGTGATAAAGAATCAGCATATTTTCCCCGTGTTTTAATTATGTTATTGTCTTGTAACCATGTTCAAAAAATTCAAAGTTCGTGTTTTTGTTACGGTAAAAAACAAAAAAAATTGCAAAGAAACTACAAAACTTTAAAACGCCTTCTGCCTCTGAAATGCTTATTTAAGTCTTTTTCCAAATTAAGATCAATAAGGAATAATACTATACATTATGCACATCAATACTCATAATGGGAGCCATTGTAAATAAATACAGGGTCATTCCAGTAGATTTCAACAATTTTCCATCTAAGTTGGTGGCACTATGTCTCAGATTTTGCTCTTCTTTTGAAATTATGTTAATAATAATAAAATATGAACAATTTGAAAATTTCAATGTATTTGCATTATCCGTTACTAAATTATCGGCGTTAAAAGATTTGCGATGGAAGCCTACTTTTTATTAAACTGTATTTTTGGCATATTTATACGTTTATAACTTTTTTCTGTAATATAATAAATGCATGTTTTTTTATTTACTAAATAAATGTAACTTAGTCTAGATAAAAAACAACATGCAGCTTATTTATTTGATTTCAGAAAAAAAATATCAGCACACAAAAGTGGAACAATTTTCATTAAATTGAAAAAAGTACTACTTTTATGCCATTAGAACTTTTTTCTGATGTATAATAAACTATTTATAATTTTAGAACTATGATCTCTACCATAAAAGTAGAATTAAAATTTAAAAAATCTTCATTTATTGTTTAACAGAAAAAATATATACATCGTTAAAAATTGCCATTGATGGAAATCGACAAATTTTGGGCTTAATTAAAATAGTCAGTAAAAGTTTCTGATACCTTGTACCAAACTAATAATGAAAGCAAATAATATTCATTTATAGTATATTATTTAGCAAATAAAAGTTATCATTTATTCAGTAACATGTTAAAATGACACCTATTAAAAGATATGAGCGTTTATATATATATATATATATATATATATATATATATATATATATATATATATATATATATATATATATATATATATATATATATATATATATATATATATATCTGTGTGTGTGTGTGTGTGTGTGTGTGTAAATTAAAGTAAAATATAGAAAACTTTAAGTTTTAATTGAATAATTTTTTTTAATAAAGTACTTAGGTTAGTGATCGACCGAAACCGAAAGTTGAGCCGAAACCGAAAGTACCGAAATTTCGGTTCAGTAAAGCCGTAGCCGAAGCCGAAATTGAAATTTCGGCCGAAATTTCGGCCGAAGCCGAAACCGAAACAGCCGAAATTTGAAAAAAAATGTTAAAAATCCCTGAACCTTTTATGATCACCGAGTTAAAGCAAAAAAAACTATTTTACGTATATCTAAGCAATCACCATGTAACATAATTTGATAAAAACTATAATATGTCAAAAAAAAAAGTAGAATATGTCAAGACATTTTAATAATTAAAGTTAACAATTGAAATATTTTCTCTACAGAATAAAATTTTTTCCATGTTTTCTGGCAAAAGTCTGTTTCTTTCATTTGAAAGAATGTCTACAGCAGTTGAAAACAACCTTTCAACTTCGGTAGATGTTGGTGGAGGTGTAAGGAATCTCTTTGCCATTTTTGCCAAACCAAACTTTGCTTTTAATGTTGTTTTTTCTTCATACTCTTTCCAAAACTCTAAACAGCATGAAGATGTTGGGCTTTCTAAGTACTCGTTTAAAACTTCCTTTGCTAATTTGGAAGTTGGATTTTTGGACCTTGCATTTTGTGACTGTGCAATTATATTTTGCATCATTGAAGAAAACCCAGTGTTCTCAATAGACTTAGTTTTCATCACAGGAGTAGTTTCATTTTGGCTCAAAATGGAACTGTCTAATTCCAAAAGAACTTGTTTTTTTGCAGCTTGAAAGGCTTCTTGGGATCTAAAGAAGTGGTGCTTGTATCTGGGATCAAGAAGTGTTGCTATTGCAAAATGATCAATGGTCTCTGAATCAAAAAAACGTGCCTCCATTGCTTTCTTTAAAGCATTTTTCATGCCAATCACTTCTTTGTCATCAGAGGGAACTTCGAATGATTTCAGGATAGTTGTCACAATTGGAATACATGCACTGATGCAAGCATCCTTTCCAGAGAGCAATTTGGTGGCTTCTTCGAAAATCGCTAAGATGTGTACCAGCTTTTCACACAGGTTCCAATCCTGTACAGTGAACTCAATGCCGCTGGAAGGACGGATTTGCAGCGTGGTAGCAATTGCTGATTTCAAGTACAGAATTCTTTCAAGCATGTAATATGTTGAATTCCAGCGTGTTGGGACATCATTTTTGAGTCCGAGCCTGTCAAAATTGTTCATTTGAACCTCTTGTTGTTTGTAAAGCTCAGCAAAGAAGGAATTTGAAAAAGAAGCATGAGTGCAAAGCTTTCGACATTTTTCTATCAAGTTTACAGCACTCTGAAGTGAAAAAAGTTCTTTTTTAATCACTAGTTGAAGTGAATGATTTAGACACCCAGCAGACTTGTAAACACACTGTGGTTCTTTGAAAGCTGCTTTTATATTTGCAGCATTGTCTCTTAAGCAGAATGTGATCTTGTCCTTTAGCTCCCACTCTTTCACAACATTCTCAAGTCTTTGAAAAATGTTTGAAGCAGTATGTTTTTCATCAAACTTGGAACATGACAGGCAGAACTTGATCCGCTCCCATTTGTCTGAAATGAAGTGTGCCATCATGCCCAAGTACTTATGATGAAAGGATGACCAAGCGTCCAGAGAGATGGAGATAGTTTCAGCATTTTTTTCGTTAAGGATAACTTTCGTTGCAAGCTTAATCTTTTCATAGGCTGGATTGAGCATGCTTCGGTAGTATTTCTCACTTCCAATGTCAAAGTGTGGTGTAAAAACTGCATGATGGCGTAAAAATCCCGGATTATTCACAATTGACCAAGGCTGTAAGTCGAGGATAATCATTTCAAATATAGATCTATGAAACTTAAGACCTTCTTCGGAATTTGAATCAATTTTTGAGATATTGTCAACCCAGCCAGGCATTGTAAATTGCAGCATCTCAGTCCTCTGGCGTTTTGATCTGATGTCAAATAAAGGTATTGTTCTTTTTTTAATTGTAAGAGGCTCAAGCTGATCTGAAGTTGGTATATTTTCAGGATTGTCGGTAGTTGTGAGTATTGCTTTTTCAGTTAGGAGATTTTTTAGAGTAAGCTGTGGATGCCGACTTCTTAAATGTGATGAAAGTCCGCTAAGTGATTGAAGTTTTGGATTGTGGGATCCACGAGATATTTTCAAATTGCAGATGTTGCAAGTTGCGTATTTGGAATCACTGGCTGTTACGGTAAAATGATTCCACAAATAGCTTTTCTTTCGATTATTTTCCATTGTAAAATTTAGCACTGAGAAACTTTGATTAAATTATTGATTTTGGTTACTTAACTTAAATGTTAACTTATTTAAAGAATGATTTGAGAATAGTAACTTGAATCAATTATGTAACGTGACTTCAATTAAAATTTCTACAATTGTTATAATTAAAAATTGATTTACTAACAAACGATTAAAATTAGGAAATCGTCATGATCCCACTCTAAATTAAAAAAAAGTTATCTAGACTTTTAAAAAAAATCTTATAAAAGTTTCGGTTCATTTCGGTTGTGGTTTGAACCGAAATTTCGGCCGAAACAGGAAAAGTAAAAAATTGCTGACGCAGAAATTTCGGCTTCGGCTTCGGCCGAAACTTCGGCCGAAATTTCGGCCGAAGCCGAAAGTTTCCGTTCACTAACTTAGGTTTTCGTTTTTCTTTCATAGTGTGTATTAAATAAAGTAAAACATTTTTAAAAACATATTTAGTTTTAAATATTTTTAAGCTCTTTAAAGACATTCTAGTCACTAAGGAAACTAGTTTATTAGCATTTGAAATTTTTGCTATTAACTCTTAGTTTCATTTTTGAATTTGCATTCAATGTTCTTTTTTAATAACAAATATCAGCTATTCAGATTTGATATTAATTAATTTATATAATCAATTAATATCAAATCTGAATAACTAATATTTGTTATTAAAAAAGCACATTGAACACAAATTCTAAAATGAAACTAAGAGTTTATAGCAAAAATTAATTATTATTCAGGTATAATGACTAACAATAAGTGTTCATTAGGTGATCATATAAATCAAGAGTGCCACAAATTATCCTATGTCACTAAGTCAGATGTTTGTGATATAACACATGAACTTAAATATTTGCTTAGCGTGAGAACAGGAATTAGTGTAAAAAATTTGAAGACAATTTGCACTCATCATGAAATGGAATATTTTCGATACTATGGCAATAATTTTCGTAGCTGTTGTAATCCTCTGAATCTTCACACAAAGGTAATTAAAAAGAATTTAACCCCTATAACTCTTGTTCATCACAGCATACACAGCTCCCTAATTCCTGGCCAAAAGATATGTTGTCCCTACTTAAGAAAACTGAAAGCAAAAAATGATGGAATCAGTGTTAGTTCTCAATATAAGTTTAACATCGTTTGGACATTCCCCTATAATTAGCAAAAAAAGAAGCTATGAACAACTTCAAAGTAGAGTCAAAGTTAAAGTTCGAAGGCTGTATGAATCAGTAAACTCTGTTAATATCATTGAAGCCAGTGATGCAGAAACAAGTTTTAAAGCAGAATCATTAGACTACTTTGTTGTGAAGTTAAGGGAGAAGTATGACAAAGAAGTTAACATAACTGAAAAAATAAAATTGCTGACACTTGTCCCATTACATTGGACACTTGAATTTACAATGCAAGAGTTTAACACTACACAATATATGGTAAGAGAGGTAAGAGAACTAAGGGATGAAAAAGGCATACTTGGAGATCGAATATTGGAAAACAATAAACCAAAGAAGTTGACACCTGATGTTAGTAAAACAATAAAAGAGTTTTATGAAAATGAAGAAAATTCTCGTTTACTTCCCGGCAAGAAAGACTATTAGTGTTAATACTGATGTAGGAAAATCTCATAAACAAAAAGTTTTAATTCTATGCAACTTAAAGGAACTTTATGCTGCGTTCAAATTAAAATACCTAGAAATAAGGGTTGGTTTCTCCACATTTGCCAGTTTAAGGCCTAAATGGTGTGTTTTGGCAGGGTCTTCTGGTACACACAGTGTTTGCGTATGTCAGCATCATGAAAACCCAAAACTCAAACTTTGTGCTCTTGATAGTTCCTTAGAGCTAAAAACCAAGATGGCTATACAAGTATGCAGTGTAAATTCAGAAGAATGTATGCTCCACAAGTGTGAAAACTGTGGCGGAGTTAACGCTGTAAAGATGGAACTGGAAAGATTTGCTACAAATAATGACACTTACACTTCCAAACAATGGGTAAATGTTGACCGCAGTGAATTAACAACAATCACAGAAGATGCGCATGTGTTCATTGAAAATTTAAGTCTCGATATTTGGAAACTATCCATTCATGAATTTGTAAGGCATAGACAAGCTGCATACCTTAGAAATCTGAAGGATTCTCTACCGCAAAATGAAATTCTGATAATAGATGACTTTGCCGAAAATTATACATGTATTGTTCAAAATTCTATACAAGCAGCATACTTCTCAGCCACTCAAGTGACATTACACCCATTTGCTGCCTACTACAACACAACCAATGGCTTAACATTAAAGTGTTACTGCATACTGTCAAACTCCATGGATCATAACTATGTTGCTGTTCACTCATTCCTTAAAGAACTTTTACCAAAAATCTATAAATATGATTTTTAGTTTTAGATTCATCTATGTTGATAAGTTAGCTGTTTCTAAATACCAATCATTTCTATAGACACGATACCAATAGATGACTGATCCAATAAGAGGAACCCGATCTTTCCATGCCTTTCGAATAACAGATAATGGTCTTGCTGCTTATACTCTCAGTGAGCATATCAATGGAACGCTTGTTATTCCAGTTAAAGCAAGCTTATTTAATAAAAAGTAATTATAATTTTAATTACAACAAATAATAGCAATAACAATAAACAGGTAGCATACATTTTTGTAATTTATTCCTTTTTTGAAATTTCAGAAAAATCAAAGTATGTGAAAATATACAATCCACTTCTGTATCCAACACATTGACTGACATCAGGTGAGGCAATATATATCCCGATAAAATATGAAAAATAAATTGTTAGTAAACTATTTACAATTGTCAATAACCATCATAACTATGATTAGTTTAGTTGATGATCATGTTTTTAGTAATGATGTGCAATGTATTAAATTATGAATTTAATCAGATATTCAGTCATTACTTAACATGTACAGCCTATTTTTATTTAATAATCTAAGAAATGCATAATTTTATATTGAAGAAGATTAGTTTACTGTCTAATCTTTATTTTCATATTTAAATTTACTTTTCAGCATGATTCCTGTTATGGGAACCTGTGACATGAGCTCAAGAAATTCTGGGGAAGCCGAAATTGTACCCTAAAGCACAAATAATAGACAATTTTATATTTTTTGATTTGAAATAATGTATGCATGGCATCATTACTTTTGTGTTATTGAATAAAAATGTTTTATTGTAATATCAGTTTATGTAAAAAATATTTTTAAAAATTAGTTATGGTGGAGATTAGCGTGCTAAATTATAAGATTATATCATAATATATAATGGCCTGTCATTTTAACATGTTACTGAATAAATGATAACTTTTATTTGCTAAATAATATACTATAAATGAATATTATTTGCTTTCATTATTAGTTTGGTACAAGGTATCAGAAACTTTTACTGACTATTTTAATTAAGCCCAAAATTTGTCGATTTCCATCAATGGCAATTTTTAACGATGTATATATTTTTTCTGTTAAACAATAAATGAAGATTTTTTAAATTTTAATTCTACTTTTATGGTAGAGATCATAGTTCTAAAATTATAAATAGTTTATTATACATCAGAAAAAAGTTCTAATGGCATAAAAGTAGTACTTTTTTCAATTTAATGAAAATTGTTCCACTTTTGTGTGCTGATATTTTTTTTCTGAAATCAAATAAATAAGCTGCATGTTGTTTTTTATCTAGACTAAGTTACATTTATTTAGTAAATAAAAAAACATGCATTTATTATATTACAGAAAAAAGTTATAAACGTATAAATATGCCAAAAATACAGTTTAATAAAAAGTAGGCTTCCATCGCAAATCTTTTAACGCCGATAATTTAGTAACGGATAATGCAAATACATTGAAATTTTCAAATTGTTCATATTTTATTATTATTAACATAATTTCAAAAGAAGAGCAAAATCTGAGACATAGTGCCACCAACCATTTGTTGAATTCTACTGGAATGACCCTACAAACAATATGAAACGTTTGAAATTCGAACTGGACGAGGGCGAAAGCTGAAGACAACCTCACGAGATGATGAAGAAATTTTAAGAATGATTAAAAAAAATCGGTTTGAAAGTGCAAAAAATATAGCAAATTATCTAAAAAGTTTAACAGGGAACACAATTTCACTAACATCAATTAGAAATCGCATTCATAAAGCAGGGTTTAGTGGATGTATAGCTCGGAAAAAACCGTTTTTAACAAAAAATCATATGAAGAGAAGAATGAATTTTGCAAAAAAGTATTATTTAATGCCAGCATCATTTTGGAAAAAAGTACTTTGGTCTGATGAATCCAAGTTTAATTTAAAAAAATCTGATGGTGCACAGAGAGTTTGGCGAAAGAGGGGTGAAGCATTTAATTTGAGTTGCACAAGAGGAACAATTAAACATGGTGGTGGAAGTGTAATGTTATGGGTTGTATGGCATGGAATGGTGTTGGTAAACTAGAATTTATTGATGAAACAATGAATGCTGATTTGTATAACAATATATTGAAACGAAATTTAAAATCTTCTGCTAAAAGTCTTAGGTTGGGAAACAGTTTTTTGTTTCAACAAGACAATGATCCAAAACATACTGCTAAAAAAACTAAAACTTTTTTTGATGAAAATGCTCTATTGGATTCAAATCTGGGCTCTGTGAAGGCCATTTTAGAATGGCCTTCACTATATAAATTATTTTACTCACAAAATACAAGTAAAGAGAGAAGAAAAATGGTAATATGACATTATTTATAATTTTCATATAATATTTCTATTTTTGTTTTTGTTTTTATGTTTAACTTTGTCCCAACTTTGTTTTATTGTTTTGACTAAATGAACTTTGAAATAAACAACAAGTGTGTTATTTTAATAACGCTGCAATTTTTAAACTAAAAAAATTGTTTAATTTGTTTGAAGAAAGGTTAGTTAGACACTTAATTAAATAGCAAAATTGTATAAAAAAAACTTTTTAAAATAGTATTTTCAATTGCCATTTAAAATATTTCATTAAACATTTAAAGTTTTTATTAAAAGCTTAATAATTCTTAACTAAAGGTTGCAACAGATTAAATTCATTGGTTCAATCAAAGCATGAAGTCAGCTCTCTAGAGCTACTTCATGCTTTTAAAAGCCACATAAAAAATGTTTGGGAGGTTCTTCCAGAAATATTGAGCTGCAGAGAGATAAAAGTGTTTGAAAATTTTACATTAAAAAATAAATTTAAGATTAAAACTTTTTAGATATTTAAATCAAACTTTTGTTCTACAAAATTTCACAACTCAATTTCTTTAAAACTCAAATAATGATTATATTAAGACCCTGTTTGCATGAAAACAAAAATATACACCAATAAAATATATACAACTTCAAAAGTTTTAAATACATTTTCTCCTATGCTTATTTTATATTGTATGAGAAACATCTTTTAAATATTGAATAAGTCATCCTCCTTTAAAACAATGTTTGGCCTAATTTTATTCTATTGTATATATTAAAGATTACAAGTTTTTGGTGGCTGTCATTCATTTGTTGTTTTTTTTTTTCAGTTGATTAATATTTTTAACTTAACAAAGTCAGTCAACATATTTAAAAGTAATATTAAAAAATTCATTAACTTGAATATTCATAAATAAATGCACAAATTAAACAAAAATATTTTTACATGTGAGATTTCTTATTATATCAATACAAGAAATATATACAAGAAATATATACAAGAAATCTCACATATATAGAGATCATTGATATATGTGTTATTCAAGTTAACACATTTTTTAAAATGGCTGAAATATGTTGACTGTCTTTGTTAAGTTAAAACTATCAATCAACTAAAAAAAACAAAAAAACAAAAAAACAAAAAGGATATGATAACCTTCAAAAAACTTGTAATATTTCTTGTTATATCAAAATTAAAAAGTATATTAAAAGGATTATAAAATATAGCTCAAGTAACGAGCTAATTTTTTATGAAAAAACAAGGCTTTTTAATATCCAACTGTGAGGTGCATTTCGATGAAAATTACTGACTACTTCAACATTCTACTTCTTACTCAAAAAAAAAATTTAAAAAATTATTTTTAAAAACAGCACTAAATAAAACAAAAATTCTCTATAATTAAGGAAAATTTAAGGGAAACAAATTGATAGAACTCATTATAAATATAACAAACTAATGATGAAAACTCAAATAAAGTGTAATTTTTCTTTAAAATTTTAATTGAAACTTACCAAGTACAGCATTAAGGAATAAATTCCTTTCTTCATTTGAGTTCCTCAAATTAGGAAGAAATCTCATTAAAGATATTTTATTTTCATTTGCTAGTCCACAGATCATAGGCAAACAACTGTGCAACTTTTCATTACTCATAATCTCTTCAGTACTCAAATAAACGTGTGCATGAACCGAAGCACAAAACTCCATTAAAGTGAGGTGAGCAAACTGATATTGATAACCAAGTTGTGATTCAACTCTTTCAATGAAACCCAAAAGTTCATTTTCAACTTCATCAAAGTCATTCATAATACCTTTCATTTCCTCTTGGGAGAAAAGAATTTTACCTTGATTGAACAACTCCCATGCAACTTTACAAATTCTTAAAACATGTTGCTTGTTTCTCTCATTTTGCATCATTTTATGAACTGCTTCATTGGTTTTGCAAATGTGTTTTTGAAAAAAGTATAAAAAAATAGAGCAATACAACTCAGTCATAGTGTTGAAAAAATAGAAGTCACTTGCAGCAATTATTGCACACATTGCTGATAAGTAAAACGGAACAGATGCCATCGATTTAGCAAAGTAAGACTCTTTAAGAACACTTTTAATGGCTTCTTTTTTGTTACCAATGTTTTCAACATACTCATTAATTCTGTTGTCATTAAAACCCATTATTTGAATGGTTAACTTGTCAGCACATTCTATTACTTTATCTTTATATTGTAATACAGCTCCAATTCTTCCAGCAACAACACATTTATGTTTTTGAGTATTCAATGCTTCTGCTAATGCATTAATGATGGGTTGTTTGCTTGGATATTGGGGATCATTATTTATTAATTCATCAATGTGAGCAAACTCATCCAACCCATCTATTACAAACAATATAGAAAAATGGTTACAAACATCAGACTCTTGACAAATATCTTTGTAGAAAACTTTTAACAGTTCATTTATGTTACTGATATTTTGATGTTGATTTAACTTTCTACATTCAAAATAAAAAACAAGATCCACATTTTTCCATAATTTACCATTAGCCCAGTCAAGTAAGCACTTTCTGAGCAAACAAGTTTTTCCAATTCCAGCTATGCCAGATATCAAGAGTAAAGATAGTTCTTTTGAGTACACTTCATCAAACTCAATTGGTTTATAGGTCATTTGTCTCTTAAGAAATAACTCTCGCTCAGCAGTTCTTACTGTAACTATTTCCACTTCATCTGCATCAACTACAGTCAAATCAACAAACTTATTTAAAAGTTCAACTTTAGCAGGAGCTTTTACTAAGTGCACAATTTCATCCATTTTTCCATATGTTTTAAGATAAAACTTTTTCAGTGCTTCACGCATTTCTGAAAGAACAAAAAAAGAATTTTACTTTACATTTTTAAAGAAACATTTTCATTTTGATTTTAATAAATTTGTTTCAACATAAACATAAAATAATAAACTTATCTTTTTTTCAGAATTCAAAAAATTTTGAAAATAAAAACTATTTTATGATTTTATGTGTATGTTGAAAATCCATAGATAGTTCTAAATGGATTCCTAATACACAGTTATTTTAACAAATAACTAAGAATAACTGAGGTGGATTTTATATAATTGCTAGCATTTTATATTTTGTATCTTATCATATACTACACTTATTTTTATTTGTTTAACTTTCATTTAAATCTTAATCTTACACTACCTTTATTCTTTTAAGTAAAAGGTATTCAAGCAAAGTTATAACAATCAATGAGAGATTTAAGTTTTACAATAACCATTTCAAATATAAAACAATATAAAAACTCCTTTTATAAAAAGCTTGGCTTTCGCAGTGTTATTATTATTATTATAATTATATTTATAATTATTATTATTATAATTATTATTATTATTATTATCATTATTATTATTATTATTATTATTATTATTATTATTATTATTATTATTATTATTATTTTTATTATTATTATTATTATTTTTATTATTATTATTATTATTATTATTATTATTATTATTATTATTATTATTATTATTATTATTATTATTATTATTATTATTATTATTATTATTATTACTAGATAAAATTCTACTACTTTTTAAGTGTTAATTTTTCCTGGTATGTTTCATAGTTAATTGTTTATTACATACTAATTATTGTTTATTATTAAACTTTTAAAACTTGTTAAATTAAAAAAAAGTTATTTTAAAACTACTTACATAAAATGTGTGACATTAATGATAATAACAACAACAACAACAACAACAACAACAACAACAATAATAACAATAACAATAATAATAATAATAATAATAATAATAATAATAATAATAATAATAATATAAATAATAATAATAACAATAATAATAATAATAATAATAATAATAATAATAATAATAATAATAATAATAATAATAATAATAATAATAATAATAATAATAATAATAATAATAATAATAATAATAATAATAATAATAATAATAATAATAATAATAATAATAATAATAATAATAATAATAATAATAATAATAATAATAATAATAATAATAATAATAATAATAATAATAATAATAATAATAATAATAATAATAATAATAATAATAATAATAATAATAATAATAATAATAATAATAATAATAATAATAATAATAATAATAATAATAATGACATTAATGATATTAACAACAACAACAACAACAACAACAACAACAACAACAACAATAATAACAATAACAATAATAATAATAATAATAATAATAATAATAATAATAATAATAATAATAATAATAATAATAATAATAATAATAATAATAATAATAATAATAATAATAATAATAATAATAATAATAATAATAATAATAATAATAATAATAATAATAATAATAATAATAATAATGACATTAATGATATTAACAACAACAACAACAACAACAACAACAACAACAACAACAACAACAACAACAACAACAACAATAATAACAATAACAATAATAATAATAATAATAATAATAATAATAATAATAATAATAATAATAATAATAATAATAATAATAATAATAATAATAATAATAATAATAATAATAATAATAATAATAATAATAATAATAATAATAATAATAATAATAATGATAATAATAATAATAATAATAATAATAAGAAAACAAAGAAGAAGAAGAAAAATGAATGTTTAAGCTGATAATTCTAAGATTAAGTTATGCTTTGTTGAAAAAATATGTAAATTTTAAAATTTTTAGATGATTGCTTATGTTTCCTCAAATTATTGTTCATAACTTGGTTGAAAGTAGGCTGAATTGAATGGATGAATGTATTTGAAGAAAAGGAAGTTTTACTAGATACTAATTTTGATTTTTTTTATCTTAATTTTTTTTTATTCTGAAGTTGATACTTAAATTTGAAATTCTCCTTACGTTTTATTTTTTTAAGCTATATTTCAGTACTTATGTTTGCAATTTTTTTTTTAGTATTTTAATAAATTTTAAATTTAAAAAAAAAAAATATTTTTTAAAGAAATTTCTCTCATTTTTTTAAAAAAATATTTTTCTAATTAAAAAAATTTTAAGTTGTAATTGAATTATTTGAATTTGAAATGAAAAATGAAAAAAAATCTCTCTAATTACATAACTGTAATTTGTTTCACGGTTTAAAAATTTGGGGAGAGTCATCAACGAAAACACCCAAAAAAACCCTTTGGAGGGATGGTAATACATACCCATAGGATATGATAACAAGTGATTTTAAAATCAACAATTACCATACGTCAGAGAAATTAGCATTTTTGTTTTTCTCAATACTGGCTAAATTTCAAAACTATCTTTTAATACTAAAAAGCTATTAATTCATCCAATTCTGAGTTGTTTTTTTCAAAAATGTGTATTTTCTAACAAAACAACTGAAAAAGCAAGAACAACAAAGCAAATTTCTGTATAATTTCACAACTTGATTATCTTAATATCATAATGAATTTAATCATATAGCAAAAACACCTGAATTCTAATTAAATCTTATTTTCCACTCTTATATGTTTTGATTTTCACTTCTACACATGTTTGGTGTTGTAGTCTACAACACAGTTAAGTAATTGCAGTCCATGTTTTGGATGAAGTGCATGTCTCTTGAATTGTTGCCATTGAGACTTGAAGTTTGCATGAAGAGCTTCAGTGGCTTGTTCACTGTATATTCCAAGACTTTGATGACTCAGAGAGATGAACTGGGCCATCTGAAAGAACACAGTGTAGACCTTTGGAGTGATTGAGAATGGAAGAGCAAGGTGTGAAACTTTAAAGTTCTCAATATATTTTTCAACAGCCTTTGACAATGATTTCCATGAAAATGTCCTCCATGAAATGGTTGGAGGAGTATGTTTAAAACCTCTGGCCATTCTTCAACCTCTGGCCGAACTTAGCTCAGACTCTTGAAAAGGTGGCTGACCACACCCATCAGTAGGTGAAGTACCATTGGTGGTATTGCTTTTAGAATGAGTATTTCATCTGAAATATTGAGCAAGGGTACGTTGATGACATTTCCAAAGCATTAAGCACCCTTTACATTAATTCCTTCAGCAACAAAAGCTTGGTGAGCCTTTCTGATGCTTCCAAAGGTATTCAGTGCACCACATTTTCCAAGGTTTGAAGAGTCTGAATCACACCAACAGCAAGGATGTTTTCTAGCATGAGACTGAAGTCCACAAAGAATGTTAGCAACTTTCATGTCACAAGACAAGACAAAGGAAAAAGCACCAATATTGGCAAGTTTTAACAGGTTTTTAACGTTCTCATAGTTTTCTGCCATTCCTTCAGAGATTGTTATAATCAGCTGTTTCTTTACTCCAGAATCTTTGAAGGAAGAACTACAAAGCTTAGGAGTCTTCAGGATGAGACTGGTTGGTTCTGGGACTTCCTTGATAATGCCCAGACTCATCTTAAGAAAGCCACCTCCACCATCAAGTCCAATCTTAATTAGATGTTCCTCGGAGACAGATCTTGCTGATACCTTAAATTGAAGAAGGCTGCCAATATTATTACAATGAACAACATCTCTAAGTTGGTCAATGTCAGAACTTTTGATTTTTGTGATAAAAAAGTGATCTTTTAGCAACTTTCCTTGCTCTGCAAATTTCCTAGCAAAATATGGCTCAACAATTTTTTGTTGGCCTGCAGAGTTAAGAGTTGAAGCAAGTTGTTTCATCTGGTTGTTGGACAAACCAGTGTTAAGTTGAACTGTCACAAGGCTTTCAGTTGGAAGAGGATCCTTAAATAGTTGTGTTGGAGTAGCTTTGCCTGAAATTTAAAATGGATTAATAAAATAAAATGTACCTAATGAAAAGCAATATGTTGGGCACTTGATTTGCTCAGTCGCACTGTGCCATTTAATGCATTCACATGCAGGAGAATTTCTTGTTGATAGCTTCACAGCAATTGAACTGAAATCATACAATTTGGGAAATGGCTGTGATGTTTTTCCCTCATCAATTTTTTGCAGAATCAAACAACAATTTGTGCACATTCCATTTGGAAGATGATCTTCATTAGTCTAATGGTTTTGGAGAGTGCTTTTCTGCTTATCAAGAAAGGTGTTATACTTTAATCACGTTTTAACATTCAGAGAATGCAAACTGTGTTTTGATACTCAGCATGAGTTTCAGCAGAATTGGGCATTTTAAATGTATTTTTTTAGTTCCTCTAACAAAATTTTATCAATTTTAGTTTGAATACTAGAACAAAAATGATGAACTTAAAAAAATGTTGTGGGTTAACAAGAAATCAAAAAAAAACTGATGTTCAACATTTGAGATGTGGTGGGTTCTAGTTTAGTAGAAGAAAAAGCAATTTTTTTTGTTAGAGTTGGAATTTTTAAGAATGTTTGTTGTTATTTATTCTATAAATACAATAAAATATCAATATAAGCTCATAAAAATGTCTTAAAACCCTTTGAAAAAAATTCATAATATGAGCATTTTTACTATAAAAATATTAAAATTGAAATTTCTTTCTCAGATGGTAATGGTTGATTTTAAAACCACTTGCAATAGTATCCCAAGGGTCCATATTATCACCCCTCCAAAGGACTTTTTTGGGTGTTTTTGATAATGACTCATCCCAAAAATTTAAAACTGTGGTTTTTTAACATTTTATAAAATAAAACTTATTTATAATTTTTTCTTTAAATATTTCTTCAATCCTTACCTAACATTACTTTTACTCTTTTTTTCATAAAAATTGATTTTACTTAAAAAACAATTTAATTAAAAATTATTCAAACTTTATTTGGAATCAAAAAATGCAAAATAATTTTTTTACTTTATTTGTATTTCTTTCTGCAAGTAATTTTATTTCTGCAAATAATTTTATTTCTGCAAATAATTTCCTTTAAAAATAAATTCTTTCTATTATTTATTATGCACTTTGCTGCCCCTATCTCTCTTAAAACATTGTAAAAATTATTATAAAAATTTTAAATGAAAATAATTACAGAAAAATTATTATTGAAAAAGGCAATATTATATTAAATCAAGTAAATCAACTTCAATCAAATTTTATTAATTTTCTTACTTTAGCACGGGTTAATTTTGTTTCTGCTAAAACATTTTTTTTTTTTATTTTATAACACCTCTTGCTGCTTGTATTTCTTTTAAAAGTCTACTTTGTTATATAAATTGCCTAATTTCTTATTAAATTAAACCTATTTTTATGTGATTATCTTTGTTCTTTCTTCATCATGTTTAATCATTTGCATTTTATTAGTGAACTGCTATTGGCAATGAGTGTCGTGTAGTATTATTATAAACACAATAAAAACCATAGACAGTCTTGTTATTTTAAAATGGTTAGTATATGGTCTCCTTCGCAAGATAAAGATAAAAAGAGTAATGACTTTTAATATGATTACGGTTAGTGGCACTCTAACTACTGCACAAAATATGCTTTATCTGCACATGTTTTACACTCAAAACAATAAGTAATTTTATAAAACTTATTTTTTTTATACCAGTCTTAACAAATTTCCCAAAAGAAAAAAAAGTCTGAGGGTATAAAGGATTTAGTGTTAATTTTCTTTTATTATAAAACTTAACAATCATTTATTTAGTATAACAATTCAGCCATTAAAAGAATTATGATAAATATTTGTCAGTAAACTTTTGTCAAAGTTTCCTGTAGCAAGTCAATTATTATTGAAACATTAAGTGCGTGTTTCTAAATATTTTGAATGATTTTGGCAATTAAAATGAAACTTGTTCCTACAATAATAACTACATGTACCAGCACAAGACTAATTTATTTTGAAATATTTTATGTTTAGAATTTTCTAGGCATATGATTGTAGTATTTGTGCTATTGGTATACCTTTGTGCTATTTTATACATTTGTGCTATTGGTATTCCAGATTTGACATTACCTTTCAACTGTGACTAGTTACAATTACATTTGTCTCAATGTTACAACCAGTAATGGGGTAACATTGACATTTATAGAGATTAAATAAATGTATAAAAGTTCCAATAAACTTTATTCAACTTAAGTAATATTAAAAATTTATTGTAAATAATATTTTTGTACAAACACTAAGCATATTCAAAAGAAAGTGAGGGTTAAAAATGCTTCTGCAAAGACTATAGAATTATTTAATTAATCATTAAAAAAACTATTTAAAAAATTCAATAATTTAATAAAAACTCTTTTTGCAAAATAATTATTTGCATTTTTTTTTTAATTTTATAACACCTCTTGCTGCTTGTATTTCTTTTAAAAGTCTACTTTGTTATATAAATTGCCTAATTTGTTATTAAATTAAACCTATTTTTATGTGATTATCTTTGTTCTTTCTCATCATGTTTAATCATTTGCTATTTATTAGTGAACTGCTATTAGCAATGAGTGTCGTGTAGTATTATTATAAACACAAAAGAAACCATAGACAGTCTTGTTATTTTAAAATGGTTAGTATATGGTCTCCTTTGAAAGATAAAGATAAAAAGAGTCATAGATTTCTAATATGATTACCGTTAGTGGCACTCTAACTACTGCACAAAATATGCTTTATCTGCACATGTTTTAGACTCAAAACAGAAAGTAGTTTTATAAAATTTATTTTTTTTATACCAGTCTTAACAAAATTACCAAAAGAAAAAAAAGTCTGAGGGTATAAAGGATTTAGTGTTAATTTTCTTTTATTATAAAACTTAACAATCATTTATTTAGTTTTTCCATTTAACAATTCAGCCATTAAAAGAATTATGATAAACATTTGTCAGTAAACTTTTGTCAATGTTTCCTGTAGCAAGTCAAATATTATTGAAACATTAAGTGCATGTTTCTGAATATTTTGAATGATTTTGGCAATTAAAACAAAGCTTATTCTTACAATAATAACTACATGTACCAGCACAAGGCTGATTTATATTGATATATTTTATGTTTAGAATTTTCTAGGCATATGATTGAAGTATTTGTGCTATTGGTATATCTTTGCCATAATTGCAGATTTGACATTACCTTTTAAATTGTGACTAGTTACAATTACATTTGTCTCAATGTTACAACCAGTAATGGGGTAACATTGACATTTAAGGAGATTAAATAAATGAATAAAAATTCCAGTAAATTTTATTCAACTTAAGTAATATTAAAAATTTATTGTAAATAATATTTTTGTACTAACACAAAGCATATTCAAAAGAAAGTGAGGGTTAAAAATGCTTCTGCAAAGACTATAGAATTATTTAATTAATCATTAAAAAAACTATTTAAAAAACTCAATAATTTAATAAAAACTCTTTTTGCAAAAACCCAGCAGGGTTGGATTTTTTTGTCAACCTTGTCACTCTGCATTGTAAAATTCTTTATCTACTTTATTTTCATATAATAATACCCAAGTTGACTGAAATTTACAGGATTTTTTTATTCACTTACTACTGTGCAAAATATGCTAAAAAAAAAGCATATTTTGCACAGTAGTAAGAGGGCCACTTACCTATATTACAATAAAAAACTATGACTTTACTAATTTTAGGAATTTAGAATGTTTTCAATAAACTATTTTTATTGCTACATCTTGCAAAGGAGACCATATACTAACAAGTCTGTCTATGGTCATTTTAACAAGAATGTTACTACAGATGTACAGAAGTACAGATGTAAGCGCTTGTATAAAAGTTCTTAGCTACATGAGAAGTTCTATGCAACTCACTTAAATGTCAAAATCTGTTACTTATGTGTTAATAATAATATTACACAACACTTGTTGCCAATAGCAGTTTAATAATAAAATGTAATTAACAAAATAATAGGTTTAATTTAACAACAAATTATTAAGTTGGTAATTTATATGATAAACAAAAGACTTTTAAAAGAGATATGAGCAGCAAAGAGTCTATGTATTAATGGAAACAAATTTAACCCATCCTTAAGTAACAGAACTAATGAAATTTCATTGAAAATGATTTTCTTCATTTAATAATATTTCATTTTTCTATAATAATTTTTCTATAATAATTTGCATTTAAAAATTGTATACCAAAATGTTTTAAAAGAAATAAGAGCAGCAAATGGTTTAATAGAAAGAAATTATTTTCATAGGAAGTTATAAGCAGAAATGAAATTTAAAGAAATACAAATAAAGTAAAAAAATGATGAAAGATAATAAGTAGGTTTTCTTGATTCAACCCCTTACTGCATGATTTTTTTTTCACTAACCAAAAAAATATATAATGCATAAAAAGTGAAATAAAGGGACACCAGCTTTATATACTTTTCATAAAGAAAAAAAAAATTATATTGGTACACATCTGACATGCTATGCAGTTGAGGTAATAACAAAAAGGATAAATTATTTTGGATCATTTTTGATTCATTATGTGGTAAGGGGGTTAATGATGCTGCATTTTTAAAACAATTCCAAATAAAATGAGAATAATTTTTATTGAAATTGTTTTTTAAGTAAAAATCAATTTTTAAAGATAGATTTATTTTTTAAGAAAAAGCTGAATTTTTTGACAAAGGAACAAAGGTAAAGAACAAGTTATATAAAGATTGAAGAAATATACAAAAAATAAATTATAAATAAGGTTTATTTTATAAAATGTTCAAAAACAAATTACAGTTATGCTATTAAGTTAAGCACCAGTTAAAATTTATTTTTTCATTTCTCATTTCAAATTCAAATAATTCAATTAAGAGTTAATATTTTTTAAATCAGAAAAATAGTTTAGGAGAAACAAAAGAAATACTTTAAAAATATTTTTATATGAGTTTATAATCATTAACCTCATAGAGAATTTATGAGTTTATAATCATTAACCTCATAGAGAATTTATGAGTTTATAATTTAAAACAAAAGAAAAAATTTCTACATCGAATTGTTTTTAACTCAGCGTATCCTTTGTATGAAAAAAAAACTATTTCCTTAACTACATTTTATGAAAAAGCAATTACAGCATGCTGAGTTAGTTTTTTGCTGCCAATCATAAAAAAAAAAAAAGAACTTTTGTAAATTATCAAAACAAAACAAAAAAAAAGAAAAAAAAAAAGCTATCATTAATTGGTTCATTTTCAAAAAAATTTAAGAAAATCAATTTTTGAATTCGAATAACTAGAGATAGAAACTTATTTTCAGACTCTAATGTATGACTGCTCAATCTCAGGTAATCAACTAAGTCACAGTTGTACAATTTTAAGGAAAATATGATTGTATTTATTATAACGACATAATGTCAAATATTTTATAGCATTATCTTAAAATTTTCAGAAGATTGCTTGCTAATATTATTTCAGCTACCAAATTGTTAAAATTATGTCAATAATAAATTTTTTATTGGGTAAACATTTTTTGTACTTAAGTTAAGAAAAAACATTTTTGTTCTGTTGTATTTTATATACAATTATTTATTATATATTAGTTTTACATTTAAAAAATATTTGTTAATTCTATAATTTTTTACTTTACTTATTAACAAAAATAATAAATGAATTAAATTATTAAAAATACTAGATATAATAAAAGTAATAGCAACAATGATAATAAAAACAGAAAAAAAAAAAAAAATAGTAATAGTAATAGTAATAGTAATAATAATAATAATAATAATAATAATAATAATAATAATAATAATAATAATAATAATAATAATAATAATAATAATAATAATAATAATAATAATAATAATAATAATAATAATAGTAATAATAATAATAATAATAATAATAATAATAATAATAATAATAATAATAATAATAATAATAATAATAATAACAACAAGAATAATAATAATAATAATAATAACAACAAGAATAATAATAATAATAATAATAATAATAATAATAATAATAATAATAATAATAATAATAATAATAATAATAATAATAATAATAATAATAATAATAATAATAATAACAACAACAAGAATAATAATAATAATAATAATAATAATAATAATAATAATAATAATAATAATAATAATAATAATAATAATAATAATAATAATAATAATAATAATAATAATAATAATAATAATAATAATAATAATAATAATAATAATAATAATAATAACAACAAGAATAATAATAATAATAATAATAATAATAATAATAATAATAATAATAATAATAATAATAATAATAATAATAATAATAATAATAATAATAATAATAATAATAATAATAATAATAATAATAATAATAATAATAATAATAATAATAATAATAATAATAGTAATTATAATAATAGTAATTATAACAATAATAACAATAATAATAGAAATAATAATAGTAATGATAATAGAAGTAATGGTAATATTAAAAATATGATAATACCAATCAGAACAATAATGAGAACAACAATAACAAAACTAGTAACAACATTAGCAACAACATAACAACAGTAATAATTTTAATAAAAAGAATAATAATCATAATTAAAAACAAATACTTTTTTTAGTAAATAGAATTTTTTAATAAATATTTGTATGCATCATTTACAAATGCATTTGTGTATATTATTTATTTATAACTGTTTCAATTATAGCATTATTAAAACTGTGTTATTATAAAAAAACAATGCTCAAATTATGTTCTTTGAAAAACTACCTATATGAATAAAGATTACACTTTATCCAATGAAATATGATTTTTTATTTATTGTAACATTTAAATTAACTTTAAATGTTACAATAAATGGAAAAATCAGCATAATCCAACTTAAAATTAATCAATTTTATGTTATTAATCAGTTTTATGTTTTCATTTAAAGTAATTTTTCATTAAAATTTTCAACATAATGTTAGATTATGTTGAAAATTTCAAGTTTCGAAGTTTTAATTCACTATGAAATTCACCATGAAATTCACCATGAAATAGAACATCAAAGAGAAAGATTAAAATTAAAAACATTTTTAGTATTTTTTGTTTTCTTTCTAAGACTATTATATCTGAAAATAGTAGATATTGGAATAATATTGGCTATTTAATATATAAAAAATTTTATATTACAAATGGTCAATATTATTCTGATATTAACTCTTTTTCTTATAACCAGAAACTAATTTTGTTTCACAAAACAAAAAGAACTCTATTATTACAGAACTCTATAAACATAAGTTTTTATAGAAGAAATAGCAAAAAAAAAAAAAAAAACATTTCTTAATTTAAATTTAACATGGAAGATTCAACATAAAAGACTCAAAGTTAAAAAATTTCCTTTTAACATAAACAAAAATTTTAAAGAAATAATTCTTTTGAAGGAAAATTTGAATATAGTAAAAATATGAATATTTAATTCAAAAATCATTTTAATTTCATTTACAAATATGAAATTTAATTTTAGATGTAAAATTAATTTTATCAAAATTTTATCAATTTTATTGACAAAAATATATGATTCATTAGCTAAAAATCACAGGAAAAGGTTTCTGTTCTCATGTTGTTTCAACAACTTTCTATTGTGAGAGACAATTTGTATTTATATTTACACTTATTCATTAAAGTATATTTATTCTTTTTTAAACAAATGTTTTTTAGGTATTTATATATAAATTTATATTTCAATATTTTTTAAAATATAGAAACTTTATAAACACATTCTTAAAATTTCTATATGTTAAGTATCACAGTGTCTGCTGATACATTATTAAACAAAATTAACTATGTGCCAGCATAATTAATTTTCTATAATTATGCTGGTGCATATTGCTTACAATTAATTCATATCTAAGTTACTTTAATTGAACTTTGTATATTAAAAAAACAATTAAAAACTTGTATAAAATAAAAATTACTTAAAAGTAATACTTTTGTCAGCTAATTTAATAAATAATCAACTGACAAAATAGAGTTTTTTAATAACAAAAACTTTCACTTTGAAATCTTTAATAAAGATGTTAATATTTAAAAAAATGCATACTTATAAGAGTATACATAAATATACAAAAACAATTAAACATTGTCTACAAATATTCAATATTACTATTTTGCTTCAAAAGTAAAATGATGAGAGTTGGTAAAATGAAAACATTTTAATTTTGAAAATCAAGTCATTAAAAATATTGTATCTGTTACTACATGAAAGCCATGAAATCCTGTTGCTAAAAAAAATATTGAATCATAAGTTGAATTAGAGAGACAAAAAGAAGCTTTAAAATGTTCAAAATATTGTAAAGTTGTAAAAGTTCTTCCTGAAAATGCTTTGTTAATAACAACCAATTTTAGTTTGTTTCAACTTTTCAATTGAACTGCGATGAGAACAAGTAACAGTAAGCTATGAAGATTCAAGTTTTGCTGTATTTAAAACAGAAATAAAAAAAGGATTTGCAAGAAGTATTTGCAAAGGAGGCTAACTAGTGTAACTATAACTACTATTAAAAAAAACATCAGACAAAGTGAATAAAAGAAAAGATCTCGTCAACCTGTTTATAACAATTAAAAACAGAACAAATATAAATCATAATCAAAAAACTTGATTATTAAGATGAAAAGACAAGACAACAACAGAATATAATTTTAAATATAAAACTCTAAGAGATCAAAAAAGAACTGGGATTAAGTGGAATGATGAGCCCTTGCATTAATGTAAAATTACACAAAAATTAGTACTAAATTAAAACATGAGTAAAAGCAACATTTGATACAACCAACTTAATTTTAGTACTGGTAAAACTAAAGCACTTTCATTTGTAATAGCCAACAATCTCCATTAAAATCAATTTTTAGAACCACTTACAAATCAATTTCAATACTAGAGAGAAAAAACCTTATGTATTGAACCTATAAGCATTTATAAGATCAGTATCACTGATGTGCAATTATAGTTAATTAAAGTTCTACGCTTTCATCTCTAAAATGCATTAAAAAAAAGTAAATTTGTTAAAGTTAAAATAACCATGCTAATCAAAACTTTTTCCAAAAATATCTCTTACAATAAAATTGCACTAAAATATGCATCTATGAAACAACCCACATCATTAAATAATCACCACTAACAGATGTGCTATCTTGGAAAGAAACTGATTAAATAATATACAAATTTACTAAAAATATAAAAAGATTTCATTTATTCAGTTTAATTATTCACATTAATATTTTTAGACTCATAACGTTTTTTGAAGTTTTTTTTGAAAAAGAATCAAGTTTCATTCCATTCTTACTAAAATAAGAAATTCATTTTGTCATTTTTGATTGAAATCTTCCCACCTTACTATGGAATAAACTTTTACAAGATTTTGAAGAATCTGTAAGATTTTGAATGTTAAACAGACCCTTAACAACCATGGTAGGTGTCCTAAAATAAGCAAGAAAACTTTTTTTTTGAAAAGTGTTGCACATACTCATTTTTTTTTTATTGTTTTTACATTAATTGACATTAAGGTGTCCCCTCTTAATTTCATTTAATTATGTAAAAATAAAAAAAGAAATTTCATAAAGTTCTTACAAATCAATGTCAAAAAATCAATGAAAATTGCATTCAATGTGTGGCAATATTCTAAAACTTTCTACAACTCAGTGATTATCCTACTGTTGATTGTTTCTCACCATTAGAGAATTTTTTATCAGTAGAATTCATATTTTTATGCTATTTATCCCCCACAGGAGTTTGACATACAAGCAAAACAAAAATCATGTAAACACAAAACTATTCAATTGTAATAAGGCTGAATTGTTAATTCATTGTGTCCATGGCATTGTTAAAAATATAAAATTACAATTTCATAATATGTTGCATGAGTGTTCAGTACCAAGACAAAAATACAAAAAAAAAAAGTACAAAATTACAAGTGGATTTACATGTGTACTTTGCTTGGTTATGCTCAGTATTACAGTTTGGAAAACTGTCAATATCTTAATAATAACATATCATCCGATCAAAAACCTTTGTTTAGGAGTGCTAAACAGTTCAGTTATGAATGCTTAGTTACTGTGGCATTAAAATTCTGTATGAGAGCAACAACACAGTCATTAACACAGGCCAAATAATTAACCATCTCAGATGCAGTCTTGTATAATTGTTTTTCACTGAAATCTCTAAAAAACTGTCTACAAATGGTGGTGGTCTTGAAAAAACTTCTAGAGATAGATAAGTTTTGCACTGTATGAGGCAGACTCTTAAGTAAATGCAGTCCTCAATCATCTCTAATTCCTGACACAAATTGTGCATTTTCCTGACAAAAGAGATACCGAAAAAATAATGAGAGGAGTCATCAGCTCTAGGCTCAAGTACCCAATTAATCTGAGGAGGGTACCTGGACTTAACCAGACCTGCAGTTAGTAGAAGAAATTCTCTATAACCATCTAATGGATGGCAAAGATGAAGTTGGTCAGCAATCAGTGCCTTTCTTTTCTATTTTGGCTGTCACAAGCAGTGATATATGGTGTTGCAGATTGGTAATTGATTAGATTAAACCATTTTTTTTTAATCTCTTAAAAAGCAAGATCATCAAAGAACATGCCCAATTACCTAGTACCTCAGATCTTTTTAAACACTGGTCTTGGGTTTATATTTTCTTACAAGGAAAATTTTCTTGGGGTGAGGATGATGAAAGAGGCTGAGATAGTATTAAAATGTTTGAGTAGCTTGTAACTTTGTATGTTCAATTTTGCTAATATTATGTTAAAACAAATCAGTATTTTAAAACCCAGCAATTGGTTGTGCAAATCCAGCAATTAATTATTTACTGGGCACTACCTTAAAATGTATTTTAAGGTTGTGCCCAGGTTTTTTGTTGCTCAAGATAGGTAACTAAGTTAACTCAGGCCCAGTTGATAAACTAAAGCACACTCTTAGATCACTAAATAAAAGCACTTCAAACATATGATGGAAACAGGCTATCTACAGCAAACTGTAATCAAAAGTTGTCTCTAAAAGTGTGCAGGTTCCATTAAGTCTACCAGCATTTGAAACCATCATGTCAAAGAACATGCCAAATACAGGTGTATCACATTTCCATGACTTCAAATGTTCTAGAACTGTCACCATTGCAGTCTTTTTCTGAGCCTTAGGCCAACTTTGTCACACCAAGAAGTTTTGTGCATCTGTCAATAACAGAAGATACCAAAAATGGCAATCATACTCTTTGCTGAGTATGGGTGAATAGTTAGATAAATATAAAAACCAAATCCGAGTTATTTTTTTTTAGCTATAGTCTTAGTTGTGCATTTAAATTTCTCAATTAAGTTTTTGCTTCACCTTTTTAAGTTCATTAAAATGATTAATATTTTTTTACGGCCATTTGCGTTGTAAACTCTTCACCATGATGTTAATCATCTACTTTAATAATCAAAAACATTGTTTCAGAAAACAATTTTTCTTTTTTGGTATCTTGAATTGATAATCTCGTGCCTTTCTTATTTTTGATTTCTTGCAAAAAAGCAAACCATCAAATATAAAATTTCAAAGGGTTATACAAAACATAAGAAAGTTTTAGGATTTTTACAAATTTTTTTAATTTAATGACATTTTTCCAGATATTAAAGAAAATATTTAATAAACTCATGATTCTTTAAATGGTAATTTTTTAAATTTGTATTTAGACTATGCTAATTTGCACTGCTGGGTAATAATGCTAATGAGATTTTCCTTAACTACTTCATACCTTTGAACAAGCAACATTTGCATGTTTTGTATTTATTGCATAGTGCTAATCAAAATGCTGTTTATGTGTTTGACTTGTTTACATTTTATGCAATTAATAAATGCACAACATTTGCTTTTCTAAATTTGACACTGAGTTGATTTGTTCAGTAAATAAGAGAAAATACAAAAACTGGCTATCTATCCAATAGCTGTGTATCTTCTCCAGTTATTTCAGGCAAAATCTCAGTGCACAACAGTTTTTCTAGCTACTGGATACTAATAACTACTGAATGCTAACCTCAAATCTATTGAATTACTGGATTCTCTGTAGCTTATAACAGATTCTTTGTTAGCTTCATAACAGATTTGTTGCCATCAAAGAGCAATTCCCATTTCTCTGAGTAGATGACTTTGGCCATCCAACATGCACTGTAGAGGATACCTGGTTTTTGAAGAATTGGCAACATGCCCAAATCAACCAGACCTATAGCTAGTTGGAGAAATTCTCTATAACTATATATTGGATAGATAATGTGAAGTTGGTCAGCAATTAATGGCTTTAGGCTGTCACAAGCAGTGTTTAATGGTGTCCCAAATGGCTTTGGTTGACAATGGATTAGATTGAACCATTTTTTTTTTTTTGAATCTCATAAAAAGCAAGGTCTCAGGCCCATTTGATGGACCAAAACATATTCCAAATTGTCTAATGTGACCATTTATAACATTATTTCAAAAGTTCATCATCATCAAAAGGTCCAAAAATGTTATTTTAGTTCACTAAAAAATTGCAGTTAATATCAGAAGGCTGAAAAGGAACATTAAGGAGGGTATGCAACAACATTCCTGAATAACTATTGCATTTTTAGGGTATATTAATTCAACATACTTAGATGAAAAACATTTGTATTTGAATAAGTTTAACATCTATATATACTGAGTGTTTTAAATAAATTTTTAAAAATTACTTATTCAAGGTTGATTAAGATTTTAAAAAGTAATTCAAAAGGCTCCATCTTTAATGGGAAAGTTAATTATTTCTTAAAATTGGAATGAAAAATAATGGAAGAGCTTTTTAAATTCACTTAAATCAATTTTAAATTTATTTTTGTAATATCTATATCTATATATCTATATCTATATATATATCTATATCTATATCTATATCTATATCTATATCTATATCTATATATCTATATCTATATCTATATCTATATATATATATATATATATATATATATATATATATATATATATATATATATATATATATATATATATATATATATCTATATCTATATCTCTCTATATCTATTTCTCTATATCTATATATCTATATATCTATATAACTATATATCTACATATCTATATCTCTATATCTCTATATCTATCTGTGTGTGTGTGTGTGTGTATACACATAGATAGATAGATATATACATAGATAGATATAGATATATAATAACATATTATAAAAATTATTTTAAAACTGCTTTATTAAAAATGAACTAATACCAAATATTATAAAAAAATCATCCTTTATAATATTATAAAGTAAAATCATCCTGTAAAAGACCAATTTGATCTGCCATAAGCTAATTTAGGTCTAAAAAAATGCACAAACAGGTTGAATGAGCGATGTTGAAGTAAAACCTTTTAAAGGTCATTAATCAAATAATTTCAGAAATTTTATAAAATAATTTTTATATAAAATAGAGATGAGACTAAATTTTACTTATATTTTAAATTTAATACAAACTTTAATACTTAATTAATAATAATAGTAAAATACTTAAGTTTAATCTGATTTTAAGTTTGTTTTTTTTTTTCTTAAATTGTAAACTCATAAAAAATATATAAAATTCTTTTATATCAACAAACTGTATTTTTTAAGAAAACTCCCCAAATCTCCTTTGAAAATCACCAAGTTTACTTTTTCCCTCATTTTTAACAGGGAAATTTTTGTTACATAATTAAATTTTGTAAGTTGGATATATATATTTTTTTTAACCTTATAAAATTTTTTTATTATATATCCTAAAAAAATTTCAAAAAAGAATCACAGAGCAACTTCAGCCCCTTTTAAAAACAACCATAAATTTGATGTTTTTCAAAGTGATCAGATGCATTTTTACAAAGAAAAAAATTATTTTGATAATAGCAATAATAATGATAGTAATAAGTAAACTAAAAAATTAAAACATGAAGAAATATTTTTTAAAGCTATACTTATGTATAATAACTTAAAATTAGTAATTATAGTGGTAGTAATAGTAGTTATTATTAACTATTATTAAAATAATAATAATAGTAACAAATTAATAAAATAATGTTATAATAATAGTAAAAATAATATAATAATAGTAAAAAAATAATAATAGTAATAATAATAAGAAGAAGAAAAATAACAATAATGATAACAATAACAACAACAACAACATAAACAATAAAAATAATAATACCATTAATAGCATTAATAGCAATAATGATA